>NW_020897694.1:746494-803046 GCF_003984885.1 Neopelma chrysocephalum | reverse complement strand
CCAAAAAAATATTCTGCAGAAAAGAATAATACAGTTTAGCCATATTTATAACTAGAAGGGGTTATTACAACTGGTTGTGGGCATCTTTACACTGTCTAAAACATAAAAATATCAAGTTGTTGGCCCACAAAAATTCTGATTTACCAAATGGAGGAGAGACTATCTTAACTTAGTACATCTACACCATGACAGTGTGGGCTGAATTTTATGTTATCACAAGGATAAACCCTCAAAACAATTTACCTCCAAAATGAGGTCTATGTCAGCGAGTCAAGTTCCTAAGTCCACTACTGAACCTTTCTTGAATTAGTAAATCAGCAAACATGTAAAAAGAGGATTTGCCATACAGAGCCAATCAGCCAATATAAATATTGACTGTGAGGAATATTTTCCAGGCAGAAAGCCCTGGTGCAAATTCAAGGCTTATACCTGAGACTGTCTCTTGGAAAAAATGCTTTGCTCATTTTCTTTGGAAAAAAATCAATGAACTTTCACTCTTGTAAACGGTATGATATAACTTTTTTTTTTACTTTATTTTATCAATTAAAAAAATTAATACAACATGTCTGGAATATTCCCTATTGAATAGTGATTTTTTTTTCTCTTTTAAGGAGTTTTCACAGCTGTCACCTTGCATGCAAATAGGATAGCAAACAGCCTACAAGTTGGAAAGGAGAAGGTGGATAAAGAGAAAGATGGAGGAAAAGTTTTCAATCTGAATGTGATACTGAGAGGACTCTAAGAATAAAACTGTCTGTTAAAGCCAGGAGGATTTGTAACAATGCAACTCAAAACATGAGGTACTGAGCAGCCAAACAGATCTGTTTTATTACATGTTAGTGTAAATTAAGAATTGATTTTCCCTCACTTGTCTTTTCGGAGCATCTCTAACTATGGTCTTTATCAGATGCTGTAAATAAACATGTTATTTGCATTTTACTATAACCTTGTAAGTTAGAGGTAGTTTCAAAAAAACTACCTAAGATATTCCTTACCAAAGTTGCACAGATCCATATAACTAGGTCACTGCAGCATTTGTACACAGAGCCCGACACTCCTACCAATTTCCACAAGGAGGCCAAAGGGTAACAAGTTATACATCCACTAAAGCTTCATAAATCAATTTGAGAGCTAATGTTATAGAGGTCAGGAGAAAAAGCATCTTCAGTGATCAGTGATAACCAGAAAAAAATCACTCACAACAGTGTAAGTTAGTTGCGAATATTACTGAAACAAAGTATCCCAAAAGAGAATGTAAAAAATAGAACATTTCTGATAATGCTGCAAAACTTCAATTTGTTTCTGTTTCAAGGCCACAAAACAGAACCCTTATTACAATTGTCGTTCCTATTGAGACTGCTAGATAATACAAGTGATAACAAAGGATAAGATACATCAAAATACATAAATCCCAATCTATAGCAAATAGTAAAAGTATGCAGACTGTTCCTAGGTGTTATACAGACCAAGCATGTACTGTTGAGTGTCACTGAGCAGGAGAGGTGATGATTGTCATTGTGTATAATCTTTACTACAGCACATTTTATCAGACTAAATCCTCAGGAAACAAGGAAGGACAAGGAGATTGCTGTTTCAACAGAAAAAAATGATCATGGTTTGATGAGAACTTTTTAGAGCAGAGGGTAGGGACAGATGGGTGAAGAAAGACAGTAATCAGGGAATCTGCAGCAGAAAAATAATCCAGAGGAGAAAGAGGAAATTTATATGCAAAGGGGTGGAAGTAATACTTTCAAACTACAGAAATGCAGTGGGAAGGGAAAAAAGATTTATTTTCCAACCTTTTTTTATCTTTCTCCTCCAGCAGTTCAGACTTTTTTTTAATTATCTTGTTCCAATTAAATCAAATATAATTTTAAACATGAAGAGTCACTGATGGTTTTTTTCACACATTCTTGTCTAGAAGGAAAGATGAGAGTGTTATCCAAGGCTTTTGACTCTTTCTGTTTGTTTGTTTTTTCACCTGGGGTTTTGTTTTTTGCTTGTCTGCTTGTTTTGATTCCATAGTTTTTAAATGTTTTAATCTCTAATTTAAGTGTTTTAGCATAAAACATTTGGTGGTAAGCAAAAGGAAGCACAGATCTTATAATTGAATTCCCAGAAGGAATAGGTGAACCACCAGAGGGGAGTTCTAAAGAAACAGTTCCAGTATGAAATAACCCATATGTTTCTGGCATCCTCCTACAGTGTTTGGTACCTGAGAAACAGAAGACTTTTAAAATTCATTTAGTGTATATTGCTCTCAGATGGATGAAAAGTGCTTTAATTCATTTCTTTTCTAGAGCTGAGCCAAACTGAATAGTTTATTGGATCTTAAACTGAATATTTATCTCACTGTGATCCTCAAGAGAATTTGAGGTAGAGTAAAAATTTGCAACAAATTATTTTGATACTATCATTTTTCCCACAAATATAACTGTCTTTCCTAAATATTGGCCTTGAAAACCAAATAAAATCCAAGTCAACCAAGTATATCATCAGAAGTGGAATGTGTCAGAATTAATATGTGAATTTATGTTCTTGATGAAAATAGTTTTCAATATTTTTTTTCTTGGAAAACAGATACCCATTACAGTATTTCTTCCATGATACCCCTTGTAGAAAAGTTATTTATTAGATTTATAAAACACTGTTGAAAATTCATGCAAATATTCAAAAGAGCAAAAGATCGTGATGTTTGAATGATATGTGAATAAGAGATAAAACAGTTGGTCATATCTCTATGAAGGTATGAGCCAGATTTTGCAATGGATTGATGACAGATTGACTCTGTTCCGAGTAGCTTTAGGTATTGCATAAGAATTTAGAATCTTTTTTGGGTTTACATGGCAAAGTTGTGGTAACAGGGAGGCTACAGGAGTGACTTCTATAAGAAGAGTCTAGGAGCTGTCCATGTGTCAGAAAGAGTCAGCTCCAGCTGCCTCCAAGATGTACCCACTTATGGTCAAAGCTGAGCCCATTATCCATGTCAGTGGCACTTCTGTGATATCATATTTTAAAGAGATGGTAAAAATTGTTGTGCAGCAGCTTTGAGAGAGGATTAAGTAAATATGAGAGAAACAACTGTGCAGGCACCAAGATGAAGGAGAGGGAGGAGGTGCTTCAGACACTGTAACAGAAATTCCTCTGCAGCCCATGGAGAAGACTATGGTGACACAGAGTGTCCTCTCAAAACCCATGGAGGACCACAGTGGAGCAGATATCCACCAGCAGTCTGTGGAGAACCCTACAGTGGACCACATCATCCACAAATGAAGCTGCAGCCCACAGAGACCCCACACAGGAACAGGTTCCTGACAGGACATGAGGCCCACGGAGAGGAGCATAAATTAGAGCAGGTTTTCTGGAAGAAACTGTGACCTGCAGGGGATCCACGCTGGAGCAGTCTAAAGGACTCTAAACTCCACTCTATGGAAGGGACCTACTATGGAGCTGTTCTTGAAGCACTGTAGCCGGTGGGAAGGAGAGATGTTGGAATAGTTTGTGAAGGACTGTATCCCACTGGAGGGACCCAAACTGTAGCAGGGTACAAGTGTGAGGAGGAAGGACCAACAGGTATGAAGCCTTATGAGCTGACCACAACCTACTTTCCCCATCCTCCTGAGCTACTTGGGGGGAGGAGATAGAAGAGTCAGGAGAAAAGTTGAACCTGGAAAGAAGAGAGCTGTGAGGGGGTAGGAGGTTTTAGGTTTGTTCTTAATAATTAGAATAAATTCAACTAAATTGAATCAAATCTATTTTGCCATTATGGTAATTGGTGAATGAACTTCCTGTCCTTATCTCAAATCATGACCTTTTTCATTGTATTTTGCCCCTCTGTTCTATTGAGGAGGAGTGTTATACTGGCTTGGTGGGCACCTGATGTCCAGCCAAGGTCAACCCATCACAGAACAACAAACATTTTCAATACAGTTAGAATGTTATTAGACCCATACATGCACAACAAATGGTGCCAAAAGCCTTCTCACTTGCTGAGGAACACAATTTTCTTTTTCAAAAGATGTTATCAATGCAGTATTATAGCTTTAAAATCATGGAGATTTTCATGAACTAATCCTTAGCTTGTACAAATTTATGTTTGTTCCATGTAATCCAATTTTCAGTGCTAAAAAATTTAAAATCATGTGCCTTGCACAATCATTTGATAAGAAGAATCAAGGTAAGCTTTTTTCACAAGTACATGCATCAGTTTTCAGACTGTGCTTTATATTGACACATATGAATATGGATTTAGCTGATTCCACTTTCAAACAGATGTTTCATTTATACAATGAATCATTTAATATAACTGATTGAGTACTAAAATTACAATAAAATATATAGGGTTTTTTTTAATAGTTAGCTGTTTGTTCTTTAACCAACTTGATTTAATACAACAGTTGCTGAATAATAGCACATATGTCAGAGGGCACAGTGAGTAAGAAGGAAGAAGTTAGGTTCCTAAAAAAAATCCTAAAGCAGAAAAATTACTGTGTTTTTTTACACACATTGCCTTTCTCTTCCTAAACTGTGGTTTAAAATGGCTTATACACATAGAGCAGATACTTAAATAGCTGTAATTTGCTTGATTTTAGTATAGGATTGCTCTAATACTGCTACTAATTTCAATGCTACTCAACAGCCTACAAAAGATCTGTATTTAGATACAAATAGTGTTATCTCGGTCATTAGAGGTTTTAGAGCATAGGCTAGGGATAAATATTTATAGTTGCCTAGAAAAGGGGAAATTAATCTCACAGCGTATTTTAAGACTTGTTTTCACACCTTATTGGAGGGAAAAAAAAGATGCATAACAGAGTTCTGAAACACTGTCAAGATGTCTGGAAGACCAAGCATCACTGAGCTTTGCATGTCTGTAAGGTTCATGTTTCTGCTCTGAAGAAGGTAGATCAATAACATCTCAGTTTTGATATATTTGTCTCCCATCAAAATTCCTTTTCAGACATGAGAGTTTTTTAAACTATGACATTCTTCTGAAAAAAAATTTGCCAATTCTAATCCACCTCTGCACCAGTTTCTCCGAGATTACTTCATAGCTCCCCAGTGAACCAAGAAAGATGTATTGCAAGCATTGTCATATTTTTGCGAACTTTTACTAGAACTTTGCATTAAGTTAATACTGACAGAGACGGTATTGATTATGGTTTCTGCTGTGTACCTCTGTAGAAAAATATCTGAGACAAAGCACCAAAGAATTAGTATTACCAGAATTATGCAACCATGTATCAAGACAAGGCCATGATAGGAAAGTTAAGAAATGGAATCAACATCTTCATAAATCTCAGGTTTCTTTCAAAATGATTCTTCCAAATGTAGCTTCACTAAGAAGTGTGGCATTTTCTTTTAAACAAAAGCGTGAAAACGTCTCATTAATATAAGCTTTAAAAGATGGACAAAAAAAGAAATAGAGACGAAGAAAATAAACTATTTTTGTCTAAGTAAGTCAGGTACTTACATTTAAAACTCAGAGCAGTAAGGACAATGCTCTTTAAAGGAGAGACTCAGATCAGAAGGAAAAGTTCAAAGGTAATCCAAAGATTACATTTTTTGGGAAGTCATCATTATAATTTGTTTAACTAGTAAATTGGTTCTGAGTGATGAACACACTGAGAAAAGCACAGACATGATTTCAAAAACTTTTTCATGGTTAATGAAAGGTTAGAATCACACAGTCTAAACACCCCTAAATGTAATAATCTTTAGGGGTTTATGTTGAGGTTTTTGTTTTCCCCCCATTATACAAGAAGAGTAAACTAACTGTGCAAGGCAATATTGCACTCTGAACACCTATGAAACGCGATGCTCATGAAAGAGCTTGCAAACAGCTGAATATGCAAATAAAAACACTAATTATTTGCTTTTACAAAGTGTGAATTTTTACCCAGTTGAGTATGTGGAGTGACTGAGCAACCAGGTAGGAATTTGTCCATTAATCAAGACAACCCACCTCATCTTGCTTATATTCTGAGTCAGTTGTAGTCTGGAAAGATGTGTTAGCTTCATAGACAGCATCTTGTAAGCTTGGGGGTAAATTCTAAAAAGTTTATCTGTTTCTGTCTGTGTAGGTTTGCCCTTTAAATGGCATTGCAAAGCAATCTCTTCTGTGATAACTGCAGCAACAAAGTTTAACTCATACATAGGTGTTTTATATTCCCTTTTAAAATACTGCCCATGACAACTTGACCTCAGAACTATCCCTTTCCCCCTCCTCCCCTCATTCTTTCCAGCTCTTTCACAAAAATGCTGACTTGCTGACTTATTGACTTTCTTTTTCCTAGTGACAGAGATTATTTGTATTACTGTGAGTTCAGAAATCTCCTTGCTGTGACTGATAGCCTATGTGTGCTGATAAGTCAGCCCAATAAAGTATTTAATTTTTGTTAATCTGTCAATTTTTTCTTGAAATTCTTTTCATTTTGAGGCCTTCATCCTCTGCAACATTTAAATGAAATTGATTAATTGCAAAGTTATTGATGGGGAAGTGAGGAAAGATGATGTGATGGTGCAAAGAAAATTTAAGCCTTGTTTTCCTAAAAAAACCCCCAGAATCTAAGAAAAAACATGTCAGAAGCTACTCAGTAGAGAAAATTGCAGCTAGAGACTACCCCATTCATACTACAAGTACCTTCCTCAGTCATGTCTATGCCCTTTTCCCAGCTCTTGATCTAGGGTCCAGATTTCTTCACAAGAGTTGTCTCTTAAGTACCATTTGTGTAAAACATCATATTTAGAGCATTTAGAAAGTAAATAAGATATTTGGGCTCTTTTTTTCCCCTTAGCCTAACCTATTTCAAGACCATACCTCTTCACTGACTTCCATAATCAAGAAATTAGACACATTTATATCCCCTCCTTGTGTGTCCTTTTTCTGTTGATGTTTGTTTGGTGTTGTTATGACCCGACCCTAAAGGCGAGGGTAAGCCAAGTTCTTGTTAATAGATCCCTTGAGGCAGACTAGAGTGAAATAACACTGAATATCAGTGTTTACAAAGATATATCTATGTAGAGTTTATTTTAGAACAATTTGGTTGCAGTGGAAAGCAGGTATGTAGCCATTTTTTTAATTATATATCTATAGTAATATAAATATAAAAACATAAAAATATTACTTAAGAAAATATATAAGGAAAAGAAAGAAAGAGAAAGAAAGGATAAGACTAGAAAGATATCACCACCCATGGATCCAGAGACAGGACTTGATTGCTGCAATTTAGATGTCTGTTGGTCAAAGTAATGGTCATCATCTTGATCTGTCGGGGGTTGGGGGAAGCCCACAAAGCATAGAGTTCAAAGGATTAATGTACATTCAGGTATATCTGGGAATGTCCAAGAACCTCCTCTGTGTGGAGGGAGTTTTACACTGTTTTCTGCAGCACTGTGGATCATGTGCAGTCCTCTGATGAGAGGCCTCAGAAATAAGGCTGCGGGTTATGGCCAGACCCAGCCAGGGCTGATTTTCAAGACTGCTGAGTTGGCTTTCCTCGTGGATAACATTCTTCTGACTCCAGCCTTGTTTAATACTCTTTTGACCTGAAATAGTTGGACAATAGTACTAGGTTTATCTTATCTCAAGTTCCCATCATGTGGCTTAACTGTTCAAATTTCCAGGAATTCACCGAGGCATATTGGGGTGGGGTGGGGCAGGGCAGGTGAGGGGGTTTGAGTTCCGTGGTCGCAGATGAGCAGTTGCTTCTTTATACAGTTTGTCATAGAGGGAAAAGTCCTTCGGTGATCTTAACAATGTTTGAGCCATTAACCATTGACATCTCAGTCTCTCACGGGGGTATTGGTTTGGCTTGGGTTTTTTGGAGGTTTTTTTACTTTTTTTTTCTTGTCTAACAATATTAGGTAACTAAATATCCACAATGCAGCATTCAACCAGAGTAGTAGTTTCCTGATAAAAATATTCCTAGGAAGTTAAAGATTTTATTTTTTTTCCATCTGGAAAGGGCATTGAACACAGCAATCTTTGACAAAGGCAAAGACTCAATCAGAGAGGTGTTCTTAGAGCATGACTAATACACACTGACAGAATCTGACTCTTTACAAACTATCACTTACTTTTAAGTGCCATAACTGTCAGGCTATAAGTTATTCATGTCTTTTGGACTACTCTTCATTTCTCCTATAGAAGCTTTGTCACTATGCAGGAAAGAATTCAAGATTTATGAGGTTAGAAAGAGTGCTGAGAACTGAGTTTAGCTAAATATATTTACAGCTGGAACATCTACTTCAAAGAAAGGAACTCTGGATTTTCTGAGGTTTTGTTCAGCCTACTTTGACAGAGAAGCATAGTTTATTTGATCATAAACATATTTTTTTAAAAAATATATTTCATATCAACTAGTTTGGACAGATTTATGAGGGTTCTACATTTATTCTTTCAAGCTTCACAAAGCTTCATAGGTTTAAAAGTGAGGCCTTGCAACTGGGAAAACATCTCATGCAAGTTCGGTTTACTAGGTGCTAGGGAATGAATTTAGGAGAGGGAACTTTAAAACCAGCAGTGGCTGAACTTCTGAGAATCTACATTTCTTTGTTTTCAAGTGTCCTGACCTATAACTTCATATGTTCAAGTGCTATGCTTTCTACCTTGATTCCTGGTTCCTCCATCTCCCCAAAATAAAACTTCAGTTACATGTCTCATATTTCCCTTCTCTTACCTGTACCCTCTATTTTCCAACTCACTCTAATATAGGGGTAGTTTTTGAAGCATCTATAGTAGCATCCCTGTCGACTTGGTGAAGCTTCAGTTCCTTCATGACCTTCTTTCACGTTATTAGACAAATGGCTCTTTGCTCTCCTGGTCTCAGAGATTTTTATTCTTTCACTCCTGACAACATGTAAACCATCATATTTAAATCTCGGGTTTAAATAGCATTCAGTTGCAGGCCATTGCCACAACCCATCTATCCCTTATTCACTGAGAAAGAAAGGAGAATGAAACAAGGCATATACCAGCTTCTAGGGCATGCTTTAAATCTTCATGAGTTGAGACTATTTCACACAGAGAATTGTGACTAGCCCTTTGACCACTGTGGAAAAGCTTCAAATAAATATACTAGTGCTGTTCACCTGTGCCATGTGAGAGACAAATCTTGGTGGTACCCTAAGTGCCTAAATATCACTTAGGTTTTCAATAATGGCAAAGCAGATTATTTCATCTGTATGAACCCACTGAGTGATTTAAATCAGATTTAACAGAGGGGCAGGAATCTGAAAGATGAGTAAGTTACTACTAGTTTTACAGAAACCGGAGGGTGGCTAGTGCTTGGACTGAGGTCTAATTACTTTCAAGATGTCACACAACAGCTAAGTTGTCATAATTCTCTGTGGAAAAAAAAACGTAATAAGATTCCACAATTTATTGTACTGAATACAAATTTACTGAAGATTTGTTTTATCAAAATTAAATTGATCAATCAATGAAAAGACACAAATTAAAAAAACACAGACAACTATCTTCATGATTTTAAGGTATTATGAGTAAATAGATTTCTCATTAAAATAATAGAAGGCTGATATTTGAGATTGGATCCTGTCTTAACAATTTCCTAATGGGTGTGTTTTTGCACACTGAATGTGACTTTAGTTTAATCTACATATTGAGGTACTCAGCATTTCCTCTGCACAGTCTGGATAATTAATCAAGTTTCTCCATTCCTAACACAGGTTTGACAATATCTAAACTGCAGCATCTCACTCTTAGGCATTCCTAACTTTTTCTAGATCTAGCTCAAACTGTCTTCAATGAGTAATTCACAGATAAAAGTACCAAAACCAAGGAATGCAAACTGAATTTGGAACTTTGCTTTCATCTAGAAAAGGCAATATATGATTTGAGCAAATTCCTCCAACAGGTCCATATCATTCTTATGTTGGGACCTCAGAGCTGGATACAGTACTCCAGGTGAGGTTTCAAGAGGTAGAATCACCTCCCTCAGCCTGCTGACCACATTGTTTTTAATGCAGCCCAGGGTACGTCTGGCTTTCTGGTGTGCAGGTGTGCATTGCACATTTCTTAGTAGTATTTTTTAACAGTATTTTTTAACAGTATTATCTGGGTGTATATTTCCAACTCACTGTAATTAAATTTACAAGTTACAAGCAAACAAACTGTGAAAAAATACACTCCATGGAAATAAAAATAGTGTCAATGAAAAATTATTTAATTTTTATTCTTTAATAAACAACTTTGAATGTTTTCTTATTATTAGAAAATCACTTATTGATAAAATTAAGAGAGTAGATATAAAAATACAAAAAAAATCCATTCTTGCCTAAATGTTCTTTGAGTATCTTAATCACTTTTGATAGAATTTCCTATCCATTTTGTAGTCTGCACTCTACCTCCAAACAACTCATTTGCAAGGCTGCTTTGGGATGCCTTCCTCTAATTCTCAGGCTGTACTCCATAAAACCAATCCTGAGTTTTTGAAATCAACTGCACAGTCCTAGCAATCTTTATGGGAAAAGTTTACCCTGTTAGCAGCTACTGTCAAAAGTTAAAAAACAAATCTAAAACAGAGAAATAGGTCCAAAGGCAGAAAGTGGTAGGGTAAGAAGCAGCATACTGGAGGCATAAGGAAAACTTAAGAGGATTAGTGCAAATAGCATGTGTGTGCCTGAAGGTAGAAGATATTTTTTCAAAGGTCACGCAAAAATAAACATTTCCAGTGGACTTGCAATTGCCAATGTATTTTTTGTTGCTTGCATGCTGCTTGGAGCTCCACCTATATTTTCTAAAATCTCAATTACAAAAAAACCCAAACAAACAAAAAAAAACCAAACCAAAAGAAACCATATATAGCCTTTTCAGCATTGATTTAGACACTTAGGATAATCATAACAAATAATAGTATTATATAGAAGACTAATATGACAGTATAAATGAAGCCAATATCCAGTCTTCTCTTCTACGTGGCTATATAGCATAGCTGCTACATATGACTGGATATCTTAGAATATTATTTGCCATAATGTCTATTTAGATGTTCTCTAACTCTCCTAAGAAATAAAAACATAGCGTCTTTGAAAGGTTCACAGTAATACATGACCAAACCATTATTGTCTATGATTTCGATAACATCAGGTTTGGGTATTAGGTACATATTTGCTCTACGGGTTCAACCAAAATGTCTTTGTTAAATCACCTCACAAAACCAAACTGAAAGCTAAATCAGGTCTAAATTGTGTTACTCTGATCCACTATGTGTTCCAAAGAAATAATGGGATTATACTCCACAGTCCTGGAACCAACTTTTGAATTAATTTTCCTAAGTATATTATGTAGTGGGAAATAAATTATAAGTTCCAATGAAAATTTACTTACTTACTTTTTTTGTGAACTACCTGTGACTCCACTCTGTTGAAGGTCTGTAGTCATAAGAGTCACTGGCGGTAATCCATCAGCTTGGAGCATTGACTTTTCTTACTATTGTTCTAGTATTCATGCCATAGAATTAATGAAGTTCACACAGGATCATTTTTGATTTAAAGTATCTTGCACCATGTTGATAAGTTTAATGGATAGCCCTGACCTTTAAATTATAGCAAGTATTCAATGAATCAGCAGAATAATAAGTCATCTAGTACTCATGAGTTCTACCTCTACTATATAAAGAACAAATATCTAACAAAATCACATCAGATCATTGGTAAAATACTCCACACTTTACAAATAAAATATTTGTTTATCCTATTAAAATGTCAAGTTTTATTAACTTGAAGAGGTCACCAGCTACAGCTTCAACACATATGCATGTTAATTTACTGTGATATAAAGGTAAACAAGAGAATGTAACCTATACATCTTGACACAAATTTATAGTCTCAAGTATTGTTGTTTTCAGGGAAATTAATAGCTGAATGTCGTTAAACATTAAGCTTCTCTAAAAGTCCAATGCCTGTGCAAAATATAAAGCCTGGCATAATGCAATCTCTGCTGTGGGCTCAGAGAGGCAGAGTGCTGACCTGAAGGGAAGTTGAATGAAAGAAGCTTGTATTAAATGTAAGAGTACAAAGTGATGTAAATGAGTTAATATTATTGAACACATGATTTTGTTTCTCCCTTTTCTAAATAACTTCTTTTCTTATTAAGCACTCTCCCCTAGTTTTCACTGCTAATTTGAATACAACTTGTAGGAAATCTTCTATTATAATAATACACAACATTGACAACTTGGTGAAGGTGATTTTGTACAGAAACTTATTTATATGCAAAGCAAGGTTTTGTTCCTATGAAACAACAACAAAATCAGTAAAAGGATGTAAAAACAACAATAAAAGCCACTAATTGCCACTAGTCCTGTTTCACGAAAGAGAGAAAAGCTGATGAGCAAACGCTCCCTCTAGGAGCATGGTACCTTTTACAGAGTTAAAACCTGGAAGAGGCAAAAAAGAAAACAGGAAACTAAACAGAGTCCCATAACACTATTCCCACAGGAGCAAGGATAGTCTGACATGCTCTTTGTGCTGAAAAATCTTATTCTACAACTGCTCATTGGTTGCAACAGCAGTGTTAAAAGATACAGTATTAAGATCTGTTGTTCTGAGCCTTATTACTTCCTGAAATGGTTTTTCCCCAATGTATCTCAAAATAGAACAGCAGAATTGCTTCTGAAAGGCTAAAGTTTACAAGAGTTTATTTAAGACTGACAACCAGATGTATCCTATTTTTATCTCACTGATATACTACACATGAGCAGTGTCCAAAAGGTTTTATCTGCCAAATGTAGGATTCTGATATGATTTATAATCTCTATGAAAAGCATCTATGAAAAGTAAAGGTGGACAAGTATTGTTTGATCTTGAGAATGTCAGTCTTATTTTATTTTTGCAAACATGATATATTACTTTATTTGTCCCTAATACTATTTAAGAAATACTATATCATCAAAAAATCCCAAAGAATGTTTCCTTAGCTTCTTGCAGTGATTGTGCAATAGTGACTTTGAAAATTGACTGTGGTCTTCAAATTAGAGATTGATTCAAACTTCAGCCAAATCTTTCCAGATTTTCATGCGTTTGGAATCTTAAGGGTAATAGCCCAAGAATTTATTGATGCTCATGTCAGCAGTTGACACTTTTGATACATTTTATGCTTTTCTGTGGTTAAGTAAAATAGAACTCATTTATATCAGGTGAGGAGCTGATCTTTGGAATTAATGGAATAAATATATTTATTTATTTATCAAAAATATTGGAAAATTATTTATTTATTTATAATATTTATTTTCAACATCTTTGCAGAAACTATTTTTCAGATTCAAAATTCTAGGATACAGATCCCTGCTACTTGATGTAGTGCCTGGGACTTTTGTAGTGTTTTTCGCCTCAGGCACCTCTCAAGAAATAAATGTAGAATAAATCTTGCAACACAGTCAAGTTTACAATACATGCAACCTTCAGTCTGTATTGATCACAGCAGCCTTCAGAGGTGGCAAGCACATTATACATCATCACTTGCCTGCACCTTAGCTCTGCCAGTATTTTTACCATGTGCAAAGCAATGTAAGCTTCAGATTTACCTTCAATATTGAACAGATCCCTCACACCATGGTAATGAGAGGCATATAACTGCTGATAAATACATTTCTGCTTCACTTGTATTAAGTAAACCTCACACTATCAGAAGAACATACAGTAGGTGTTTTCATCCCTCTTTGGCTGGCAAGGAAACAGAGTTGCAAAGACATTGAAGTAACTTACCCAAGGTCAATAACAAATCAAGAGAAACAGAGAGAGGTTTGCTGAAGAAGCATGATGCCTTTTTTTGGCCCCATCATTAGAAACAGATGGTGATGCATGTTTCTCCTTTATATGATAAAGTTGAGGCCATGTGGCAGTACATCTTTTTTTCTCCAGCCCCCGCTATCCTATTCAGATCGCAGCTGTGCCTACCCTGAGTGGTAGAGTTGAGATTAGTTAGCAGTCATGACAGCAGTTGTAGAAGAACTGGCAAACATTCTTAAGGGTTGTAGTTGTATTTGGTAAAAACCTTTTCTTACTTTCCTGTCAATAACCAGAACTATAAAATAAGAATAAGGGACCCATTATTCTCTTTAAGTAAGAATAGTCTTTCTCTAGTGTTACGTGCTGATCATGGTTTAATTCTCCATCTCAAATGAATCTGTTGCATAAGGAATTTCAAAAACCCATGGTTACGTTTTATTTTAAGGATATTTTTTTGTGAAGTAGTTCTTGGTTAGGTAGGCAATGTGTTATTTGTGAATTTCTGGTAGCTTTAGTTATTTTACATCCTTGAATTGCCTGATGGTGATAGGTGTTATTTAGTATTACTGGCACAGTGAGTAAGCTTTGGTGATGAAAGCCAATAAGTGGAGTCAAGGATAAGGGCAAAAGAAACTGAAGAAATAGGAAAAAGAAGTGAAATGACATCTGGATAGGCTTATTTTATTATTTGTCTTTCTATTTAAAAATCTATCAAGGATGAATACTAATTATGTGGTATAGGAGATTAATTGTCATTATCATTATTTGTTTGATTTTTACAGGTAGCTATTGGTATATTCTGACTATTTAGAGCCATTTTCCAACTGTAATGACCTTTTAATTAGAGGTATTTAAAAAAATTATCTAGAAATGATTTTCAAAAGTGTTTTCAAACAATATGGACTGATTTTCCAGCTGTCAAACATTTATTTATTTATTTTTAATTAATAACCTACTTAAGATTTTTTTTTTAATGTTCCTATGTTTATTGAGTGAAATGTACTTCTCAATTATTTTCATCCAAAGATTCGTGTCCTGTTTTCAGCCGGGATAGTGTTACTTTTCTTCTTAGTATCTAGTATAGTGCTGTGTTTTGGATTGCGTATGAGAATACTGATAACACACTGAAGCTTTGTTGTTGCTAAACAGTGCTTACCCTAAGTCACAGGTTTTTTGGTTTCCCAAGCTTTGCCAGCAAGCAGGTCCACAAGAAGCTGGGAGGGAGAATATCTGGGACAGCTGACATAAATTGGACAAAGGTATATTCCATATGAAAGAACATCATGCCCAGTATACAGAGTGGGTGGGGGCAGTTGGTCAGATGGGGCTGGGCTAGGCTGGGCATCAGTCAGTGGATATAATTTTATTGTACATCACTTATGTTTCTTGAGTTTTTTCCCATTACTACTATTACTCTTACTATCACTATCATATTTCAATTTATTTTAATTATTAAACTGTTCTCATGTGAAACCCCAGGTTTTATTCTCTTCTGATTCTCCTTCCTATCATGCATGGCAACTAATTGCTGGCTGGGGTTATAAACACAACAAAAAAACGCTTAATTTGAAAAAATGTTTAAACCCACGTAGAAAGAAAACAAAAAAAACAACCAAACAAAACATAGTTCTATTTTATCGTACTCCTTCACTAGACCCTTACTATTGTAGGTTGATAGCATCTGTTGAGTTTTTTGAACGTTATAGTTCATACCCTGGCTTCAAGGAAGGGGTATATTTTGTTTTAAATCAACTGGATCTGCTCCCTGACTCAGTTCACTGGGTGACCAAATAACTGGCTGTCCTAGGACAGCAGGATGGGAAAAGAATAAAAGGGCAGTGGATGGGATCATGGACCTTACTTTTTTACAGAAGCAAGTCATCAACTAACAGTGCGTGAAACTGCATCACTATTCAAAGTGTAGAAGGTGAGGGTCATCAAATACTAATGACTTTCTATTAAAAATGAGAAAACAATAGAAAAAATTTTACTACCACCTGGGGAAAACAGGTTTGTTCGGTCAAAGAATCTTCTCAAGAGATGGACTTGAGTTTTGTGGCTTATCAAGGTTTTGTGGCTGATTAAGAAAAGTCAAAAGTAGAATGAATATAAAAAAGCACCAGAACTTCTTAGAGCAATCCTTTCTCTGCAATAAAAATGAAAGCAAGAAAAAGACATCTGAAAATCAGAAAAAATACTGATGAAATATTATGAAGAGAATGACATATGGATATTCTTTCTTTAATATATATGCGTATTTCTTTAGAGCATTAGAAAGAACAATTTTTCCGTGAAGTATTTGTCTAATTTTTCAATTTTATTCTCTCTTTAAGTAAGCTTGTAAACTACAGGATCTGTGAAAAGATAGTAGGGTACTTCTGAAAAGATGTAAGTTATTTGGAAGTGTTGAATATGTGTGTGGTGGGGCAAGCAGATGTGTTTGATCATGACCTAGACAGTCAATTTGGAAAGTTCTGAAAAAGTGCACTTGATTAAGGATGTGAGGAAGAGATAATGAGGACCAAGGAAAGTCAAAACTGGGATTTACTCAGATGAAGAGAAACTTGAAAATAATGAGCTGGATTTTAAAACCCTAAAGGGAGTGTTTAATTAATAATTTGGATAAATTAAAATGTGAATGTCATTTACATCTTATTGTCCAATTAATATTGCTTATATAGCTATTGCAATAATACTGTGCGATTATTTTAGCAATTTTTTCCTATTGTTTAATGCTCTTATTCATTACCTCGCTATAAAATTCATATTTAAAATTTTATGTGAGAGAAATTATTTTGGTGTGCTAAGGAGCTAAAAAGAAATAAAGAAATCAGACTCTTGTATGGTCTTATTCATTTGACTTTCTAAAGATTTTCTGCAGCATATTCTGAGACCTAACAGCACAAAATTATGTTGTAATGACAATACTTAATATTGTGTAATCACTGCTTATGAGTATTAATAGCTGAGATCATAGCTTGACTGTTGCACTCAACTGGAGTTCTTCATTGCTGTTCATTACAAGAGGCAGAAGACAGAAGAATTCATGTTTTGCTGCTTTTCACCAGTATCAGTTGTTAGAAATTTTTAATCTGTAAGCATGTTATGTTTCCTATAGTAGAAAATATACTGCAATGTTGAAATGGGCAAATTACTGCTTGCAAAGTATTGCTACACTTTGAAGCTATCTGGGAACAATGATGCTTGCTTGAGTTTTACCAGAAAGGAAAAAAAATTTGCTATTCCTCATATAAGCAGTGGGGTTTTTTGTACTCAAGAAAATGGAGACATAAGAATCAATGAACAAAATAGTGGTGCTTTTAACCAACTGCAAAAAATAACTTTTCAGCTGCTTACATGACCCCTAGGGTACGGAAGAAAGCATACTTTAAAACATGAAAGAACTCAACAGCTAGCAGAAATTTACTTTTTTTTTCACACGCAGCTAACTCCTCCACGTGCTTTGCATAAGGCAGCTGTGACAGCCTGTTTTGTTCAGGAAATGCAGATATGGAATTTGATTTAAAAATAATTTATTCAGTATCTGATTTTTATGTGATCAGTGATATGAATCTTTGCATATTTTATTCAAGTAGACAGTGACAATTGAGTCTGGATAGACAGAGTTCTCTGTAACTTAGATCTTCTTTGACAGCAATGCAGAGTATTAAGATTAATGTATATATCTATAAAGCTACCAGATGTCCCTTTGTCCTTCATCAATATCTGTTTGTGCTGAACTATGCAAAATACTCCTGGGCACCTCTCCATGGTGTTTTTCTCTATGATTGACCTTTGATATTCATTTACGTGAAATTCATTTGAAACCATAGCCAGATCTGAAAACAATTTTACAGGTAGAAAAAATAAAATGAATATTACTGAACATATTTACTCTTGGCTGTTTACATGTCCTGAGTTCTGTCAGCAAGAGTATCTCTATTATTACATATTTACTACAGATGTTTATACAAAAGATGTCTCCATGCAGCTCATTATGCCTCCATTTTCTTTGTGATTCTTCAGAACAAATCTTCTGAGGCTTCATATCAGTAGTTTAGCATTCTCTATAATTCACCCACAGTGAAGAAAGAAAGAATGAGAAGAATGAGAAATATATTCCCCTGGAAACAGGTACACAGGAATTTATGTATGCCATTTTTTGCATTCATTGTGTCCCCAGAAAGAGATCTTCATAGTGGCTAACAACTCCACTCCTAAGTTGTCATAACAACAATATCTTTTATTGTTTGAAAAATCGTTCTGTGAGGTCTGAATTTTGGTCCCTGTATTTTTCTCATATTTAGTAAGATAGAAAAAAGTTAGAAATATTTCCTGTACAGCTGTCATGCAATTCTTCATAAGCCAAACCCTTGCTTTACCAAATGGTGGTGAGTGTTCATGTAAATTGAATTGGTTATATATTAGATTAATAGCTTTACCCAGTAAAAACAAACACTATGTGATTTCAACAAGGTTGTTAAAGCTATTAGTACATTTTATCTCTGCAAATAGTGTGATTTGACATAATTTACTGATCAATTCAGTTGAGCAGAGTAGAAATTTTCATCGGTGGTGGAAAAATGTCAATGTAGCGACTACTTGGCAAGTGCTTTCGGTACCCTTGTCAAAAGCTTCCTCACTGGATGTGTCTTCCCTCCCTTCCCCAGATAGCTGCATGGTTCTTCTCTGAGGAGGTAATGATGAAGATGAGGAGCTAATAGTGGAGAGTTGAAGAGGATGTAAATATAAGCATGTCTTAAAGCAATAATGAAATGGTAAAACGATTATTATTGCTCAAACTAATCAGTAAACTGATTATTGTTTAATAGCTGTATGCACATTGTTCTTTTAGGAAGGAAAACATGGTTGAAAATTTTTGAAGAAATATTAAATCATGAGTGCAACACACTGGTTAGCTCAGAGATGACCACTGAAAGTCTTTAGTATTGTTTGTACTCCTTCCATCTGTTTCTGAGAATGAAAAAAATGTTGATGCATGATGCCAGCTATCTAGAACCTGGAGCTGTACAGAGCAATTACCCTGACTGACTGCCTACTCTGAGTTAGGGAAATTTAACAGCATATACGTCTCTTATCAGATGCAGTCTATAACACTAAATGACATAGTCCCTTCAGGATAAAGATCATAGCCACAATATGCTATGATGTCCAGGTGGAAGCTTATCAGTTTGAATGACGTTTTTTGCCAGTAATTTTATAAAAACTTGTCTGCATGCTGGTAGAGGTGATGAACTAGTACTCTTGACCGATAGTCCATCTTGTGGTACAGTCTGTTGTCTGACTTCCCAAAGTACTGTGCAGTTATGATCATCTATCTGAAATATCCATTTGTCCAGAAACACCTTTCATGGGCTTGCAGATTTAACAGATTTTATCTATTTTCTGTTTCAGGACTACTAGTGAATTCATGACCAGTTTTCCTAAGGTAGTCACACGTCCTAGACCCGCTCAGGTTAAAATGAGGATTCAGCTGTGGGGACAGACTTGCATAAACAAGCTTTTGCGTGTGTTGGATATCTGAAATATTATCCAAAAACTTGCGAAACAGGAAGAGAGGTGAGGTTCATAGAATATTCCTCAAAGAAGATTTTGACAGGTGTAGAACAGTTACCCAGCTGAAAAACATTTTAGGTGTCCAGCAGGAGGTAAAAAAAAAAAAAAAAGATATTTTTCCCACTTTTCCCACTTCTTGTGGACATTAAATAAATTCTGGAGTCAATATCATTCTTAAGTACTAGATTTTTAAAAGGTAGATGAAAATTTTTTATTTCCACTTCCATACAGAAGAGTAGGTGGGTAGTTTATAGTTTTTATTCGATTATAAAACCTTAGTCTAACTTTTCCATTAGAGAGGCTGCTTGCTATTCCACATGGAATAACTTCAGCAATGCATTGTTTTTTACATAGAATAAAAAGAAATAGATTAGTACTTTCAACTTTCTTTTAAAGTTGCTTCCCTAGAGCAAGCAATTGCTCCTGCAGTATTTCAAATGAATCTTTTATAAAAGTTTTATAACCTAGTCTATTTCTCAGCTTTGATTCTACAAAGGTTTCTGTATTGAAATGCTTTCCAAAGTGCCTTCACAGGTCACTTGGATCCAGCTTTTCATTTTGCTTAAGCCTTTCTCTGAAAAGGTAGTGGGGGTTGTTTCAATACTTTTCTGAATTCAAAATCTGCACTTTGTCCATTGCCTGATTTTCAGAGTCATACAGAGATTGCTAATCTTCAGTGTGTTCATAATTTCTCCATTTTCCAGTAAATCCCAATCGGATAAATGGGCATTAGCAGATCTTCCTTACTCAAAAAGTTGAAATGATATTTTCACATTTTGTGTTGGCTGTCATGGTGGGTTGACCTTGGCTGGATGCCAGGTGCCCACCCAGCTGGTCTATCACTCCCCTTCCCAGCCAGACAGGGGAAAGAGTAAGATGGGAAACAACTCATGGGTTGGGATAAGGCAGTTTATCAAAGCAGAAGCAAAGTGAAAGCATGAGTGTACAAAAGTGAAGAGAAAGATAACACAGTTTATTCTTTACTTCCCATGAGCAGTGACGGTCGGCCACCTCCGAGCAGCAGGGCTTCAGCATGCACAATGGTTCCTCAGCAGGCAGCCATTGCAGACAATGAATGCCTGACTTCTTGTTCCTTGCTTTAACTTTTATATCTGAGCCGATGTCACATGGTATGGAATATCCCCTTGGTGAGTTTGGGTCAGCTGGCCTACTTGTGCCTCCTCCCAGAATCTTGCCCTTGACTGAGGAAGGAATGTTGCAGTGCTGATGCTGTGCTCAACAGTAGCCAAAACACCACTGTGTTATCAACACCCTTCTAGCTACTAATGCAAAGCACAGCACTGAGAGGGCTACTGTGGGGAAATGAACACCATCTCAGCCATACCCAGTACAGCTGTATATTTATATCAGCCTTGTATCTTACTCTACACGTACAAAAGACAATAGAAATACTCACACATCAGTTACATAATGATTTTACTTTGTCTTTGTTACCCAGGTCTGTCCTTTTATTGATTTTTTTTCTTTCATATTTGTAAAAGATTGTAATTAAGGCTTCTATACTTTCATTTTGTATGATGATCACATCTGTCCTTTAGTAAACAGATTGATATCCTGATGGGATTTCTGTAAATTCAAGATTTGCTCTTTTTTCATGTTACAGGCAACATTTCATTTTTATTGAGAGTAGCATGAAAATAAAGCCAGTCAGAAAGCCATTGCTCTTTATAAAGTCCAGTTTTCACATCCCATAGGTTCAGATGTTTTAGTTTAATAGGAACTTATTTTCGTATGTGCTCCAAGAGGATAGGATGACCCACCTTCTGACACTGAAAGCTTTTATTCTTTCCTCTTTAGTTTATGTTCCCTTGATAGACCACCTTCCTGCCCTCTCATTTGCAGTATTTCAGTGCTCATTACCCCTGTAAGTCTCGTATATTTTTTTCTCTGCACAAATAACCATTTTCTAAAAACACAATTACCTTTGTGTAATCTTTATTATTCTCCAACCTTTCTGTACAGTTTAGCGCATAGACAATATTTGAAGGTAGCTCAGATTTCTATGATAAGAGACAGCTATTTTATTTCCTTCTTACACTTCAAAGGACTGCTGTGAACTTAGAAAATATTTGGTGCATGTATATAAACCTACAGCTTGTAATTTCTTCTAATGCACATCAGAAGGTTATCTGTTCAAGGGTAACCTTTATTAGTATTTTGATATCTTTCTTCCTTCAGACAGCCTCTCTGTTTTCTGCTCTGATGCTGGTTTCACACATTCTTTCATTGTAAGTTTAAATAGCTGATAAAATGTTTTCGATTCAACTCAGGAACTGCAAGATTTTTGCAGGCAGAATTTTAACATCAAAGTAAGAGCTGAAATAAAGTAACAATAAGGAAAACAGTGCATTTAGGCTATAAAATTGTTTTCTTTTTTCCAGCTGAGTATAAGAAGATAAGGAATTTTTCTGTATCTACTATCAGTAGATATAAGTGTATCAGTATGTCACAAGAGACAGACAAGCTACTAGGAAATGCCTTTTACACGTTAGGCCTTCCCTCCAGGGCATGTCTTCTACCATCTCAGAGTTCAACCCAACTCACTCAGAAATGGTTCACTGTTAGCAGTATATGTTTTTCACAGAAGAAATTTAGGGATAAGTAGGGATCTAAGATTCCTCTGAAAATTTCAGCTTTATAAAATTTAGAGAAGTAAATCCTTATTTTCTGGAGCCTAAAGGTTTTTGGATAGTGAGACAAGAGAAACAAAAATAGAAGTAGAAATACGTACATAGGTAATAAATTGTGTCTAATATATATAGTCTTTCTAAAAGACAAATGAAGTTGCGAAATGTTGGAATTAGCGACAAAATAATCTTAAGAATTAGACTAAAACAATTAATAAGGCTAATCCAAATATCTCATTAACTTGAAATCAGAACACAAGAGAGTTTGGAAGAAAAGACTGAAGTATTCTTTTAATCCATATAGTTTCAAATACAGTTAATCACAAAGTAATGATGAATGTTTAGGTAGCCCAGGTTGTGACCTGAAGAGTAGAGGAAATATATTAAGCTATTAGAGAGCATCCAAAGGAGGGCAATGAAGATCGTGAAGGGCCTTGAGGAGAAGCCATATGAGGAGAGGCTGAAGTCGCTTGGTCTGTTCAGCCTGAAGAAGAGGAGACTGAGGGGAGACCACATTGCAGTCTGCAGCTTCATCATGAGGGGAAGAGGAGGGACAGACGCTGATCTCTTCTCTGTAGTGACCAGTGACAGCACCTGGGGAAATGGCCTGAAGTTTCGTCATGGGAGGTTTAGGTTGGATATTAGAAAAAGATTCTTCACCCAGAGGGTGGTTGGGCACTGGAACAGGCTCCCCAGGGAAGTGGTCACAGCACCAAGCCTGACAGAGTTCAAGAAGGGTTTGGACAAGCTCTCAGGTACATGGCGTGACTTTTGGGGGTAGTCTTGTGCAGGGCTAAGAGTTGGACTCCGGTGATCATTGTGGGTCCCTTCCAGCTCCACATATTCTGTGATTCTGTGAAATAATCAAATTACCTAAATGCAGAAACTGCACAAATATGCCAAATATCTCAAAATCTGCAGACTGTTGGTATGCAAGATGTCTTGCATGAAGTCTTTATAAGAATGTAAACTAACTCTTTCACACACAGAAGTATGTGCAACAGGATTAAGGTTGAGGGAGATATTGATGCTGAGAGCCAGAAAAAACCTCTCTAAAACTCCTTTGAATGTTAGAAATCAAAAGCAGTCATTTATTACAGCATTCTAGATGTACAGGAATATTTTCCAAAGTGTGTATCCCGAACTACATAGGTGTCACAGCTTTATACTATCATCTAATTACAATATTTGGACATTACCTGATCTGTTACATCCACTTCCAAAACCGTCCCTCCAATAATACCACCCTCACCCAACCCCTGACACACTTCCCAAATTTGAGTCAGAAGTCTCGAAGACCACTATCTTCATCTTCTCTTCCTCTTCTTCATCTCCTTTGACAAAATATTACACCTTCTGGAATGACTTCAAGGCTTCTGGATAGCTTTGACTGGTTCTTGTCAGATGTTATGCCTCTTTCTCAGTCCAGTTCACAGATAGAGGAACCCTTTACCGCATTGTAATCCTGTCTATTGAAATTCTGAACAAAAATTATAGAAAACTGGTACAAAAGCACTAGTAAACTGGGTTTTAGGCTACAGTACCAGGTAGGAAATTATAAATCAGTATGAAAAATCTGGAAATAGAAAACGGAAAATTACAAAGAGTGAAAACACACAGTTAAAAAGAAGTGCAATCAACTTCCCCTACCACCAAAAAAAAAAAAAAATCAGGAATTGAAGTCTGGTATTAATATCAGTCAGATATTAAGAGAAATACAACCAACTAAATAATACCACACAGACGAGAAATGTTTAATGGTTTGGCTGATGGAACTTTCTCTTTTTTCAAAATACTCTCTTGTATTATAATGTAAAAAAAATATTGTATTTCTTGTATAAATTTTGATTTATTTACCATATAAGATTCTAATTTTATCACTACTTTTAGTGGTAATATGTCTTAATTTTAGAAAGAACAAAATAAAAAATTAACAAAAAGATAACATGCACACCCATGCTTGTGAAGATGACCATTAATATTCCTGTACAGTCATATGCTCTTTTTTAATGACAGGAAAAGAAAGAAACATAAAACATATTTTTGTAAAATTATTTCATTAATTGACTGACTAAAATTGATCATTTGGGCAGGTATAACATAATACAGGTACTAGTTACACTACTACTTGTCATAGAAATAAATATAATTCTCTGTGACATTCAATTGGATCATGGCTTACAGCTCTGTAAGGTAGATAGATTTTAAACACTGTCTGTTACACATTTTCAAATGCTTCACAGTAAATGGTGTATTTTTCTGCAGTTAAAAAGCACTTATAAAATCTGCCTATGCTTTCCACTAAACTTAAATTATTGTGAACTGTAAAACTCACATAGCTTTCTTGTGCTCAACATTTAAAGAGGTAATGCTGTCAAATTGCAGTAGACATGATATTACATCGTAGAATATTAGCAAGTCTAGCAAAAATGCTAGAGCTGCTATAACAGGGAAAAGTTTAGGGTTTTTTAAATAATTTAGCTAAAGCAGACCTGTGAATTTCAGTTAGAGGACATTCTATGGTATATACTTGTTTACTGTTCACAGGTTATAATGCAAAGGTGCACTTAAAGCAGATGCAGGAATAATGGAGTTTAGTTTCCGATAATTTATGATCTTGGTTATTTGAATTTCAATGAGCATTTCTGTTCTACACTCCTGACTTCAGAGGAAATAGAAACAAGAGCTAGTTTTGCTCATCTCTATAGATTCCACTCAACATTTAGGAATATTGTTAGTTATAATTTAGAGAATCAGTACCTAAGTCTATAAAGAAATGCAGTGAAATTTGATTGTTAAAAATAACCAATTACGAACAATGATACTTTTCTTAGTAAAGTTTTTTTAAGCAATAACATCAGCTTCTTTTCCTGTTAAAGCTCTTTCAATCATCTCTTTAACCTAGCAAACATAATGAAAATCATATTATTCAGGTTCTGAAGTTCTCTAATAGTATGTAGTTTTGTGGGACTAGTCCTGTGTAGAACTTGTTGGAATGATAGTCTCTTTAAAATTCTTGTTTGAAGACCCTAATCTCTAACTCATATTGCCCCACTGTTTTTGCTGTGCACAGGAAAATCACCGTGGCCCACTACCTTTTCCATATGGTTAAATTAAGTGACAGTTTATGCTCAAGTCAGTTACACTTCCACAGGAAAAGATTGATGTCGTGTGGGTTTAGTAAAATCACATATGACATACACAAATATAAAAAGCAGTGGAGTGTATTTTTGTGGCATGATGTACTTGTAACATCACTCAATTAATGGCTCCTTTAATTATCAGCAGTTAGGGAAACTATGGTATAGTTCAAAGTCATAGTTACTTCTTTACTCATAATCTAGTGTTATGAAAGAGAAAGCTCATTAAATTAAAACAATCTGCATTATTTACATTAGTTGTAGAACCAATTAATTCAATTCACCATCAGAGACCTCTGAAACAAGTTTAAGAAATATAATAAGGTGTGTGGATTAATAACGTGTAATTAGCTTATAATATAAAGTCCAGTTCATTCTTAGAGAAATAAAATTAATGACATTTTAAAAAAAATTCTAAAATCTTTTTAATTGTGTATTTAAGTCTAGAAGTTGCTACAAAATCTAATATTCTGCCAAGACATTTTCCATTATATATTTGAAGAGATATGAAAATAGGGTTTGTGTGTTGTAGCAAAGATTTAAAAACAATTCAGTGTGTGTTAACTGACATAATATTTTATTTTGAAAGATTTCATTTTTTCATATAGCTATAAAACTATACGTGTACATGTTATATGTATGCATTTCCAATATATGTGAGGGAAGCAATGAAAGTTAATAAAATAGGAAAAGCTAAGTCCTAAAATATTTCCCCACCACAACAGTCAACAGGTGTATCTGATCGTATCAAATAATCACACTCTTTTATGCCAGCATTTAAAGAATTACTTCATTGTTTGTTTGTCTTTTGCCCCTTTCATTGAGACAAAGGTATGCTGAATAATCACAGCTCTCAGCACAAAGTCCTGCAAGGAGACTGGTGGTAAGATACTGTCTACGGTGCTTACCCTTGCAGAGACTCAGTCAGTGTGCACAGTCTAAATTATTCCTCTGAGAAAGAACTGAAGCTTTTCACCATCTACATGAAGCTTTTCATCACCTACGCTTCCTCAGGACCCAGGGCTTTATCTTCCTTAGGTTTATGTAGCAAAAACTAATGCCAGAAAAAGCTAGAAAACTGGAAAGGCAAAATTTCATCATCTCATTTGTGGAGACTCTTATACTTGGCCTTTTACCTCTACCACTATTTTCTCCCTGGTAGAGTGAAAAGGGAGACAGATGAATCAAGATCTACTTTTGCTTTTAACTTCCTGTGTTGAACAATGTCAAACTGCACTTTCCCTGAACTTTCCCTTTCTTATTCCTGGAATTCATATTTGAAGGCAACAAGGGAAGGTTTAAGAGTATGCTACCCCCTCCACACAATAGCATTAAAACAACTTCACTACAGCTGTACTATCAAATACTAAACACACTCTTTATATAGTCTTTAAATGCATTATAAAACTGTGCATACTATAGAAATTGCAAAGTCACTCTAGTATTTCAGGTTACTGAGAAAATTCATGATGTCTGCATGACGAATTTTCATTTTCTCTTTTTTCCTAGGGTTGAGGACATGCGTGATGTTTCACCTATTTGTAGCCTGGTAGGTGGCATAGAAAGAAGTTCTGAATATTCAAAGAAAGGCTAAAATTTTGGAACTAATTAATATAGCTCTGAAAAATAATTATGCTTCTGCACACTAGACTTCTGTTATCTATAAGGGAAATATTAGAAAGATGGACAAGGAAAGGCTGAGAGAATTATGATTGTTCAGCCTGAAGAAGAGAAAACTTCAGGGAGACCTAATTGCAGCCTCTCAGTAGCTGAAGGGAACCTAAAAGAAAGATGGAGAGAGGCATTTTACAAGAGCATGTAGTGAAAGGGCAAGGGGGAATGGCTTCGAACTAAAAGAGGGTAGGTTTAGATAAGTTATAAGGAAGAAACTCTTCATTGTGAGGGTCGGGAATCACTGGAACAAATAGCCCAGGGAAGATGTGAATATCTCATTCCTGGAAGTGTTCAAAGACAAGTTGGATGGAGCTCTGAGTAATCTGGTCAGTGAGTGGTGTCCATGTCCACGGCAAGGGCGTTGGAACTAGAGGATCTTTAAGATCCCTTCCAACCCAGGCCATTCTATGATTCTGTGATTCTATATACATCCAATGAAAGGAATCAGAAGTATAAATAGCATCATCAACTGCATCCTTGTGTCCTGTGACACAGTGGGATGATATCTTTTTAAGACCTGAGGTTTCCCGCACAGTTTCCAGTAGCCTCTTCAGTAGCACCTGGACATCCTGAAAGTCTGACATTATTTCAGGCAGATTTGCACAGAGGTCTTGGATACTAAAGAGCATCTCAAATGGTACTAGTGACCTGCTTTATCAGATTGCAGCCTGTTTTTTTGTGATTGTTTTTATGTTCAGCCTCATACACAAGTCTCATGTACAAGACAGAAGTTAGTGTGAAGCCAGTGTTGTCTGGAATCAAGCCTGGCACAGGGCAGACCCTGGCCTTTTCTCACAGAGGCTACCCTTGGAGCCTCACTGCCCCCTGCCAAAGTCTTAATACATGCACCTATACATTGGGACACCGAGAGACAATAAAACCAGATTATCCATGCTTCTTTTCTCAAGAGTCATGTTTCAGAACAAAATTACTTAATTTCTTCAGCAAGTTCCCCATTTTTTACTGTTTTGCACGGTCTCATGCACACTAACAACTACTGGTGGGTCATATTCCTCAGCTAGGATGGATGTCTGAGTTCAGAGACTTGCTGAAAGTGTGCCCCTGCTGGGGCAGAACAAGCAGATTTACATCAGGAGAACAAATGTGAGATTGACAAGAACGCAGGCAAACTTAAGAATGGGCGAACAGTTTTAGCCTTTGGGAAGCAAGATCTTAAGGTGGATGCTGAGGTAGACAGATTTTGACTGAAGAACTTTGTTACATAATGTTCACTTTTCTATCGTAGCAAAGTACAGAGAAAGAAATGGGATGGCTTATCAGCTTCCTTGCTTAATATTTAATTCAAAGAAACCCTCTTGCTATGTAAATACTGACAATGCAACCTCTGCTCAATAATATATTGTTTAGTTTATGTTAACAGAGTTAAAACAATATGCTAGTATTGACATTTTTTAAATAAATCCTTTTCCTTTTTTTTTGTCTGTGATAAACCTATTAAAGATAACTGTCTCTAAGACGGTAATTTCCTCATGAATAGTTTCAGTGCCTTGTTTACTTATTAAATTTTATATTTTTTTCAAAAGATAAGTTGCACCTTTGTTTTAAAGAACATGTGATATAAGTGTAAGCCTATTTTTAACAATGATTAAGAAAATATTTTCTTCTTCCCTGGGAATAAAGTTAGATCAGTTATGCAATTTTTCTTATGTCAGTATTGCATAAAATATTTTATATGTGGTTACATAAGAACATCAGGTTCATTTCCTAGTTGAGATTAAATAAGGAACATTTTGTATATTCGCCCTTGAATAAAGATTAAAAATCCTTGACAACATACATTTCAATGTCATAAATGGTCATTTACTATATGAATATAAATACATACGGGGGGGTGTTTTTGTTGTTTTTAAATTTCAGTGGTCACAGAAGCTTCTGGAATTATAATAAGTAGAAAGATTTGCAGGGACACATTTGTGTCTACATGATTATAGAACTGAAGTATCATCCACAACACTCACCTCAGCATAATGCTTTCCCAGACCTTTTATATGAAGGAGGTAAGATCTGAACCGTATGATTTTAGCTACTAAGTACTCTCTGAAAGTATACTTTGAAGTTGAGGGGATTTGTGGTCTTGCAGACCGCACTTGCATGGCTGGACCCTGAAACATAAGACAAAAAGGTTTTCAGGTGAGAAAGCAAGAACAGCTTTAATTATCCTTAGGCCACAGCACATCTGTCAAGTGACAGTGTATTTGTCGAAGTGCTCTGTTCCTTTGGAGCAAACTCCAATTTGCAGATGTAAGCATGCTGACAGGTCTGTCATCATTTTTATTATGGTCATATTTCTTTCTCTTTGCACAGTCAGTCCAATGTGATGGTTGTTTTAATGCAAAAATGTGATCAACAGTTTTGACTTACAAAGGAATACAATATTTTCTATAATACAATTTTTTTTATAAGCTTGATTCATAACTTTGTCTCTGTCACTATATGTTTGAACTGCCTTTGATTTTATTTGGTTGGCTACAACATAAGAAAATATATATATAAATATATATATAGGAAATACTTAAAATATCTGAATCCTAAAAATCCTAGAAATTTCAGATAAGTACAAAGAACTAGGAGTTCATCTATTTAGCCCCAAAAGCCTTCTTCTTTCTCTGTCAGAAGTATCACAGTTTCCAATAATCAAGATTTATTTTTTTCCATTAAAAATGCATAATTTATATTTGTAAATGCATTTTGAGATAAGTACAGAATGGTCTTGGGTTTTCATTCTGTCAATAATTAGAGAAATGCAAGAACCAAAAAGTGAAAGAAATTTTTTAGTTAAACTGAGTAAATTCTGACTTCTAAATAACATTGATTATGAAAGTCTCTTTTATTTTTAAAAAATCATTTAATGATTCACCTTTATTCTTCATTAATAAAATACAAACATTTTATATGCTTTGGAAGGAGAAAAGGGAGAAAATAAATTTAAAGTTGTGAATTTTGATTGTTCACACTTTAAAGAACGGCAATCTAGTGCTGTCACCTATCCCAAGGAGTGGTTTTACTACCAGTGTGTCCTGCAATTCCATTTCAAACAAAGGATTAGATCAATCAATCAATTACTTAATTAACAAACAATAAAAAATTAGTAAATAAACCTGAGATGTCTATGAGGTATAATAATAAAACCTTTGACATGTAAGTGAAAATTAGACAGAATAATTGTCTTCTTAAGCTGACTCCTATTCCATGTCTTTTTAGCTAGACAACTTAAAATTAATTCCTAGCCTTTAAAATAAGGAGGAGATATGGGCCATAATTTGTGTTTTCTCAGAGTTGAGTAACACTGAAATTTTCCTACTGTAATTTCTTAACTAGCTTTCTCTATGCAAGTTAACTGTAAATTAATATCTTAACTAAATTTTGTTAGAGATTAGGTGACATTTAATTGTTAAAAAAGTCTGTTTTACATGTTGAATCACAATGATACAATTTTTCACTCATCTCGAGTGTTATACTGTGGATAAAATTTTATTATTTTTATAGTTCCTGCAATATTAGTTGTCATGGCACTTGCAAAAGATCTGTTAGAATTTATATCACTTATAGATTTCTTTTAATTTAGAGGAACTATTTAGAAGTGTCATAACTAAATAGTTGTTAACATGTTGTGGTTTTGTTTTGTTTTGCTTTCCATGGGATATATTAATATGAGTGTTTTATTGAAAGACATTCTGAATAAAGATATTAAGGATGTTAAACTTTAGCAAAGAGTTAACTAATAGAAAAGTTGAAATGGACAAGGTGTTTCTGTTTGTTTAATTTGATTTCCCCATTCTAGAAAAGGAAAGAATAGAGGGATTTAAAAAATCGAGTTTGTGGAAGTTTACTGTAAAGTCATAAACTTTTCTTGGTGATCACCAAAGGAACAGCAAGCTGCATACTTTTTATAAAGAAAGTTACAGACTTGAGAAAACAAAGCAAAACAAAAAACTCAGTTTCTCCTAGCTTTAAAAACAGGAGAAGGTGAAGCTTGTTGGGAAAACTGTAGAATCATTTGTTTTGAAGATTTGTAGAAACAGTTTAGAGGTCTAGAAGTATTTATTTTACCAAAGAAAAAGGAAGTGGAATAGATTAGTCTTCAAGTTCTAATAGACCATTCTCTGCTATTGTTTGCATGTATGTATGTAGTGGATTCAAAAATATCAGGTCTGTGCAGGTCTTGCATTATTATAGTAATCAGTAATTCAGTTCACTGAAGTATATGACTTTGTGTATTTGCATACAAACCAACTCTCTCCCTCCCCGCCCTGCTATCACTCTCCCTTCCTAAAAGAGCTTGTAACCTTCTGTCCATTAGGTTATTGTTCCTTTTCACAAGTGGAAGAAAATGGACATGTGCTACAATAATTTGATTAAAATTCAAAGCAGGGACAATTTCACATATGGCACTATTTTAAAAATGAAATTCAAATTTTATGCGTTTGTATTTTGAGGAGGATTTAAATCTTCTGAATGTTTTTAAAATCTCTACCAAATTCCTAAGGAAAATGATATTTTATGAACTGGGGTGGATACAAGTTTAGCTGATTAATACTGTCAAGAGACCTCTGTATCTATACACAGAATTTCAGATTCTAATGAAACTTCAAGGCAGAAGTTTGAGTAATTTAAAAACTTCAGGAAACTAAACTGAGAAGTAATTAAACCAGAAATCTTTCATCATTTCGTATTTCTAATTTCCCTCTATTATCCAATTTAGAAACATTTTCTTTGCATCTAGAGGAAAGGTGTAATCTTGTCACCTGTCTTTAGACAGGTCTACTGCACATGGAATTTTCTAGGCTATTATAGATATCTGTCTTTAGATAAGCTGAATTTTGTTCAAAATAGCCACTTACATGATGAAAAGAATCAACCTTTTCCTTTTAATATCTTTAAGCAGAATTCTCTGTTCCTGTCCCTTCCTTTGATCTCTCTTGCAAGGAGAAGCTTATGGTATCATTCTCACCTTTAACTCCTCTTTTGAATTCAAATAGACGTTACCAGGTGTGGTAAGCAGGTGTTGCTTAATGCATATAGAAAGCTTTTGTATTTTATATCCTGCTTGGCAGTTGTTTGAGATGATGTGGTGCCATGCTGCAAATCACAACTTCTTTGGCACTCAACCAGGTTTCTGTGCATCCTGACCTGAACTTTGCTCAAAACTGAGTAGGGGGACACCTTCCCAAATGACCACCAGAGACCCCTGAAGGGGCTCACACAGGAGCAGTAACAAATATTACATAATGTTGTGCAAGATAAGTAATTATGCATTAGGTAGGCAGTAACTATGTACTCAATAGGTGGGTTTATGTAGATTTCAATGTAGAAATATTCTCACTTTTTACTCATTTGCATACTTGATTTGTAGAAAACTTTCATCTTGTACCCTGCACAGTGTAAATAATGTCTCCTTTCTAAACTTGACTCTTTGTCAAGTGTTGCTGGAATTTAGAGAGTTCCTAAATTCCAGCAACACTTCCAGAGGAGAAGGTGAAAGCTAAGTGGTGTACTAAGCTAGGCCAGCTCAAATAATATCAGATTATCATTTTTAGGAAACTGAATTGGCCTCCAAATATCTCAAGCAATGCATATGTAAAAAAACTCTGAACAGTCTCCACTTAAATTATAGAAAAATGGTTAATCTTTACAAAACATTCCCTCAGGTCCTGTCACTGATCACAAGAAAGAAGAGATCAGTACCTGTCCCTGCCTTGTGTTTCGCCCTGTGAGGAAGCTGTAGACCACAATGAGGTATCCCCTCATTCTCCTCCAGGGTGAACAAACCAAGTGACCTCAGCTGCTCCTCATATCGCTTCCCGCTAAACCTTTCTCCATCTTTATAGCCCTCCTTTGAATGCTCTCTAATAGCCTTATATCTTTCTTATATTTTGGCACCCAAAACTGCACACAGAACTTGAGGGCAGACCACACCAGTGCAGAGTAGAGGTGGACAATTGCCTCCTTAAAATGTATAAACTTTATGATATTTTAGATGTGCATATTTCAGTCTATTAGCTGTAAAGACAGCTTAAGGTATCTCAGAGACACCGAAATTATCTGCTTTTATCAGATGAACCACATACAAAGTATCCTTCTGAATTCAAGTCTGTTGTTGATTTCCATTGTAATAGGTTACTTAAAGAGGAATCAGTGGCAAAAGAAGAATCAGTGGCATAATTTAAGAGACAGCTAAAAAAAAAAAAAAAGTTAAAACCAGCACAGAAAAGCTAGGTATAAGAGGGAAGAAAGAAAAGTAGATAAATAAAATGCAGAAAGCACACACCCATGAAAATAGAGAAAAACTACAGTATACTTACTCGTTCTTATCTGCATAGTGTCCAACTGTGTTAGGAAAGACAGAGTATCATAAAAGCCCTTTTGAATAACTATACACTTGTTACCAGAGCTCCAAGGGACTTGCTTTCACAGGCTGGTTTTTTTCCACAACTTCTGTAAAAATTCTTCAGAAGAATTCAAACCCTTACAGATAATAACACATACCCGTACATGCCTGCAAATCCATAAATTAAAAAAAAAAACAACCAACCAACCCGACCCAACCAACCAACCAACAAAAAAATCCCAAACAAAACAAAAAAACCTCAAACAAGTTTCTATAGGGCTTCCCAAGATCAATAGTCTCTTTTCTTTCAGTGGAACCCTTGAGAAACCTCTTTCACAGTACACTGTTACCTTGAAATTAAAGGTAGAATGTGAATGGGGAAAAAGCAATAGAAAACTGAAAATACTCTGAAAGAAGCTGCTTTCAGATTCAGGGACAATAAATGTAGATAAAGTCCCAATTTTTTCCAACTTTCTTTTTTCTTCCCCCAAGGCAAACAGGATTAATGTACCTATACTAATAATATTAGTTGAAAACAATTAATTTTATCCTCACAGTCAGAATGCTTTAAAATTTGACATAGATATACCATCCTGTGAAGTCAAGTACTACCATCCCTATCATATCAATGGAGAAACCAAGACATAACTGCTAAATGGTACTTTAGAATAGAGGTTAAAAAAATAGGTGAACATCCCTTCTTGCCACTCCTGTGAGAATATCTTTTGTTTCCAAACAGCGATGCAATGTTTCAGGAAGGACAGAGTTTTGGGGAGCTGAAACTTCCATGAGGCTTTTTGCCCCCAACTTTTTCTACCTCTCATTTATTAAATGGGTTTAAATTCTGACTTTCTTTAACAAATGCAAACTAAAATGCACTGTTTATTGTAAATAAACACACACATACCCATTAGAGAATATTTGGACTTTAAGAATTTTCGTTCTTATGGAATTAATAATTAAGAAAATAAATAGTAATAACTATGTCAGTATTTCCAGCTGGAATTCTCAAATAGTCTGCAGTTACGCTTCCAACTGCTGGTCAAACTGATTACCCAGCCCCAGTAATTAGTACCACTTAATGTAAAGTGCTGTTCAGTGTATTAGAAATCTCTTGTCAGAAGATGCCCTGGGCTGACAGCAGGGTGACCAAACTAATTCTCACTTTTAGAACAGACAGAAATTGCAGGTCAGGGATAAGCAAAATATGTTCACATTTCAGCTGCCTCAATTAGATCTCGATCTAGGATAAAAATGTCCTGTGGTTAAGTCATATATGCAACTGACCCTTTGCCTTCATGAATATGAATGCTCACAGAAAAGTTAAGTTAGGGAAAAATACAGTGGTAATTTCTCAAGAGTAAGTTGGCAGGCAATGTTTACTTATTTATTTAACTCTTGTCCATGCATAATGCCTGCTTTAGGATGCATGGGATTTCTTTTACTCACACTTTGTGTAAAGATATTTAAGAGTTTAAAAATGCTCAAAATATTCATAAAACAAAGCAGCTAATTTCCAACACAAATATATTTTCAGAGAATGAGAACAAATTTTACAAAAATACTACCTACTGAATAACTGAAGACTATGAGGTTTGTGGTGAAAAAGAATATTACTGTCAGAGGTGTTTCTCCACATTTTCTGTTTTCTATTTTAACTCTGGCAGTTTTGACAAAGCAAAAATTTTGTATCATCTCACTCAAGTTTAAATCTTTGAAATAAGCCTATAATCGGCATTAAAACTTGCTGCAAATTAACAAAATAACTGATAGGAAATATATTCTTAAAATCAATATTAAAGAAAGCAATTTTCATATTCCTGTTACTGATGTGATACCTTTTTTCAGTTTTATCAGTGAGAATAGAACTGTATTACCTGAAATAAGTTTTAAAATTCCAGCTTCATAAGAAATGTTTGAAACATTAACACATTAGTCAATCAATCATAACATTTTGGACCTTGATATTCATAGCTAAGGACATCATATTGTTTGATATTATGATTTTCATTGATGCAATTCCATGTCAATATTACTGCAGACATGTAAATAACTAAAAGGAAAATGGATCTTAAACTGAATTATTCCATAACTTTGAAATGAACCAGTCTTTCTCAGGGAGGTCAAAAAGCAGATTTTAGGTCAAAGCATCAATATAGAAACATTTATATAAACAGTTTTGATATATTTCATATGTATTAGTTTCTATACAGCTCTTCACTGTTCTGAATAAATTTAACCTATAAGACAGGTGGAGAGTGTTTTTTTATAAGGACATGTAATGATGGGACAGGGGTTAATGGCTTTAAGCTGAAGGAGGGTAGGTTTAGATTAAGTTATAAGGAAGAAATTCCTCACTATCAATGTGATGAGGCATTGAAACAGGTTGGACAGAGAAGCTGTGTGTGCCCCATCCCTGGAAGTGTTCAAGGTCAGGTTGTCTGGGACTCTGAGCAACCTGGTCTAGTGGTTGGCATCCCTGCCCATGGCAGGCTGTTGGAAACAAATGATCTTTAAGATCCCTTCCAACCCAGGCATTCTATGATTCTATGGACATAAAACCAGAACATAATATTTAATTCTGAATGACATTCTACAGGAGTAATTGCAATTAATATTAAAATGCAGCTTTTTGTCTAATGAACTGTGAATAATCAAGTTTTATTAAAAAAGCACTAATTTGTTTAGGTACATGCATTGCCTAGTTATCCAATTATTGCTGCAAAATTACAAATGGGGAAAGTCAAATCTGTTAAATTAAAAAGGTCACCAAAGTAATTAAGACTGCTGAAGCATATTATTAATACTTTACAGTAGGTGGGGCACTGCTGAAATTTACCTGCTTTTCCTTGTTATGTAAATGACCGGCTTTTGTACCATCAGTGTTTAAATGAGTTAATTTACAGATAAAAGAATTGCAAAAGGGAAAGCAAGGTTCTGGGCAAGAAAAGTTATTATCAGCTACAAAAATAAATTAAAACTGTTTTCTTCCATTAGTAAGATTTTGTGTTGCTAATTGTATGTTGAGGATGTTGAAATTTTTTACCTGTGTTTCTGAAGAAATAAGATACTTAACAGGAAAAAAAGAGCAACAGTGTTATATATGAAAAAATTTTCATTGGGTATGATGTGAATGATAATCCTATTCCTGTGGTAAATATATGTTTCTGGCACTTAAAAAGAAGACAGAATTTAATGAATAAGAAATATGCCACTACGTCCTCTGGCTTAACCAGAGTTAACTTTTGGTTTACTATTCCTATTTTGGCATCAGTATTTTGTATTTTGGACCAAAGGAACAAAATACAGTTTCAGAAATGATGTATTCTAGATGCGTGTGAAAAATAGCACCAAACACCAATTGCTTTAGACACTTCAGCACCTGGAAATTTAAACAGATTGGTACAGGGAACTAAACAGTCTTCTGATATAAAATTATATGAGGTGACCATTAGGAAATTGTACAGGTACTTTACTAATTCCATCCTGAAACACTTTCACATGTCACCAGTTGGGGTACTATCAACCACAGAAAAAACTATTATGGATATACGGATATGCATATATTAGCACCTATTACCATAATATTCTGTTCTATTTTCACAGTGAACTGGCTCATAATGTATAGGAAATGCAGCATAAAAAGCAAAGAAGCCAACACAAAACAAGAGACAAAAAGCCATGGTAGCAGATCTTGAAGCTTATAAAATCAGACAACACAGAAATGAATCTCTGCATGTGTGTGCACATTTGTTCCTGTCCTCCCAAGTTGGATACTTATGCAGTGAGCAATACTCATGGTCAATCTTTACATCTTTGACGACCTGAAAACAAGTTGCCAGAAGCTGACAGACCTATCACAGAATCACAAAATATGCTGAGTTGGAAGGGACCCACAAGGATCATCTAGTCCAACTCTTAGCCCTGCACAAGACTATCCCCAAGAGTCACACACTGTACCTGAGAGTTTGTCCAAACCCTCCTTGAACTCTGTCAGGCTTGGTGCTGTGATCAGTTCCCTGGGGAGCCTGTTCCAGCACCCAACCACCCTCTGGGTGAAGAACCTTTTTCTAATATCCAACCTAAACCTCCCATGACAAAACTTCAGGCTGTTCCCTCAGGTCCTATCCCTGGTCACCAAAGAGAAGAGATCAGTTTCTGTCCCTCCTCTTCCCCTCACAAGGAAGTTGTAACTGCAATGTGGTCTCCCCTCAGTCTCCTCTTCTTCAGGCTGAACAGATCAAGTGACCTCAGCTGCTCCTCATATGGCTTCCCCTCAAGGCCCTTCATCATCTTCGTTGCCCTCCTTTGGATAATCTCTAAGAGCTTAATATCTATCTTATATTGCAGTGCCCAAACCTGCACACAATATTCAAAGTGAGGCTGCACCAGGGCAGAGCAGAGCAGGACAATCTCCCTCCCTCAACCAGCTGGTGATGCTTTGCCTGATGCCCCCCAGGACATGGTTGACCCTTCTGGCTGCCAGGACACTGCTGACTCATATTCAACTTGCCATTGACCAGGACTCCCAGGTTCCTTTCCCCAGCATTGCTTTCCAGCATCTCATTTCCCAATCTCTATGTACATCCAGGGTTACCCCAGGTGCACGCCCAGGTGCAGAATTTGGCACGTCCTCTTGTTGAGCTTTATATTGTTGCTGACTGCCCAGCCCTGTAGTTTGTTGATGTGTTTCCCTTCCAGTCTTGCGTCTAAGTCACTTATGAAGATATTGAAGAGCATAGGGTCCAAGATTGAGCCCTGTGGAACCCCACTAGTGACAGGTCACCACTTTGCTGTCACCCCATTCACTATTACCCTTGACCTGTGAGCCAATTGCTCACCCATCACATGATGTGTTTATCCAGCTGTGTGCTGGACATTTTGTCCAAAAGGATACTGTGAGAGACAGTATCAAAAGCTTTACTGACATCCAAAAAGGTTACATCGACTGGCTTCCCTTGATCAGCCAAGTGGATTACCTTGTCATAAAAGGAAATCAGGTTTGATAAGCAGGATTTTCACGAAGCCGTGCTGGCTGTGACCAATGGATGTATTGTCTTTCAGGTGCTTTTCAATACTTCCCAGAATAATCTTCTCCATAAAATTACCGGGCACTGAAGTGAGACTGACAAGCCTGTAGTTTCTGGGGTTCTCCTTCTTGCCCTTCTTGAAAATTGGGATAACTTTCACCAGCTTCCAGTCAGTTGGGACCTCTCCAGATTCCCGAGACTGGTCAAAATCATCAAGAGAGGTTTTGCAATGACATCAGCCAACTCTTTGAGGATTCTGGGATGAATCCCATCAGTCCCCATAGCTGTGTAGGGATCCAGCTGGAGGAGCAGATGCCACACAATTTCAGGTCGACCGGGAGTTCATCATTCTCGCAGACATGGTCCTCTAACTCAGGGCACTGAGACCCCCTTGGTCTGTCATCTGCGCCAAAGACAGTGACAAAGAAAGTATTAAACACCTCTGCCTTGTCTCTGTCCTTGTTTGTGAGGTGACCATCCTCATCCTGTAATGGGCTGGTGATATTTCTACTGCCTATTGCCATATCAAGCAATATGACACTCAGATTCAAGATCACCCTCTGTCAGTTTGCAGACATCGGGTTGGGTGGAAGCGTTGATCTGCTGGAGGGCAGAAAGTCTCTGCAAATGTATTTGGGTGGGATACCACGGGCTAAGGTCAATTATATGAGGTTCAAAAAGGCAAAAGTGCCAGGTCCTGCACTTGGGTCACAACAACCCCATGCAAAACTGCAGCATTTAAATAGAATTCATTTTCTCCTCCAGTCATATGAAAGAGATGCCTAGAGGCTTCACCTTTGGACTATTGTGATCTTGGGGAGATTAGTTTACTACAGTCTTCTTTTTTCTCTCTATCTCCCCTCCTCTCTCTCTCGTCTATTTTCAGAGAGAGAAGTGGGTAGAGGAGTGGATGAATGTTTTCTTTCTTGTTAAATGCGAGCAATAGCTAATGTCATGAACTTTGAGATCAATATCCTTGAAAGGTATCTTTCTCTGAAAGATAAAATAAAAATCAGCTGTATGTGAACATTGTGCCTAAGAAAATCAAAGCACTCTGTAAGAGATAGGAAATGGGCTAAGATCTGAAAACTCTGTTTTCAGCATAACTCAGAGTCAAGCCAGTTAAAACTTAGAAGAATTCTTAGAGATATAGATTTCCTCACATTGTGTGGGGCGCACCAGTCCTAGTTCCATTTCCATCTGAGGAACCATTTCCGACGGCTGAGGGTGGATAGGGAGGGGGAAAACTCCAGCTCCAGGGGTTTCTTCAGGTCCTGGACGCTGGAGGGGAGAGCTTGCTCACCCCTCCCCCAAACCACGAGGTCCCGTGGCAGCCAGAGAGACAGCACACAGCACGTGGAGAGGAGACGAGAGAGCGCGTTTATTGATGGGGTGGTTACATATATAGGTCCTAGGAGGATTCACAGAGTGACCAATTACAGGGTCAGGGGGCTTACAGGACACCCAATTGCAGGAAGGGGTTAACAACCAATAGGAAAGGGTTAACAGGGCCCAATGGGAAGACTTTTTGATATCTTCTCAGGACATTCCTGAGGCAGAGATAACACTACCATGGGGGATATTGGGAAGAAGAAAGCACGAGCCAGCAAGGAGACTACAAAAAGCCATTTTGAAGCATGTTTAAACAGCAGTTTTCTCATATAATGCAGATTTGCTGCTACATATAGATGCAGTAAAGCAAGGATGAAAAGCTTAAAATATCTGCCTATCAAACTTCATGAACCAGGTGAGCTAGAAACTGCCACAAAGTACATTTAAATCCTATAATTACGGAGCTCCTCAAAACCACAAAAGTACTGTTAAGCAAATCATAAAAAGTATGTTAGTCTGTCACACAATCTATATATTTTTGTACCCTTAACAATGAAGAAGGCAAAAAGTCGACATTAACCTACAACAGACTACTGCACTTTACAATATCTTCTCAGGATTTGCTATGTATCTAGTCTCATCCTCTCAGCTTCCCATATTTTACATTTTTTTATCCATAATGTGAAACAGTCTGCAGCTTGAGTTTTTGTCTTTTCTTTAGACAGTATTTTTATAATGAGAAGATACAGAAAAACTGGGAAAAAAAGTGTTATATTCACCCTGAAAGACTTCAGCTAACCTAGTAATTATGAATGGGAATTATTTTTCTTAAAAATATTACAGTATGGCTTCTTATGAGCTAGAAACTTAAGTCCCCTTGGAAGAAAATTATTCCACTGATGGGGAGCTAGGTATCTGATATAATTCAACCTTCACTCACAAATTGAAGCTAAATACTAGTTATGATTTTTAATGTTTTATTCATAAAAAGGCACTTACAACCACCTTCCCAATATAATTAGTTACCTTGCTTTTTATATGATCAACTAAAGTCTGAGCAGTAGAGTTGTCAGTTGTGTTGACAGACAGATCATTTTTCATGGGAATGCTCAGTGTTCAAGTTTTCATGCTCACACTAATAAGAAATTAAAAATATTCCACTGCTTGCTTCCTGTAAGTTTATAAAAGTGGATTGCTCTTCCATTACAGGTGTACTGTTTGGATGAGTCGAGAAACTGTTGAAGATGACATTAGAATACTGAAAATCTAAATCTAGAGTCTTGGATTCAACATAAAGTGCTTTTAAAATTTTGGACACTCAATAGGCTTTCGTGGCAGTGTTTTTTGCTTTCGACTTTGATGAATGGCCTTTGAGGTTTACTCCTGTGAGTGCATTTGAGACCTTTTTAATGTCATGTTTGATGAAAATGTAAGGCAGTGTTTAGAAGTGCAGCCGGGAATAAAGTAAGATATAGAGATATTAATTTAAATATTATAACTGGAGAATTTGTTACAGTGTTGTTCTTGTCTTGTAAGTTATTTTAGGAAAGAGGTTCTTATAGTGAAAATATTTTTTCATTACCTAGTGTTAGAATTGACCTCATTACTTTTCTTTCAGGGCATATCATTCTTTTTTCTCAAAGATATATTCAGTTTTCATTCTTCATCTGAACAAAATCTTGACGCAGAAATAAAAATCTTATAGTACTCAAAGCTTAGCTTATAAACACATAAAGATTTCAACAGAACTTTTCCATGAGCACCAGTACCTTTCTCCCATCCTATAAACAGAGAAATAGATATTTTTGCACTGATATAGAATCAAAGAATAGCTTAAGTTGAAAAGAACCTTTTGAAGGTCATCAAATCCAGCATCCCTGTAAGGAGCAGGGACATCTTTAATTAGATCACTTTGCTTAGAGCTCTGTTCTGACCTTGAATATTTCCACAGATGGGGCATCTCAGCCTCTCTGGTCTACCTGTTCCAGTGTTTTATCACCCTCATAGTATAAAATTTCTTTCTTATAGATAATCTAAATCAACCCTGGTTTAACATCATTACCCCTTTACCCGCTACTTGACCTTTATTCAATGTGCTTTTAAGTTATATGAATCATTTTTCTTCACTAGAACTACAATTGGATGAGAACATTTGTAAAATCCCACCAAAATTAGACACTCTTGTTAGTTTCATCTTTGGATATATTTGTTGCCAGTGTTCTAATTTGTAAAAGCCTACTATGTTGGTTTTATTTGTAAATTTGTAAATTTGTAAATTATTTGGTTTTATTTGTTGTTTCTGACTTGAATGTTAATGGGATTTCTATTTGAGATCAAAGTTGCTATCTATTTTTTATTTGGTTTGAAAACAATATCACTGGTGTCCAATACTATTTATGGTGAAAATTATATTAACTTCTGGTTATCTTGTAATGTGATTGTTGAGGCCTAGGCATACAAAGTCAATGGCTTAGGTATTCAGTACTTCTTCTTAATGGAATGTTTTTAAAGCAGAAGTTACTAAGTAGGATAAAAATGGCTCTGTTGCAAAAAAAAATTTCTGTCCCTCTTATTTTAATTTCCCAGTCTTTCTTGCCACTGAGACAGGTGCAAAATAACATAATTTTGAGTGACCAACAATTATCTGTCATTCTTATCTGTCATCTCAGGAAAGTTAGAAAAATATGCTTGTTTTTTCCTAGAAGTAAATAACAGGAAGGTAGGAAATGTACCTTAAAGCAATTTAAGTAAGAGCTCCACTAGCTGTAACAGAAAGAAAAAAAAGTTTAAAATTAAGTGTTACTTCACAACAGTGTTTAGATAAGGGATATTACACTTTGTAGCCTGTTTTTGCTATGAAACTTCTTTAGTGAATTGTCATTATCTGAAGGATAATTGAAATCTTACAGCCCTTCCTAGTGAAAATTTAGAGCTTAAACCACTTCCAATTAAAGCAAGTGGAAATATTTTTACTAAACTGAGAAGGAAAACATATCTCTGAAAGTAGTTTGTCTACTGCAGACTGTATATGACTTCCACAGCAAAAAAATGCTTCACAAAATTGGGTCACTTCAAGTAAAATTTCACATGGAAGCAACTCTCAGAAAGCTCCCATAAGTTTGAGGAATACCCTGTTTAGATTTTTAGAACATATTATTTTAATTATTCTCTTTGGAAACACTGTTTACTCTGATATTCACAAAAAAAAATATCCAGAATATAAAAAAAGTTCAATGTCTCCTTCACGTGAGTGGCTTACCCAGGTAATTCAGAACTAGTAGCAATAAACCCAGTATTTATCTCTGGAGCTCTGGAGTATACAGAGGCTCTTCACTGTGACCCTTTTTTTGGTTCTGTGTTTATAAGAAATCACTAAGTAAATTCTGATGATGGATAGGCTATAATAGTGTCATTTTTACTTTATTTTGGCTTTGCTTCTATTCATATCAAATCCTAAAAGGCATACTTCTGGAAGACCCCGACCTTGAAGTCTCAAGCTTTACTGGGAGGATTACTTTTATTTAAGACTCCAAGAGTTCCCAACGAATTTTTGCAGAGCCTAGAAGCATTTTGAAAGACAGCTGCAAAATCTATGACAGATAAAGAGTAGATATGTCTCCACTGTGTGAATTGTATCCGAATTAACAGCTAGCTACATGCACAGCATCACCACTACAGAAGGGTAACCAGGAATGACAGTAAACATCATAAAGTTGACTTCTAGTCTTTCCTTGTAGCCTCTGAGGTAAGCAAAGAGACAGGAGACATCTTTTGTAAGAATAAATTTATTTTCTTTTGTTTCTTTTGTTGCTTTTTGTTGTTGTTGTTGTTGTTGTTTTATTTTTTGTAATAATTTGATCTGAGCTGCTAATAATTATTTGATTAGATCTTGAAGATTTCAAGAATATTAATAATGTACCCTTTACTCAAAAAAAGTCTTTGTAACAAATAGAAGGAAATCACACCAAAGACACATTCCTAGAGTGAAGAAGTGCTGTTCTATGAATTTAGTCTGTATTTTGATGGCAAAACAAATATTCTTTATAGATAGTATTTCTTTATTCTTCAAATCAGGTCATTTGGAGCGCACAGTTTGAGGAACTGTCCCAGGTCATTTAAGGAATTTGCCATGGAAAACTTGAACAGTTGACCCAATTAGGGTCTTATGGATGTTAAAGGAGCTAACACTCCCAAATTCTATCTAAGCCCCTTAGTGGATTTTGTCCTTAAGCATTGTAATGTTAGAATATAAACCCCTAAATCACTTTTCAAAAATGTTTTTACTTACAAAAGCTTCTCATGAACAAAAGTATTTTCAAATATATAGTACAAGTTGTCGTGGTTTGACTCAGGCCAATTTTAAAACTTCCATAATTTTGCTAAAGGGTGAGAGAAGTTCACAGACAGGCAAAACAAACTTGGCATGGGGAATAATATCAAAATTTATTGCTAACAGAATAAAAAAACTATAGAATAATATATATACAACAATTCTAACTAGTCTTTCCTATAATGACAAACCCATGTATTTACAAAACCACCCCTTCTCCCCCCATATCAGTCCAGGAGGAGAAGTTTCTTCTTCACTCTTAGGGCTACAGCTCTGATTCGCCATAGCTGGTAAATTTCTCTCTCTCTCTCTCTTCTATGAGGTGCAGGATCTCTGACCCCACCTCCAATCGCTTGGCTCCCACTGAGGGTTCATCCATGGGCTTCAAGGAGACACTCGTTTCACCATGTCTTCACCACATATTACAGGGAATTAAAACTCTGAGCCTTTTTCCCTGCAACATGTGGGGTCCCTTGCCGGGGAAGCAAGCTCTCGAGGGAACTTCTCTCCAAGCAGGACCTACCCCTCTCCAGATCACCGGTTTCTTGGGGTTCGGCTCAGTCCTATCCCAAGACGTTCCAGTGTAGCTTTTCTCTCTCTGCTCTGTTGTGAGTTCTCTCCGCAGGGTGGCCCCGCGTCTCTCAGTCTGGCTCCAGCTGGCCGCTGGTACCGTCTGGGCCACTCCAGGCCTGCTCTGCTCCGTGCCGTCCCTTGCTGCTGCTTCAGGCCCACTCTGCTCCTCAGCAAGGCATCTCTGCTCACTCTGAGCTGCTGCGACTGCTGCCGCTTCTTCACAAGGCCTGGCCAACCTGCTTACTGTGCCTCCCCCCGCAGTGAGGGGGAAGGTAGTGAGGTCGACCAGGAGACTTCTGGAGGAGTTTCTCTCTCGCTCTCTGGCTGCTGCATATTCCAGCGAGGGGCCCAGCTTGGTCCCAGCCGCTCCAACGCCATGGCGGGCCACCGCCGTCACTCTCCAGTGTTCTCCGCCGCCCCAACTCACAGTGGGGAAACCCCCAGCCCTTGGCCACGGCACCCAGTGTGGTTCTAATACCGTGCCAGACCCCTCGCAGTCCCAGCGAGAGGAGAGGGAAAGGGCCCTGGCCCCCACGGGCCATCCAGCTCCCCCCACTACTCTCCTGGCTCCAATCTCTTCTGCGCTCATGTCTCAGCTAGGGGCCCAGCTCAGCTTCAGTGCCGTGCCTGACCCTGGGCTAGGGCCAAGGGGGGAAAAGGGCCCCGGCCCATGCGGGGCCCTGTAGCCCCTCTCTGTCTACCTCGTGGCTTTAATTCCTACTGTGCAATCCAGCTTCTCTTCTGGTCTATTAAATATGTCATTTTGCAGAGGCGTTACCAAGCTTTCAATTGCCTCTGCATCAGAAGTACCACCCCTGTAGCTAGCCATGTTTCAGCTCTGGGGGTGGGGGCAGGCCTCAAACCACGACACAAATAAATTCATGATCTAGAACCCAAACATGAGGGTCATGAGTGAATGCAGAGCAGCTGAAAATTCAGAATGAGTTTGAAATGTATAAGATAGCCACATCAAAATTATCCACCATTTATCAGGATACGATTTCAATCCTGTTTTGAAAAAAAACGTATCTCATACTTCAGCTTTGATATATTTTTTTCTTATCTATCAGGGTCTATGCTTGCTAACTGTGCTACTAGTCAAGATATCTAGTACAATTGTTTCTTTTGTCCTCATATTTTCTTTTCAAAGCAAGGTAAAGGCACACCTCTCCACAGAGGTGTATGAGAAAAATTCAACAGATGGGAAATAGAAACACACATTTATGGCTAGCCTCTCTGGGGTACCAGTTCTGGTTGCATTCCTCCCATTGTGGGGTTCCATTTCTGATGGCTTGAGGGTGGATGGGGAAGGGGAAAACACCAGCACCAAGGGTTTAGTCCCGGCCTCATGGAGGGGAGAGCTGCTCCCCCTCCTCCAAACCACGAGGTCCCATGGCAGCCACAGACAGCACACGGGACTTGGAGAGGAGACGAGAGAGAACGTTTATTGATGGAGTGGTTACATATATAGGTCCTAGGAGGATTCACAGAGTGACCAATTACAGGGTCAGGGGGCTTACAGGACACCCAATTGCAGGAAGGGGTTAACAACCAATAGGAAAGGGTTAACAGGGCCCAATGGGAAGACTCCTTGATATCTTCTCAGGACATTCCTGAGGCAGAGATAACACTACCGTGGGGGGTCCTGGGAAGAAGAAGCAGTGACTTTGCAGAAATACAAAAAGCCATTTTGAAGCACGTTTAAACAGCAGTTTTCTCATATAATGCAGATTTACTGCTACACACATTGCTATAAGTTAAGTCTCTGTTCCTTTATGTTAATAACACAACTTAAGAGTTATTCTCCCAATTCCTACTCAAGGATTTTGTAAAGAATAAATAAAGATGGGTAACACTGGCTGCTCTATGCTAGTGTATATGGAATTGAAGAGCTGGGGACTTTTGTCCACATACTGATTACACCTTGAAAGTTGTCAATATGAGGCTGAGATACATAGCATCCTCACCTAATTAACTATCCTAATCAAAAGACTGTAGGGGAAAAACTGTAAAAAGATTTCTAGAGTAATAAACACAAAAATAAAATTGCTAGAGAAAATCTATCATTCTGTTGCATGGATAAAAGTGGATCAGAAGCTATTAATGTAAATCTACATAGCTAAAAAACTTTGGGGTTTAGTTTATTTTTTACATATTTTTTCATCAAAAAACACCTCTTCATAAATATTTTCTAGTATTGTTGCAAACAAGAGAAGGTACTAAATTTCTCAAGAGCTGAAAAAAGGATTTAGCTTTTCTGTAGCATCCTTCTATCAAAAGACACATCAACATTAACTTTCTCATTAGGAACACTGAGTCTTTCAGATCTTATTCCATCTGCTGAGCAGGAAATAAAGGGTTCCCTACTGTTAGTCAATGAATAAAATTTTGTCTTCCAAAAAACCAAATTAAAATCCTGGGCTATGTACTAAAAAAGTTTTCACCCACAGTTTTACAGAGATGAAGGAAAAGTAAAATTATAGGGTTTTTTTCTTAAAAAATAAGTTAGATTTTTGAAAAAAGTAATTTAATATCAGATGTCTTCCAAAATTCAAGATAAAGTTATAAGTATATCAACATTACTAGTATATCTTTAAGAGTACCAACTTCTTACATTCTTCTCAAATTGCAAATCAGACATTAATTCATCAACTAACAGATTTTAATTTGGGAACAGGACAAATAAATCAGTATTATCTCAAATACTTCCTTTTAATACATAACTGGAATTCAGTGGAACTAATTTCTTCAAAACCTTTTCTCAATATATAATAGATTTTATGTCATTAACGTATAATTAAATTAAAAAAAAGAAAAATCAAACTACAATTTAGAAAAAAAGTATGATTTTTCTTTGACCATACAAAAAAGTTTCTCTCTAATTTTTAAGTAAAAATTTAATCTAACCACCTTCAGAGCACTACATTCTTAGATACACCTGAGAAAAGTTATCAGACATTGATTCATTACCTAATTATTATGAGAAGATAAATAGGAAAGTGAAGCCAGATATTTTGCAAATTTACATACACTTCAATTAGTAACAGTGTAGTTCAACATGACTGTTTAAGAGGAAATTTTAATCTGAAAGTAGATTCCTAAATTAGAGAATGCTGGGTTTTTTCATGGTACAGAAGAGGTAGGGCTGGAACAAAGACCCTGCTTCAGAAGGAGTTTAGCATGTCTGGGAATAGTACTGCAATCTACTGTTTCTGGGGTTTTGTTACTATGGATACCATTGGTCATTTTAGTTTATTAATGCTCCAGGACATAAAATAATACCCTTCAAACATATTGTAACCATTGCGGTGTATTATAGTAACAGTTAGACATCGCAATCTCTGCTGATAAAGGTTTGCTTTACTGATACAGGTTTGACCTACATTAGCTCTGTAAAGATAATCATTCAGAGCAACATAATCTGTGAAGCAAATCTGTAAAGAAAGCCAATTCTGGAGACAGATGGAATTTTACCTGGAAGGTTTCTTGCTGAATTACTAGATGATGATCTTTAATTTTTCAACTAAAACTACTGCAGTACACTCATGTTATTCTTTTTTAATCTAGATTTGGCATCCTCCCTCCATTAGACAACTCATTGCTTGCCAAGGTCAACCTGGCCATATTCAGAAAATTGCAATGCAGATGTTCAATTCCATACCTAAGGTGAATACCATATTCTCAGAAACTTGTTGCATCTTATGGAAGAATGTAATTAATGTTTCTTCTGTCTGGAAGATGTGTTTTCTCAGAGGTTTATTTCTCAAAAATATCAATCTGTTCCCAATCTCACTAGCTGTGTTTTCAACTCACTGTGAATGATTATTTTCGAAGCAGCTGCAAAATACTGTTCTCTGCTTTGTTCCTGATATCTGTCTCCATGACTACTCAGTCATGTAGCTAAAGATATCTGACAGTACACTGGCCCCCATGGGCAGGCTTGGGAAAGTAACACCCTCCATGGCCTTTTGCCATACATTAGCTTTGTGCATGGCCACTCCAGGCTACCCTGAAGAAGACAGGATAAGAGACATACATTTTGATTATGTATGCTCTAGAAGCGGATTGCAAGAGGAGAACAACTACTAAATACTTAGAACCCATTAGAAGCCTGGGTGCAATTCCCCTCTGACTGATCTACTTTGTTGATAAACTTGACCTTTCATGACATAAAGTCCTTTGAAAGGCCCTGTGTAACAGATCTATAGTGTACTGGACTATGAAGAACTAATTAGGGAACAGTTTGCTCCACTTGTAATAGGCAATAGACAGTACACCTCGTAAATTCAGTCAAAAACTTCTCATTACTTTATTTGCTGTTTGACCCATATAGCCAAAAATGCAACAAATGGTGACAAGTAGTCTAGTTAAATATTTGTAATGGATTACCTGCCTGCAAACAATATAAGAAAGAAAAGTAACAAATTTTCTAAGAGTTATCATTTCTATCTCCTCCAAATTTTCTTCACATAATCATATGCAAAACTAAAGCTGAGTTAAAATCTTAAGTTATTGATTAGACACTGACCCCAAGATTTACATTTTAAGTTCCAAACTAAATATAATTTTGTATTTATGTAACAGTACCATACCATCACTGAAAAATGAATTTCATATTTTAATGCAAACTTCAATGTAGCAGTGTTAAATAGATAATTTTAAATATACCAGAATTTGTATTCACATAAAAGTTTTATTTCATTAATAAGGCCTATATTAATTTTGAACCATACAAAAACTATCATGTTACAATGCTAAAAAATAAAAAGAGAATCTCACTGATTTAATTATCATGGATCTGTGAATAGAAGCTGATAACAAGCAAAGTAGTTTCAATGGACTGATGTTTTATTGTCACTCAAATAAGATTAAGGACCTGATGCAACTGTAAAGGAAGACACTCATTCAAAAATAAATCTGAATATAGCTTTAATTAAAAAGAAAATTGTTCTAAAAGTACATATTATTTATAAAATCAAATGCAAAACTGTAGATTTACCTAAAACTGTATATTTCAATAACCACAGCTATAAAAAGTACTAGACGAAAGTGAATATCATGTTGACATTTCAAAAAAAGTTTTGATTTTACTAAATGTATTTAAAGATAATACTCTCAATAAGCTACTGGTTTCTTTAGTCACAGCTTTTTTATTCCTTAAAAACTAAATATAAGCTTCAATGCCATAAGTGCATGTATGGAATATAATATTTGAATATTAACTTATTGATTTCACTTCAGTGCCAATAGTTTTTACTTTGCAGCATAACAACAGCTATGTGTAGATTTAGATTCCTAGCATCTGCAAGATTCTTAGCATCTTGCAGAAAACTGAGACCCATCATCCTTTAAATTTTTTAGTAACTTATTCCAAAGCCTGGTATCTTATTCCAGCTTTTTTCTTTCAGTTAAGTTCTCTTTAATTATTTACAAATAATATTCACTTTTTTCTGTTATTTTTTTTCCTCAAAATTGCACAAAAAAGCACTATGATCTTCTTTGTAATGGTGAATTCAACAGACATTTCTCCTTTTCAAAAGTGGCTTATAATATGCTTAAGGACCTGTATAAAGCTTTATTCAGCAGTTCATCCACTCAGAATCTCCTCAAATTCTTCTCCTCTTTGCATAGTAAAGCATAACTTCATAATACATCATTCTGTTACTGAAAGTAGCAATACCATTATCAGCCATTAGGATTGTGCAACAATGTCTGAATCCAAATATAGTTGGTTACTGTTAAACCAATATCACCAACTAAAGGATACAATAATCATTCTTTCCCTCTGTTGTCTTTTATTCTTTCAAAAAGAGTTAATCTTGTGCTGTAATGTAAGGAGAACCTTTAAGATACAGAGATATAGAGATATAGAGATAGAGAGATATTTTTAAAAAACCCAACGAAGCTTTGCACTTTTTTGCCCCCTTAATATATTGGAATAAAAGCAGCATATTTATTTTGAAAATCTTGAATCTGGTTTGTTACTTGTTTTTTTCTGTTGTGGAACTTCCATAAGAGACAAAACTATATTAGCTCTTAGAGGGAAAAATACTACGTTACAGGTGATATAACGAGAATGGCCTTAACAGTCTTTTCTTTTAAATGTCATCAGGGCATTACTGCCCTACAAATCTGCAATATATGTTCACTTAGGATGCGAGTTCTATTGTTAATTTCTTATCTCCTGCTTCCTCACTAGTATCCAAAATACAGAATCTACCTCTTCAGGTGTCACCCCCATTCTGAGCAAAGGCATCTCAAAGAGAAGGAAAGAGAAGAAAAACAAACCCTTAAAAGTCTGAGGAGGTAGATGACTGAAGATGAATTATTCCTGGAGCTACAGAACAAGAAAAAGAAGAATTAAAAAAGTGACACAAAATACAGATTAAGAAACTGTGCCAATATGTAATAAAGGAGAGTGACAGTCCTAGCAACTGTGGAGTTCACAGAGTGAATATCAGACACGTAAATTATGAAAGACAATTCCAGGTCCTCTGGCTACAACTAAAATGTTCTTTCTCCACCCATACTTTGAAAGTTGGTCTTTCATATCCTTTCATACCTTCTCCAGTATTGTCTCATACTGCTTCTTTTCAAAGAAATAATATGTGCCTTTGTAATGGTTTGACAGCCCCAAAATCCAATTTCCGAGTCCAAACCCCCCTCCCACATCTCACCCCAGTGTGAGATGGGTTTTCCAGACACCACACAAAACTCAAAATGGGGGGAACAGAATATATTACAATGCACTGTACAAATAGATATTATAATACATTACACACATAATCTTAACTATCTCTACCATGATACGTCAGTATTTACAATGGATCAAATCACTTCTTCCTCCAAATAAAAGTCCAGGAGGGAAGAAGGAAGAGATCCTTTCCACTCTCAGAGCAGTAGTGTCTTTGGGGCAGCAGGCTCTCTTCTTCCATGTAGCAGCTGTAGCTGGATCTCTGCCAGTACACATGAGGGGGGTATCCAAGCCCCTCTTGGCCCTTCAACTCCAAGCGAGGGTCTTCTCTTCTGTGGGCTGTGTTCACCAGGACAAAGATCACTTCACCACGTCATATCAATGAAGTGCAGAAGCCTTCGTGACGGTCCTTATCTTCAGGGGATTCAAATTCCCTTACAGAGCTCTTGGGCTCTGATCTCAGGCTGCTAGCTTAGCTTAGCAGCAGTGAGGGGGGCCAAGGTCACACCCCTCTGCATTCCTTTGGCCATCCCGGTCTAGCTTTCCAGGACGGCTGAGTTTCTTAGCTCCTCTCTGTCTCTCTGGTGCTGCATTTTAGGACTCCTCTTGGGTGGGAGTCCACCACCACTCCTCTCAATGAGAGCAGAGGTCTCCAAGGAGTTGGGGGGAGTTTTGGTTTTCAGGTCTTACCCCGAACTCTGTCTCTGCAGGGCTTAGTCCTGCTCACTCTCTCTCCGTTAGAGATCTCTGTGTCTTCCTGCTCGGCTGCATTTGCCTGTTTGCTGCTCCTTATCTTCTGGTTCTTTGCCACTGCTCTCTGTACGCTGCTGTCTCTGCCGCTGCTCCGTCTGCCCACTCACGGTGGAGAAAACTCCTTCAGCTTTCTAGCTACAGATTCTTAGCCCAGTTTAACACTGTTCTAAGTCCCTGTAGCCCCCCAGCCAGGGGCTGGGGGGAGCCCAGCCCCCAGTGGGGGCTCTGAGCCCCTCAGCTCGTGGCTTTCACAACATGGCTACTTCTTCAACAACAACTACTACAACTACCTTCTTTTCTGGTCTGGTTGTTGATATGTTTATATTTTGCAGGAGCGCTGATTGGGTCGACCCCAAGGGTAACCACCCCCTGGGGGTTACCATTTTTCTTAACTCCAGGGGGAAAACTGATTCCCCCCACCACAGCCTTCAACAGTTTCATAATATGTTTCCATGAATTTGCAGATTAAAGACTTGTTTTCCCTCCAGCTTAACAAGACACATGAATCTGTGAAAAATTACTGATAAAAATATATTGCATATTTTTTCTAGTCACTAATAAGAGCAAATCTGCTCATAAAATTTAATTGTTTTAAGATGAAAAGTATGATGAAAGGTAAAATGATACATAATTATGGCATGTGCACAAGCAGTCTTACTACCCTCTTTCTTCATAAGCATATGAGAAAGATATTTCAGCACCAAATGGATAGTTAAGGAGCTGTCAAAATTAGAAAATGCAATTTGGGCTTTAAGTTATGGTTAGATTGTTAGCCACAGATTTTCATGAGAATTTTTGATTTTTTTTGTGTTCCGTGCTGTATTTTTGGTTGCAAAATATTGCCAGAAGATCTCCTGTATTGTTAGTTTTCCTGACATTCACATTATTCTTGTATTCACTTAGTTGTTAAGATACAGGAGTGTTATGGTTTAGGAAGGGTATTCTCCAATTTAGTACTCCTGCTAAAACCACACATCCACTCTCTCCCCTCTTCCTCTCCAATTGGAGGCACAAAAGGCAAAGATCACAGATTGAAATAAGAATGGTTTGCTGCAAACAGTAATGAGATAAAACAAACAGCAATAGCAACATTATTAATAACAAAAGGTATAAAATAAAGAAAATATTTACATGGAAAGCCTGACACATTAAACAAATACCAACTCCCCCCAGAGAGATAGTCCTTTTTCCATTCATCCCTGGCAATGACATGGGATGGTATAGAATAACATCCAGGCCTTGGCCAAGCCCCCTACTGGTAAAATATTAGCCCTGTCCTGGCCAAAACCAGGACAAGGAGCCACATATTTCTTTTTATTCTTCTCCCTGTAAAAAATTTTGACCAGTGGTATACAAAACATATAAAACACTGACACTGGATCAAAAAGAAATTAAATGTCAATTACAATCTCTTTGGTTCATCTGGCCACGCTGCAACACCTCTCTTTGTAAAAGGCATCATTAAATACAACTCTCTGATAGCTGGAAATAGTTAAAATACGGACAAGTATATGGAGACATTTATCTTTCAATCTTCATCTCTTGGCATTGTCATTTTAGAGTGACACAAAGCCACTTTTAGTACTATTTTCTACCTCACCAATCTGGATTCTGTTACCTGCATAGTGAGCATCACTTATTTCGGTCATATCCAAGAGGAGGAAAAAACAACGTTTCATTAGTCAATTGAGATGTATTCATAACACACACAAAAACTGTGTAATAGAGAAGATTTTATTATTATTTATATTTTACAAGGAGTGGTGCTTGATTAGGAGAATTTAATTTACAGGTCAAGTAATTCAGGAAATATTTTCTAGGTCATAAACTCTTTTGTACCTTAGTCTTAGAAGAAAAGTAAAATTGATATATATCAAACAACTTAGTTCTCTAATTCATTCCCAGTTTTTAGTTGTATGTACATAGCAAAAATGTCAGTTTATTTCTGGCATTTGTTTTATAGGAAACAGATTAATATCCTTCAAACTGAAACATGGTGTAACACTCCAGCCCTGTACCTGTGGGCTCAGGGGTTAAGCTAGGATTTTTACTTTAAAATACATATTTAGGGTTCTTTAATACCTTGAGATAGTGATATTTTGCAGTCCAGAAGGCCAACTGTATCCTGGGTTACTTCAAAACAGCATGGCCAACAGATCAAGGGAGATGATTCTGAGCCTCTACTCCACTCCACCTGGAATATTGCGTCCAGCTCTGGGTCCTCAGCACAAGAAGAACATGGACCTATTGGAGCAAGTCCAAGGGAGGGCCACTAAGGTGATTACAGGCATGGAACACCTCTTCTATGAGGAAAGGCTAACAGAATTGTTCAGCCTGGAAAAGAGAAGGATTTGGGGTGACCTGATTGTGGTCTTCCAGTACCTGAAGGGAGCCTACAAGAAACATGGAGGGGGACTTACAACAAGGGCAAGAAGTGACAGGACAAGGCAGAATGGCTTCAAACTGGAAAAGAGTAGGTTTAGATTAGATGTTAGAAGAAGTTCTTTACTGTGAGGGTGGTGAGGCACTGGAACAGGTTACCCAGAATACTTGTGGATGCCCCATACTTGGAAGTGTTCAGGACTACACTGGATGGGTCTCTGAGCAACCTGGTCTAGTGAAAGATGTCCCTGTCCACGGCAGGGGCTTTGGAACTAGGTGATCTTCATGGTCCCTTCCAACTCAAGCCATTCTATGATTCTATGATTCTGTGATATCATTATACAGAAAAAAAAAGATTTTGGAAAAGTTTTCTTTATGGAATAATTATAACCTATGGAAATTTTATTGTTTAAATGTAGGTGCAGGGACAGTAACAAATGAGTTGCTTTATCTCCACCTCAATTTCTCACAAGATGAATAAGTACTTCAAAGGAATATTAAAGACTACTCACTTAGACCACAGAAGTGTACCAAAGATAATTGAAATTAGTAAACTTGTTTGTGAAAGGTAAATATTTTTGCTAGCGGATACTCGTAGGTAAGTGTAATGATGGATACTAGGAATGCCTTTTTTTTTCCTTTAATGTAACCACAGGTCATAGCAAACATGGTAATCTCCCAGCTGGCTTGCTTTCCAATCAGTGCCCAGACCAAAATGATAAATATAACTGAGTTTGGTTGTTTTTCTTTTATTTTTTGTCTTTTGTTTTACAGAACAATTCAAATAACCTGTGATTAATTTTTAATAAGTTGAAGATATGTCACAGATAGATTAAAAAATTATTTCTACAATCAAAAATATTTGATAACATAACAAAAAAATTTGATAACATAGCAAAAAACCTAACTAATTTAATAATCTCTATGATTCTAAAAAAAATACATTTGGGTTTTGTTTGCTTGTTTTGTTCTCTTTGGGTTTTTTTGTTTCTTTGTTTTTTAAATTTTGTCTAATCATTTATTGAGGTCTTTCGTGGGAATGAAAATGAAGAGCAGGAGTTAATATATTTGGGCACATTTGTGCACTGGCAAAGAAAAATAAAAGAGGTTATTTAATACTCTGAAAGCATAACGTTTCAGCCTAATCAAAGGAATTTTGGAAGATGTACTCAAATGTTGCTTTTGAAAGTTGTATAAATTAAAGCATCAGTTAAACTCAGTGATTGAAGTAAATCGTAAATTAAATTCTATTTGCCTAAAATAACAAGAATATGAATTTCTACCTGATGTTAAATGCTGAAAAGCCTCTAGGAAAAGCAGTAATTCTGAGGCAAGATTTTGAGGCTGTTGAAAAGAAACATGTATTCTGTTGTCAAATGAGTGCTATAGGTTTTTGCGCTGAATTAGTGTGTTTTTTTCTTCAAACACAACCTATCTGTGAAGTTTTAATCTTTTCTACCTCTGCTGGTCATTAATGAGTGGTTAGCAGATACTTTTTCCATTTGAAATTAAGGAACATACCAGGATAATGCTGTTAGAGAAGAAAAGAGGAGGAAGAGCTACCATAAAATAAAATGCGCATATTAGACATAGTTTGAATGATATATAGCACCAACATATATATAGCATAATGTCAGTAAGTTGTCTCTTCTTGCTCCCTCCCATGCCTGGCTTATTTTTTTTTTAATAGTTATGAAATTCAGCTTCTGAGACAACTTTGTTAAGATTTGGAAAATCAGGAGGACTGTTGACTTATCAGTAGAACACAGCTTATCATGTAAATGTGATTCATGCAAATTTCCAAAGATAACAGACAGACGCATTTATAATTTCAGTGAAAAGGACTCTCAATAGATGAGATGAGAAACCTGTGAAACTTGGTTTTATTTATTGACTTGAAACAGATATGGAAGCATACAAATAAACAGGGCTTATGTTTAAATTAAATAAATAGGTACTCAGGGTATTTATTTTTTTTTTTTTATTCAGAAGACTGCTAATCATAATGACAGTAAATGACAAACTAAGCAGTCTTAAAACATGGATAGTTATTCACCCCTTCATTACTACATTATTAGGAGCACGCTGTGTGGTCGGGGCCGTCCCCGGGCGCCCCCCGAGCACGCCGTGTGGTTGGGGCGCCGCGCGCGCTCTGCGCGCGCGGGTCAGTCCCCAGGGCACGGCTGCAGCAGGCGGCAGGGGCGGCGGGGGCAGCAGGGGGTGGTGGAGGGAGGGGGAACCTTGCCGTCGGGTGCTGGACCCAGTGGAGGTGGAGAGGGCAGCTTCGGAACACACAGGTTTGCCGTTCCAGGTTTTGG
>NW_020897694.1:673281-746094 GCF_003984885.1 Neopelma chrysocephalum | reverse complement strand
GGGGGGGAGGGGGAGGGGGGGACAGGGGACAGGGGACGGCAAGGTGGAGGGGGGAGGGGACAAGGGACAGGGGAAGTGGGGTTGAGCAGGCCATGGAGGGTCCTCTGACTGGCGGAAGGGACAGCGGGGCAGTCCTGTGTGTGGTGCCACAGGTAAGCAGTGCGCCTGAAGATTCGTGGTAACACAGTGGAGGAAGGACATGGTCAGGGTGGATAATGGGGTTCCTTTAGAGTGACGGGGGTCCCAGCTAGGCTGGGACCTTGTAAGGCACCCCAGCCTTGGATGGGTACAGGGGCCAGAACCGTTGGTTTGTTTTGTTTGTCTGTCTGTTTTTAGTTTACCTGTGGCTACTGCCCAGGTTCATCATGTTCTGGATATATTTGCTTTGCTCTGTTATGTCCTGAAAGTGTGGATAGGTCAAAGGGTTGTTCCTGGATTTCTCCTTGAGATTGTGTATAGGTATGTGTTAGTAAAGTAGGAAATGTAAGACTTGCCGAAATTGTGGTAACAGGTATGTAGCCTGTGTACCCCTATATGGTTGCGAGCTATGCTGGTGTTGGTTCATGCCTTCAGTAGGGTCACCCATGCCAGACAGGTCAAAACCGTAGGACCAGATACACTACGTTCTTGGGCAGGATGAGCTCGTTAGCCTTCTGGCAGTCATCCTAGGAGAAGGACAACTCTAATCTCAAACCCGGGTAGATGGAGCTCGCTTAGCCCTGTAAGGCCATCCATCTAAGAGAAGGTCACTCTAATCAAACCTACGTCCTGAGGACCTCGCTGCCACTGTCCAAGCTTGCTCGGCCCTGGCAGATGAACCTTAGGATTAAAGGGTGGGTTCAGTCTCGCGCATACTGCATCTCACCTAAAAAATCCATTGCGCAGGCTTGAAGGCTTTACCCACATGCAAAAAGTCCTGTAGCGACGGGCGAGGGTCGAAACGGTAGGTGAAAGGTGCACTGGGAGCCGCAGACCCAACCCTGCATGCAGGCGGTTCAGGATATTGGTCATTTGAGACTGACGGAGATGAGAGTCTCTTGGGGCAGCACCCTGAACGTCCAAGCAGCCTTTTCAAGGACAGCACTGCTTGCTCCACTCGGAGAGGGGCCTAGAAAAGGTGGCCTAAACAAAGCTCATCTCCACCTTCACCCGGTTGGTTAACCGCAGACCGACGGGCATCTTCTTCCAATGCGGTCGCACAAAGAGCAAAAGTCAAAGGCATGCACCTGCCTCCAAAGGTGTACCTAAATTAACTTTAGCATGTTGGAACATCAGAACCATGCTCGATTCTGCGGAGAGCGGTCGTCCTGAGCGACGTTCTGCCCTAATTGCCCATGAACTGGCCCGTCTCAACATTGACATTGCTGCTCTCAGTGAAGTTCACCTTCACGAGGAAGGCAGCCTCAGAGAACATGGTGCCGGTTACACACTCTTTTGGTCAGGTAAGTCCAGAACTGAAAAACATCTCTCAGGTGTCGGCTTCATGATCAAAAACTCTATTGTCCCTAAACTCGAAAATCTGCCGACAGGTCACTCTGACCGCATTATCTCCCTACGCCTTCCACTAAACAACAAGCATCACGTTGTCATCTTTAGTATATATGCCCCAACTCTCCAAGCTGACCCTGCTGAAAAAGATAAATTTTACACTGACCTGCGCTGCCTTACCCAAAAGGTGCCCGCAGATGATAAGATCATTATCCTTGGTGATTTCAACGCCAGAGTAGGTAAAAATTTTGAAGCATGGAAAGGAATATTAGGCAAGCATGGTGTTGGAAACTGCAACGATAATGGTCGACTTCTGCTAGAATTCTGTGCGGAGCAACAGTTTACCATCACCAATACTATCTTTCAGCAGAAAAATAGTCTGAAGACAACCTGGATGCACCCCAGGTCTAAGCATTGGCACCTCATTGATTATGTCTTGGTGCGACGGAGAGACGTCCGCGATGTCCTCCATACCCGTGTGATGCCCAGCGCAGAATGCCAAACAGACCATCGGCTTGTGCGCTGTAAACTCAGCTTTATTCTCAAATTCAAACCCAAAAGGGGCAGTATCCCAAGGAGAAGACTCCAAGTCAACAATCTCCAATCAGCCAAAGTAAGAGAAAGATTCCAGGCAAACCTTCAAACTAAGCTTGATAACCATTCCACAGATTCTGCAGATTCCTCTCCTGAAACAATTTGGCATCATATTAAAAGCAGTATCCTGCAATCCTCTGAAGAATCCTTAGGGTTCTCCCTCAAGAAGAACAAGGACTGGTTTGATGATAATAATCAAGAAATCCAGGAATTGTTGAGGAAGAAGAGAACTGCCCACCAAGCACACCTTGCACTGCCATCCTGTCACGCAAGAAAAACAGCCTTTCGTCTTGCTTGCAGCAAGCTCCAACAGAAACTCCGTGACATCCAGAACAAGTGGTGGATCGATCTAGCTGCAAAAACTCAACTATGTGCAGATACAGGGGATCACAAAGGATTCTATGAGGCCCTGAAAACAGCATACGGGCCTACATACCAAGTCCAAAGCCCACTACTCAGTGCAGATGGTCAAACGCTTCTGACAGATAAAACCTCCATTCTGAATCGATGGTCTGAACACTTTCAGACTCTTTTCAGTACCAACCGTGTAGTCCAAGACTCAGCAATTCAGTCCATCACACAACAACCAGTGAAGTATGAATTGGATACTGCTCCCACTTTAGGAGAAACCCTCAAGACCATACAGCAGGTGAAAATCGGCAAGGCAGCTGGGGTTGATGGAATCCCACCTGAAGTCTGGAAACATGGGGGCCTTGCACTCCATGCTAAATTTCATGAGCTTGTGGTGCGCTGTTGGGAACTAGGCGAACTACCATCAGACCTTCGTGATGCAGTCATCATCACCTTGTATAAGAAGAAAGGTACTAAATCAGACTGCTCAAATTACCGTGGTATTACTCTGCTCTCCATTGCTGGCAAAATCTTGGCAAGAATACTCCTGAACAGACTAATACCTGCTATAGCAGAAGATATTCTACCTGAAAGTCAGTGTGGCTTCAGAGCCAACAGGAGCACCACAGACATGATATTTGTTCTCAGACAACTGCAAGAAAAGTGTAGGGAACAGAACAAAGGTCTCTATGTAACCTTTGTCGACCTCACCAAGGCTTTCGATACTGTGAGCAGAAAAGGTCTGTGGCAGATTTTGGAACGTTTAGGTTGTCCCCCCAAGTTCCTTAAAATGATCATCTCACTTCATGAGGATCAGCATGGCCAAGTCAGATATGGCAACTCACTTTCTGAGCCCTTTCTAATAAAGAACGGTGTGAAACAAGGCTGCGTTCTCGCTCCTACCCTATTCACAGTCTTTTTCAGTATGATGCTCCAAAGGGCCACGGCAGACCTCGATGATCAGGACGGTATCTACATTCGATATCGTACTGATGGAAGCCTATTCAACCTAAGGCGACTGAAGGCCCATACTAAGACCCTAAACCATCTTGTCCGGGAGCTGCTTTACGCTGATGACGCCGCCCTTGTTGCCCACACAGAAGCAGCTCTGCAGCGTTTAACATCCTGCTTTGCAGATGCTGCTGAGCTCTTTGGGCTGGAAGTCAGCTTAAAGAAGACAGAAGTTCTCCATCAGCCTGCACCTCAGGAAGTCTTCCATCATCCCCACATCACCATTGGCCAGTCAGAACTCAAATCAGCCCAACAGTTTAATTACCTAGGCAACCTCATCTCCTCGGATGGTAAGATTGACGGGGAGATAGACAATAGGTTAGCGAAGGCATATAGTGCTTTTGGAAAACTCCATAAAAGAGTATGGCGTAATAAACACTTGAAGAAAAGTACCAAGATCAGTGTTTACAGAGCCATAGTGCTGTCTACTCTTTTATATGGTTCCGAATCATGGGTCATCTACCGCCACCACCTGCGTCTCCTAGAACGCTTCCATCAACGCTGCCTCCGTACAATCCTAAACATCCACTGGTCAGATTATGTGACCAATACATCTGTTCTTGAACAGGCAGCAATTACAAGTATTGAGGCCATGTTACTGAGAACGCAACTGCGATGGGCAGGGCACGTCTCCAGGATGAAGGACCACCGCCTCCCTAAGACCCTGCTTTATGGTGAACTTGCCACCGGCTGCCGCAAGAGAGGAGCTCCGAAGAAAAGATACAAGGACTCCCTGAAGCAACAACTCAGCCTCGGGCATATTGACCACCATAACTGGTCCACTCTGGCCTCCAATCGGGAGGCCTGGAGACACACCATTTATAACGCTGCTGATGCTTTTGAGAAAGCACGCAGGATCACCCTTGAGGAGAAAAGACAACGCAGAAAGAATCGTGCCTTGCAGAATATACCATCTAAGGAGTCTTTCTGCTGTGTCTTTTGCAACCGGACTTGCCTCTCTCGTATTGGCCTTTTTAGCCACCAACGTGCTTGCAAGAAAAGTGGGTAGAGCCCTTCCCAAATCTTCGTTCGCGAAGCCTAGCCATGATTCTGACTACATTATTATTATTACTATTAATATTATTATTTCCTTGCCTCTGTGATTTCAGTCTGCCACAAGTAAGAAAATGCTTCTAGGATTCCTTCAATAATTCTTCTGTCCAAATTTCTCACACTGCATCTCTTGTATTGCATGTCCCTTCCCAGTACCTGTTCAAGTCAAAACAAAATGTAGATTCAGAATATTTCTCAAAATTAAAACTCATGTTTCAAATTTTAGGCACCATACCGTAAAAATTCATGTTGTATATCTGACAAATAATAAGTTTTGAAATATTGCATAACTGTTTAAAAAGAGGTATTGCCATGGGGGTGACAGAATTGACTATACCTCTGATATTTTCCTTAGTTTCCTAAATTAATCCATTTCAGCTATGACCTGACTTAGCACTTCGTGATGCTGATAGAGAGACATAAACAAATCCTCTATGCATACAATAAATTATAGGCCATATATCCAGTCTACCATCGGTTTTCTTGTGAGATACAATCAATTCAAAATATTTGTCTTTCATTTGAAAATGCAGAAACACAGTTGTTTCCTTAAAACCAAATATTAAGAGTGCAAGCATAGAATGATCAAAAGGAGAAAAATCATTTACATGTGTATATATGTATTATTTGACATTTCTCCTCTGATGTCCTCATTCCAGTGGTGAATGTTAGGCAAATTTCCTCACAAGCTCTAAGATTCTCCTCCTTAACCATCTGACTTCTCTTCAAAAGACTGTCAAGCATTGTCACAGCTTTAATCTTACTATCTGTTAAGGAATAAATCTATCCTGGCCAGAGACATTCAGGTTCAGTGGATGTTTTAAACCAAAGTGCTCTGTGTTGTCCTTACACAGTTTGCAGATTTGGCCTTACAAGTATTCAACTCCCTGTTGGTCTATACATTTTTTCAGAAACTAATTGCCCATTTAGACAGTATAAGCATACAGTAAACAACACAGTGATGTAGTCATGGAACATAAATCATTGGAAGTAATTGCACAGCTGTCGCTGTTATTACTGTTTGCTTATAGGAAGAATGTACTTTGGCAATTTATTTAGCAAAATTTTTTTATGCTTCACTGTGAAGGAAGAAATATTTAGTGATGAAACTATGGGAAACCTGATGAATTATATGTCGGATGCTTATAATTTGATAAGTAATTTCGGCATATTCAGATTTATGCAGAAAAGTTTTGTTCAATACTACTTATCAAGTAGACTGGAATCCAAGTCTGGATTCCCCTAGCATCTTGTTAAATTCTACTGTATTTGCCTGTTTTAAAATTGCTTTGATGAGGGTTTCCCTGAAATATTCCAGATATATGTCATCTTCTCATTTCCTACTCTGTACTGAACATTTTCTGAACAAAAACAAGAACTCAATTGGTCTCAGCCCAACTTTCCAGTCAAAAAGCCTAGACTCTTTAGGTGTAACTTAGGAAAAACAACAAAAAACCTAAACCAAGACAACGAAACAATGGAACTGCACTTGTTACTCTCCCTTCTGCATTAGAAATTATGCCTCTGTGTGTTTGTGATGGGGAGTATTTTACTAATTTAGAAAAACAATAAATTTACCCTATTGAAAATGTTAGCTCATTAAAGTGGCATACAATGCATTGTTGGTGGCATTTGTTTTTTCATTACAACCAAATTGTATATGAGGTCATAAATTCAAGGTTAAGAGTGATACAGGGTTGACCTTTAGTAAAAATACATTGGTGCTAATAATAAACAAGTGAGTAACTTGAATAATACTAGAATCTTTCTTTTGGAACTGAATAATTTACCCTCTCCTTCTTATGAACAACAGTAGACATGGGCATTTGGGAAATGAAAAGGTAAAATCTATGGAAAAGGTAATGATCTCTTAAAGTTTTCTCTAATGACTAATTTGTGGCTCAGTGGATTTCAAGAGATTATTGGTTTTTGAAATGGATTCTATCAACTAAAGAGATAACGGAAATCATTAGGCTGAATAAAGTAAAACAGTAGATATGCTATGTGGAGCTCTATTACATGAGCTTCTATTTCCTACACAATTTAGAAGTACTTTTTCTTAAACTGAACTACTGTGTCAACTTATATTATGGGACAAATTCTGATAACACAGCACTCAATGACAAAACTTTCATTAGCCTCAGCTGAATAGGGATTTGACTCTGATTTTTATCAGAAGAAGTGCTGTGATCAGTGAGAATTTCAGGTGCTCAATATTGCTCACAATATGTCTCTGATTCAAGTTCCAGGTTTTTCACATTCAAGCAGAATTAAAGGATTTTAATCTTCATGGACAATATATACAGGATGAGTGCTGAAGTTAAAATTCAACCAGTAATTTATCCTGGTGACATTTATAGGTCTTGTTCATGATCAGACTTGTTAAACCAGATGCTGTACAAATTACAGAAAGACAGATTTTATGCTTTGAAAACCTTAATAATTCAGTGTCCTGAAAACCTTAATAAGCAGTGTCCTCCTGGAGACAATACAAAATGCTGGAAATATCTGTGATACAATATTATAAATGCTTCTGTACCATTCTTAGCCTTTGTTTTTTACAATACTTTGCATACTATTTTTCTTTTTAGTACCATGACTTTAGTTTCGAACTTTAGAAATAAATTGCTTTTACTGAATGTTTGCTATAAATGCCACTGAGGTATATTTCTGTAGCTACATTAACTACGTTACTGCTTGGCGTTATTTTTTGTTGATATTTTGTTTGCTTGAAATGTGTTTTTATTTCCTATTATGCTTGCTTGATATACAAAAGAAGTGATAGCTCACTAGACATTTGTTATTTGCTTACGAGATTGTTATTGAAGTTAGGTTAGAAAAAATATTTTAAGTATAATATTTTGTAGTTAATTAAGTCTATGAATTTTTTAAATTCTTAGAGTTTAGTAACATTTTTAAACCTTGTTTTTTTAATCTTTGGGGGGGGGGGGGCGTGTGTTATGATCCGGTAAATGAAGTTATTAGAAATGTCTCTGTTCAAATTAAGGTGCAAACAAGACTATATGCCAAAGTCTGTGGTATGTATTTAATTTAACAGTAAATGGGAGACAGAGAAAGAGAGAGACAGAAACAGGAAAAAGGAGGGGTGTAGAAAAAAGAGAGTGACAGAGAAAGATTAAAACAGAAAATGTATCACCACTCCATGAAACCTGGCAGCATCCTGTGGGTCTTCTTCTGGTCTCCTTGGTGGTGAGGGTTCAACAAAACATAGAGACCAACACATGTTCAGGAGATGCCCAAGCACTTCCCCGGCTGGGGGGAAGCTTTGCAATCTCTTTCAACAGGCTCTGGATTTTTTGCCTCACTTGGATTATGTGCAGGTAGAAGGCCTCAAGAAAGAGTTGAGGGGCAGCTTTGGGGGTCTTTGATGGTTTATGATCCCTTCTCATCTACTTCTCATGTGAATGTCCCGTGTGCATATGGTCTTTCTGGAGAGGGGGGGTTTACTCCTCCTGTTTGGTGTGGAGAGATTTCACCATCACACCCCCAAAACTCTTCTCCTCCACTACCTGCTGAGCCTTGTTTACTTCTCCTCAGACCTGAGATAATTAGACAATAGTCTTACTTGAAGTTCCTATCACAGTCCAAATTCCAGTGAGGAGGCTTTGGTGGAGGGAAGGGGGGCGGTACTTTGGTGGTTGCAGACAGGCAGTTTCTTCCTTGCAGTTTGACAAAAAGGCTTTCTACAATTTTGACAATGTTTAAGATCTTAACAACATTTCAGTCCATCACAGGGTAGGAGGGAAGTAGATTTTGGTTCTTTATGAAGTAGCATAATCAAGTGCAAGAAATGCTAATCAAAATAACCAGAGAAACCCACCAGCAGGCTCATTTGCACAGTTATGTCTGTAGAACAAGAAAAGGTACTGCTAGTTTTCTATTGAGGTGGAAGGAGACCTGCTAAAGTCTAAGTAGCAGTGCTAATAACGTGCAGTGTCCTTGAGCGGGGAAAGATATTACTCAGGGAACTCCAAAATGCAAACCCTTTCCCTGTTTGTGTAGAGGTTGTAGCTGTCTTTTATATCTCCTTCTTGTCAGCTTTTTTTTTTCTGAATATGAGATAATATACATATCCGCAGAAATATAGAGTTGTTATTTTTTCCTTTTTTTCCTTTTTTTTAAGCCCTAAGAACAGTCAAATCCAACTCTAAAGTCTACATTTCTTTAATGATCAGTAACTGACCATGTACAGTTCATAGAATCATAAAATATCCCAAGTTGAAAGGGATCCCTAAGGATCGTCGAGTCCAACTCCCTGCTCCTCACAGGATTACCTAAAACTAGCCCATATAACTAAGAGTATCATCCAGATACTTGAACTCTGACGGGTTTGGTGCCATGACCACTTCCTGGGTCACTGTTCCAGTGATCAAGCACCCTTTCAGTGAAGAATCTTTTCCTTATCTCCAACCTGAACTTCTCCTGACACAGCTTAATTCCACTTCCTCATGTCCTATTGCTGGTCAGCAGAGAAAGGACATCAGCACCTCCCCCTCCATGGCCCACCTTGAGGAAATTGTAGACTGCAATGAGGTCTCCTCTCAGCCTTCTCTTCTCCAAGCTGAACAAATGAAGTAGCCTCTGCTGCTTCTAGTAAGTCTTGCCCTCGAGACCTTTCACCATCTTGGTCACCCTCCTTTGGACACACTCCAACAGTTTATTGTCCTTTTAATACCGACATGCCCAAAACTGCTCACAATACTCAAGGTGATTATACCCTCATGGATGGTTGTTATCATCCTGTGCTTATACACTCAAGAGCTCTGATAAAATAGAATAAATAAGCAATACTCAATATGTTCTTAACTATACTGATCTTTGGAAGAGATTCTTCAAGACAGCTCTTATGGGCTTTTGTCTTAGAGAGAGTTAGATGAAATGGAAACTTCCAGTGGCTGATTGGAATTTAAATAGAACCTAGAAGTAATAAGAAAAATAGATCCTTCAGGATTTAGGATTATACCTTACATCTCTCGTACTTCGAATTATAGAATTATTCTTTTTATGCACACACGCACACACACACACACACACTCAAAATCATTGAAGACTTAATTCTGAGCAGGAGTTTTGGCCTCCAGGAAGCAATGGAACTATAGTGCAGTGATAAAATTTCTTATCATTACTGTCTACATGTAAAAGGAACAATGCTAAAGAAAAAAAAAAATGCTTTGTTCCTGTAAAGAAAATGCTATAAAAATTACTAATTAACCAAACGTACTTTCTTCCTAACCTACATGCCTTCTCATGCTTATAAATACATTAAAATTCCAGTTTTGCTTCAAAGTTCCTTTGGTAATTTTTGGACTTCCTGTATTATAATGAAACTATGTAAGCAAAGTTTATTTGTTCCTAAGTACTTCTTATCATGGATGGCTTCTTTGGATTTCCAAAATCAAGAAGTAACACACTGCTTATTTCCCTTATACCAAAAGATAAGCACAGTGTTGGAATAACAAGGAACAGTGTACACTAGTTAAGTTTGTTCAGAAAAATTTAGAAGTAGTGAATTGATATAATTAGTAAGCTAATGTAATTTTCCAGCCAAATGGACTTTTCTTTCCCCTGTGCCTTACTGAAGCTGATCTTTGTGTAATATTGAGCATGTCATTAGAGAGAAAAGATTTGGTTAGCACTGGAAAATCACCAGTCATGTAAACAAACTTAATATACTATAAAATCATGATTTGAATACAAATTTAAAATGCTGAAAAATGAAAATGACCTCATGGAACAGAATCTATATGTACTTCAAATGCTGGTAACTGTTAAAATACTCTGTAAACTTGTATTTAGGAGATTTAAGATTATCACTCACCTTCGACAAACAGAACAATCTTTTCTCATTGCTCCAAGATAAAAGTTTGGGAAAATGCAGATAAGCTGATGATCAACTGACATTCGCATTTGTGAGAAAGGTGAAACAGATTGCATGCCCAGGAGAAAGTTAATGTCAGTTAACTAACACTGAATGATGATTCTCATCTGAATTGAAAAAAAACTCATCCTGAAAAAAAAATAAATCAAGAGAGATGAGTATTTATGAATACTTCCATCCTGGCAAATTACAACTTACTTTTCAAAGCAAAACACGGAATTTGGTTTTATATTGTTAGTCTTTGTATTATGCTTATTTAATCAGGCCTAACCCAGTCACTAGACAAAAGGAAAGCAATAGGATTAAATTTTTGACCAATAAAACTATTTACTTTTTATGTTCTATCTGCAACTTAATAGGATTTGTTAGCAAGCAATATTCATTTGGTGAAGATTAGACCTTTGGAAAATTGAATTTTGATTTAAATTCAATCCCAAAGTGTAAAAATTCTCCTGTAATTACAAAATTGCTTTGTAATAAGCCAAATCTATACTTCTAAAAGTCAGTTTTTTCTTTAGAAAAAGCTGTTTTTAATGATATTATAGTAGATGTCAAAACAAGAGATGCTATGGTGTCTTTCAGAATTGACATATACATATGTGGACAAAATTGAAAAAGAATAAGTTGACAGTCAATGATATTCAGCAAGTAAAAATGACCCCAAAACCTGCTCTACAAATCTACTACACTTGCATTTTTCAAAAGCTGAGCAAGATAAATTAGGTAGCATAATAAACTCTTCTTCTCATTAATATTCTTTGCAGCATGAGCTATAGCAGTCACTTGTATAGTTAGTTCTTAAAAATAGATCTTAGCAAAGGCATTTCCCTGATATAGCATTATATGAATTCTTCACTGCTTACAAGCCAGCAGGAGTAAGTGACTACAACCCTGAAGAATTTACACTCTTACATGTAAGCCAGAAGGGGAACAAATGCCAAGGAAAGATGAAAAATGTTATGTACAATTTCTAAAAATAATATTTGTTTGCTTGTTTTGCAAAGGGACCAGCAATGGCAGTTCACAAGAATATTTCTATGTAAACAGCAACAAACCTAAGAAAAGACAATATATTGAAAGATGACAGAATTAAAAGAACAAAATTGATTGTGGTTTCTGTAATGTTTAGATCAATATAAAACAGTTCTTGTTGGGGATCTTTAGGTTTTTAGACATGGACTACGCTAAGACATTTATAGTTAACCTGCTTTTCCATCCTTTTTCAAAAAAAAAAAAAAGAAGAAATAATGGATATTTTTCTTACAGAGTCAGACAAAACAACTCTCCTTGAAATGCTAAAACACATTTCAAACTCAATTACACACAGAAAGCAATTGCTTCTGGCAATTATTGAAGCTAAATGCAGAAACCATAAAATATTACAGATTTTCATTTAAAGATCCATATTATAATTAATTTTGTGTACTGTCTTTTTTTTTAGTTAATGTTTTCTTTGGGAAAGAAAGCCTTTATGAAGATTTTTCCTTTTTAAAGATCTTATGAGCTTCCATATTCTGTTAAGCATATGTCATTTTGTAAACTTGGCATAAACAATTTTACTGGAAGTCAGACAATTTTACTGGAAGTCAAAAAGTTAAAGCATTCCAGGTGACACAAATCCATCAGTCTCATAATATATCACAAATAGTGAATGAGGTGTAGCTAGTATCAGCATGAAAGAAGAGGAATCTGATAATTACTCATAATATAAATGGCGTTGCAGAACAATTTTATACAAGAAGTACTGCTAGTGAACCCATTTGTGTCAGTCAAAATCGAATATAATTTACATTATTCAGGTTTAATTAGTTTATTTTTTATTTTTAGTTGTGTGTATTCTGTAGATTAAGACTTGGCTGTAGCTCACACATGGGAACCTGACTTTGATCTATCTACTCTGTGTCCCACTACCCTAGTATTGATAGCAGGTACTCAACAGCCTTAAATCATGTTTTAAATTGTATTATTCTAAGTTTGACATGATAATTTTAGGCTTCTTCTGTATTTACTAGACAAAAATAAACACCTTCTGAAGGTGTTTCATCACAGATTTTTTTTAATTATTATTTTTCAGTGAGATAAATCAGTTATTGAAGATGTCTTTATTTCTGATGTTTGCAAAAGAAGAAAGTAGAGTTTAATGTGATAAACTCATGTTTAGGTTTCTGACTTAGAAACTGGGATAACTCAGGCTCATCAAATATGGCTGAAAAAAGGGAGAGAAGCAAGGGAAAGAGGAAAATGAAGGACATATTCAGCTCTCACAGTGACTGTGGTTATACTGTTAGAATGATTAATGCTACTTTGAATATGACCGTGGAAGTTATAATCACAACTCCTTACTATAATGTTGCTAGACACCAATTTATGTAATTAATGTTGAAGTGTGAGAAATAAGTAAGGGAGGTTCTAGAATATAATTTTGTTGTTGCATATAAAATTGTTCCAGATTTTTCACTCTGAAATATTGAAAGTTATGCCTTGTAATTCAGTTTTTAAAGGAGGTGAAGTAAAAGGTGATATAATGTATCAGGGACAAAGACAGTATTTGAAAGCAGCACTTACACAACATAAAAAGATAATCACTCCGTGATATTTTCTTTGAGTATGAGCAAGATGGATTCATAACTGAACTGCAAAAAAGCTCTAAAAAGCAAGAAAAATTTGTAAACACTTTGCCATATTCCTGAAAACAAAAGCTGAACTAGTGCAAATATGTTAAATTCTTCTTCCCTTGACATAGGTAAAGCCAATGAACAAATTCAATTCAATTAATAAAATTGCAAATATATGTAAATCAATGTAGCTCAACCGTAGTTCTAGGGAAACATGATGATCAATTGTTGGTGAAATTCTGTCCCATTATCCAAAAATCTTTTACAGGAATATACAAGGACACAAATCTGATGGATGATGGCTAGCCTCCAGCTATCGTTGCTATTAGAGATACTGATGAAGAGTTCCTTTAAAAAAAGGTAATTTACCTAGCACAACTCTGTTTGCACAAGATGATAAATTGCTGTCTGAATGGTGACAGGAATTTGATTGTAATGACATCTTCATGTGAGACTTCCTTAAAATGTTTTCCAAGTGAACTCCTGTAATCCAGCTTCCTAATAACCCTATGTGATCACTTCAAGGAACTTGACGATATACAGAAGGCTGTTCTATATGACCATTCCTGCACTTACTGACTATTTAAAAGGATCTTAGCTACATACACTTTGATAAGTTCTGCAGCAGGAACCACATAGGCTAATCTCTAGGATGGTCTCATTCTCTACACAAGATATCAACACAAAGAAACAAAAATGTGGTGCTTTTCAGTCAATCTAGGCACAGCAAGAATTGAGGAAGTCTCTATGTCTGTCCAAATTTTCCGTATCCAGCATGTCTTGAACAATTGTAAACAATTGCAGCACGATTAGACCCAATTTCCTTTTTAAGAGAGTTAACAGAGAAATAATACTTAGAAAGAAGTAAGAAATGTAGACATTGTATCACAAATGGGCAAAAGCTAATAGCCTTCCACCAAGTAAAAAGGTTGCATACGAACTACAATTTGACCCATTACTTTTATCTTCTCATTAGTTTATCTTATTTTGAGTTATCTTGAGTTTTATTTCTGGTTGTTTTTTTTTATCTTTTTGTACAATCTAACTGTTCCCCAGCAGTGTAACTATGTAACAACAGTGAATTGGAAGCATGAGAAATGACATTCCTTAGTGATTGTAGGTTATATGACAGCAAAAAATAACTGTCACTTCTGCACGTTTTGTCTTTTTCTTGCAGTGTGGGCTAGTTCCCAGGGGGGTACCTATAGGTATAATAAATATTAGGTCCTAGAATTCTGTTCATTTTCTAATTTCTGTATTTACATACCGTTTTGTTCAATTTTATTTTTAGTTGCATGTGACCATGGTTTTTTTGGGTTTTCTGACTAAACAATGAATTTTATGGATCTGTGATGCTTCTAAACTCCATCACAGAACTGACTGTACATACCATGAAGAATTTAATCAACTAGTACTATTACAAATACAGTTTCACTCATTGTGCATTAATTTAAAGGAAAAAAAATTTGCAAATTTCAGCTTAATTATTTTTTTAATACCTTGATATCTTAATTATGAAATAATTTTCGAAATGTTCTCAAATTTTGGAAAAAAAGACTTCTTGAGTTACTAAAATAAGCACTGGAATACTTATTCATATAGACCACAAAAAACCCCAAAACGTAAGAGGTTTACATGTATCTTTGCTTGTATCCTTGCTGTTGATGGATAGGGAGGATGTGTTTAGAAAAAAGTTTGTTTGTTTTTCCTGTTTGTTTGTCAACTAAAATATTCCTATTGACTAGGAAAACATTAGTAAGTCAGCAGATGGTCATTTTTATTAGTAAACAGTAAAAAGTGTAAAAGATACTAGAGCTTTATGTGATGGCCATAATTTCTCCTCATTGAACAAACAGTAGTAAACAATGTGGTTAATTATATGGCATATTTATGAACAGTAGAAGCTCGGGAATTAAGAACTTTTTAACTTTCGAGGGGTTTCTTTTAATTCACTTAATCACCATTTACTTTTAAGGTCTAGACAAGATATAATGATAAGACAAGGATGTTATGAGTTTTTAATTAGGTCTTAATGATTGCATGAGACAGACTCTACTGTTTGCAATAAAATAAAACTTACTGAAATTACAGTGTTTTTTTCTGCTTATGTACTCCTATGGGTTAAGAGAGTTTTAATGAGAACTATCAGATAGAAAAACTGTTAAAATGAATGCTAGAAACAAAGGTTAGATTATTCCCAGATTTTGGTGAGAAGAGGTAGGTAAAAGGGCAAATATTCACCTTCATTTTGTACAGTGCAAAAACATATATAAAATTCCTATGCTGATTTGAACAGCAGTAATCATTCTCCTGTATATATATGCATGAAGTACCATTTATTCAGAGCTTTTTATTTTACTGACAAACAAATTCCACATGCCTACTACAAACTTTACAGCTAACAGACATGTAAACAGAGTACCTTTTGAATTGCAGTCCCATCATGTGTGTCCTACAAGAGAAGACAGAAAACAACGCTTTAAACGACAGCCTGTCATTAAAATTTTTCAGTATTTTAGCTGGAATGCTTTAGTAAATGTCTGCATCTGCACTGTTCTTTTTTTAAATGCAATTTGATAATTATATCTTATGGGACATGACTACTATTTTGGAAAATGTCTTTGAGTTTCCAACTATTTCAGGCTTGAAAAAGATTTTTTGCTATATGATTGAGAGAATCAAAGCTAGCTAATGAAACAAAATTTGATCTTCATCTGGCAAACAGCAGGTTAACAGACATTACAGGACATATAAGTATGGTATTCCCTGTGGAGTGTCTCCATTGACAATCTTCTCAGAAGACAAATAAAGAAAAGGAAACAGTCAAACATAAAGAGTTTATCAGAACAGTAAATAAAAATTTACAGACTTTGCAACCAAGAATTAGTGGTGCTGTTGACCCAGTATTTTAAATCAGATGACTCTTCTTGGAATAATAATAGGCTGGGGATGTGTATATTTTTTGGTCAGTTGTTTGGGTTTTTCTGTCTATCTGCTTGTTTTTCCAAATAAAAAATACCTAGAAATAATATGTTTATTCATGATGATAAATATCATGGTGATAAATATCATGGTAATAAATAAAGAAAAAATCTACAACAAAAAAGTCTTACTTTTTGTGTCCAAATATAATTCCTTTTTTTACAAGTAGATTTATTTGTCAAAAACAATTTAGAAAAAAATGTCAGGTTTGGGCACAGAAATAATACTATATATGGCAACATTTTAAATTATGATGAATTGAGAGCAAAATTCTCAAACGATTTTGTGGGAAACGACTGGACTGTAGGCAACTTAGGCCTTGAATTTGAGCAGTTACAGCTATGAGGTTGTAAAAGAATGTAAACATCGAGGGTGAGAAAGCAGAAAAGGAGGAAGAACTGCAGTAAATAACAGGTGTTGTATTGAGATTTGCCAGCACACGAAGGGATACCAACCGCCTATTAAAAGATGAGCTTAAATGCATGGACAGGAACACATCATGGCTAGGCTTCGCGAACGAAGATTTGGGAAGGGCTCTACCCATTTTTCATGCAAGCGCGTTGGTGGCTAAAAAGGCCAATACGAGATAGACACGTCCGGTTGCAAAAGACACAGCAGAAAGACTCCTTAGATGGTATATTCTGCAAGGTTCGATTCTTTCTGCGTTGTCTTTTCTCCTCAAGAGTGATCCTGCGTGCTTTCTCAAAAGCATCAGCAGCGTTATAAATGGTCTGTCTCCAGGCCTCCCGATTGGAGGCCAGAGTAGACCAGTTATGGTGATCAATGTGCCCGAGGCTGAGTTGTTGGCTTCTGTCTGGCTCTTTTTGGTTCTGACTTGTATTTTTGGCCTCCCATCAGACCTTCACCAACTTCTGACAGTAACTTTGTTGGTAATAACTTCCAGAGCTTCTACTATGAGAAAGGTAAGCTGCACAAATGAAATCTCATTTTTATGAAAATCCATTTTTTTTTGTAACAAGATAGTTGTTTAAGACCAGGAAGAACTGGGAGCAAAAACCTTTATTTCTCTTGAGAGAATTTAGTTATTAAATCATTGTTCTGGGAGAGAACTGGAGAGAGAGCTGGAAACTGAAGGTTCTGATCATGCAGTAAAATATACACACAAAACTTTTCTCCAGAACCGTTCAGTGTTTATTCAGCTTCATTTCCTACAACTCCCACTGTCCCAAAAACCTCCATCTTTTTTTTAAGTAAAAAAAAAAAGAAATATTATCCTGAAATGTGACCAATGAGGGCGAAAAGCCTTAACAATCTGCAGTCACCTATGGGCTTTTTTATAAATTACAGATCATGTGTTGCAGGTGCTTGGTATTGAGTGAGACCACGAACACAAAGATGAGTGATGATATGAAATATCTTAAGACAGCTAGCTTCTATTCTGCTTAGCCATTTTTCAATGCTTAAATTATAGTAATTTCTGATATTTCATAAGCTCATGGAAAAATTTATCGTCTTGGAAAAAAAAGGAAGAATTTCACACATCAGAATGACAAATTAAAATTATCTGCTTTGCAGTTAGTGCAATGTCTGTCATTTGTGAATGCTGTCAGCAATAAAACCACAGCAATCTGGTATTTTGCAGTTAGCTTTTTAAAAGATGTTGCAGGGAGGTCTTCCAGTTTCTTGAAGAGACTTTTTGTGTTCACAGTACCTCTGGCAATTCCCAGACTGTCTAATCCTTGTTCTGATTCAGAAAATGCTGAAACTTCTTTGCTTGTGGGAGGTATGAAACTTTTCCAGTCACTCTTGGATAGTCTTAAAGCAACAGTATGAAAAACAAAAGAAATTCATCTTGGAGGCTGATTTTTTTTCTTTCAATTGTGAAATTTACTGTATTTTATATATATATATTATATTATTTTATTTTATTCTTTTCCTTTTTATGGGGATTACTGTAACATATTAGGACTCAAAGTTAGCTCACTCCAGAACTGTTATCACAGAACCACAGAATCCCAGAATATGCTGAGTTGGAAGGGACCCATAAGGATCTTCAAGTCCAACCCTTAGTCCTGCACAGGACCCCCCCCAAGAGCCACACCATGTGCTTTGTATCAGTTACATGTGGCAGCGACCATGCATGCTGTGAGTAACCTATAATAGAAATTCATCTTACTTCTAATATTTAATTTTATACATTGTTTTCAATAAAAATTCTTATTTTTTCTTTCTATTTTACACTTTTTTTAATTAGCTGAGTTATACAGTACTACATGTATCTAAATTCAAGTGAAAGGCAGCTAGTTTCATAGCCAAATATCCAGCAAGTTATATTAATTTTACTGCAATGTTATTAAAAAAACCAAAATTTATTCTTAATACTGATCCGATTATTAACAAATAGTACGCTACTTAGATGCTGACTCTTATTTTTGAAACTCACAGTTATATTATTTAAAAAGTAAAATTAGCTATTTTTATGTATTTGAAATTATTATATTGTTTAATGAGTAAAGATTTTTTCCACCAGTTTATTTTTTCTTAGCTTAATCTTTTCTCTTTAAGTTGTTATTATGATACCAAAGGCCAGTAAAAATTCAATTTGATCCCAATGCATAAAGTCAGAATGCTGTTAATGACCTCAGAAAGCCATGTAGTCCAATCCCTATCTCTAAAAGAGATTATCTGGCCTGAATATTTAATCAAGGATTTTACCCAAAATGCTTTGCAAATATTTGTGTAGTATTTTTTATTATTCTTCTTCAGAAAAGAGTCCCCAAAAAAGCCCCCCCCAAAAAAGTCCCAAAAGCTATTATTCTGTATTTTGAAGACCTTCATTTATGAACTCAGAGGTGAATTCATGTTCTGCATACCTGGAATTTTGTTTATCAACTTCAATATATTTATTTGGTAAGACAGATTCTTACAAAACATTTCCAGGTTACTTATGCACTTCAGAAACTATCTCAAAATGCCCTATCCCAAAATGTGACTTCTTCAAAACACAGATTATTCTGAAAACTGAAAAATCTGTATTCTATGTTCTGTCAGTACTAAGTTTGCAAAATCTGTTTAAACTGATCTTGCCACAAGCTCAGAACTGGCACTCAGAACATCGTATGTTTAATTTCATCTGAGTTACACCACTGTAGTGATTTCACATTTCAATTAGGTAACCCAAAATTTTGAACTGAGGGCTTAGTCTTGTTTAGAACAGGAGCTCCTACAGATGTGCCTTCACACTACCATATTCTTATAATACCAATAACCCACACTGCCTATGTTGATGGTTCTTAAACCTTTTATCTTTTATTGGGTGTTTTTTGGTTGGTTGGGTGGGGTTTGATTAGGTTGGGTTGGGTTTTTACTGCATCTCCTTTCTTGCTGAATGCATGCTGTCCGTGAGACTGAATCTCTACCCACCACCCTCTGCGGAGAGCTGGCCTTTCAGTTCTGCAGTAGACTGCACTGGCAAGGGAGATGTGCAAGTAGGAATAGCAAGAAAGATGTATCCACAAGGCTATATTTTGCTACAGAATGGCATATACCTGCTAAGAGGTGACTAGAGCATTCCTACACAAGAGTTTGAAGTGGAGCTATGGTGTCTTCAACCTCTGTCAGCACTGTTCCACCCCTAGCATAGTCTATAAAACACTTACCATCTTTTCACTCTCTAAGACACTTAGATAGCCTTGTCCTGGCCATAGATCCATGTTTGTGCATATTATGACAAACCATCCTTATGGAAGATGCAAGTGTAGAACTTAGCATGTACACTTTTCCAATAGTCTTTCAGTCCTATCTGTTGAAGAGCTTTGAAGATTAGTATATCTTATGTCAAGGCCCTGTTATGCATCCTGGACTCTATTCATAATACAAGAACTTTAAAAAAAAAATTAAATCTATATCACACTGAAATTTTATACTTCATAAAATATTGTAGGTGTTTGTTTTCCTCTTTTTCTTTTTAACCTGTTAGTTCATTTTCCAGAAAGCAATCAATTCTAACATTATAATCAAGAAACAATACATTCAGATCTAGCTGTCTTTTCAGCTGAAAAAAAAATAATTAAAAAGACAGTTCCAAGGAAATATTTTCTTTGGATTAAACCCCTGAAATTTGTAATTTCATATCTACTTGTCATTCGCAATATTTTCTTTCCATTGGGGCTAAAGAAGCAAGATAGCAGGACTGCTGGCATGTGATTGTTTATGTGTCAGGGGAAAAAAGGTCACTCTGACCAACTGAATTTCATATCATGCTTATTTTATTGCTGTTAAATAGGTTCTACAATCTGTAGCTTGGCGGCAAATGAACGTGGGGGCATACTTGGATATACAGCAGAGGAATTCTGCTATATTTTATTTAAAATGTTATATTCTGACCACCTTAACCTCATGAATATAATGAACAGAACAGATGCATGCATAACTTAACATTTTCAAGAGTGAGATTTTTCTGTGTTCCTCTGGGGCTAGATTTTTCTCTGATTTGGGCTTGCTTCATAATCGTGAAATCTGTTGCCAGCTGAGTATTGGACAAAAGTAAATTTTTATACCTATGCTAATGTTCTAGAGAATATGTAAAAGGGTACCTAAAATTATTTCCAGTTTTCAGAGGAAAATAAAGAAGGAAAGTATGTTTCAAAAACATATTTGACATTGCTTAAGTCTAATATCCACTGCATAAATCATGAAAGTAACAATTAAAGCTATGGTATTTTTTTTTCATTATTACATATAAAAGCATATTGCAGAAACTAACCAGGAAAATGCTCAAATGGAAATGAAAACAGAAGGAATACTTTTGCTGCTTTATTTAAAAAAATCAAAAATAAAAGCAAGCGAACAAAAATCCAAACCTCATGTTTGCCTCAAGCATAACCAATTTGGCAAATATGTGTGTTTTCACTTCTGTACAACATTTGTTAAATGTTTTTTATTAGAGATTGTCTATTTATGAAAAGACAGTATATCATTCAAAAATAAACTGAAGCAAGCTTTGGCAATGCATCAAGGCTGCGTGCTATTTCTTAATCTCCTAGATAAATCCTACTTCATTTTAATTCTAGGAATTAATTAATTGCTTTCTGTGCCACCTATAGAGAAGAGGTACCCTTTATAGAAAATCCTCCCATAGATAAATGAATATGCATCTCTAATTTTTTCCTTGGGAGAGATTCCTGGCTGCAGTCCTCTAGCTAAGGGAACATTCAGTTTTCTGTCTAAGAACAATATCACACTTCTTTCCTTCCAGTCCATGGCACTTGAATGTCATACCCTTCATGAAAGCAGAGGATGCAAAGCAGTTACAAATATTTGTGAAGAAAATAAAAGGCAATATCTCTCTTCCTTGCAAGTTGCAAATACTAATGTATTCACCAATTATAGCTCATAACAAAGACAAAATTGCACTTCTGTATCTTGAGACCAGAGCTGTTTTATTATTGCTGCAGTTCATTCAGGATGGTCTAAACCAGGTTTTACTCTAATGAATTCCACAGGCCAAGTTTTCAACAGCTTTAAGCCTGCTGGGCATATGGTGGCACTACATTTCTTTATACAAATACTATCTTCCAATTCTCTGTAGCGACCTGGGGCAGTGTAAGTGTGGAAATAACACTGTGAGTGGAATATCTGTTAGACAAAAAAGGTCATTTCAATGTTGATGATGTTTGAGCTTGGGAGCTCTACATCTCTCCTCAAGTGCAAACTTTTTGGGAACATAATTGCTATTGCCACAGAATTTGATGACTTCCTTCACAGGATTTTCTACTACTTTCTATTACTTACTTATTTAAATTACATCATCATTCTCTTTAATTCAGCATCCATGAAACAAAATGTCTGTCACCTTGTCAGGCAAATATCATTCACTTTTTTCATGCTGTTTGTATGAAACCTTGTTCAAAATCAATTAATTCATGAGGATTTAATTTTTAAAGTAGAACTAACCATTTATTTTATAATGTATAATGATCTATTTGATTATTGCATTTTTCAGGACTGCTGATTACAAAACAAGAAAATCTTACTGTCACAGCCTCCTTTGCACATTTGAAACACTGACTTTCTGTTTTTGTTGGCAAGTATTGCAGCAATTGAAGTAAACTGATTCGAAAATAGACTGCACAACTTATTGAAATCAATTTAGGAAAAAAGTGACACCCTTATTTATTAAATACATTCTAGACTTTGATAGTGTAAAAAAAAAAAATAACCATTTGCTTACATCTATCTGTCTGGATTTAAAATTAAGGTACTGGTAAAGTTTTTTTAAAAAAAAAGTTTAAAGAAGGAGAACTTTGTATTCAGTGTTCTGGTAATGACCAAAACTTTGCACCTTAATCTTCCATCTGTTCATCCCTGTATTTCAAAATACATTATTGTCATTTTACCCAGGTTTCCTGCGCATGATAAAACCAAAACTGATAAAAATAATGAACAAGAATTTTGATACTGGTATTTGTTTAGAGAGTAAACAAACATTCTTTTTATCCTTAAAGACATTGGTTCATGTTCAGTCCACATGGTAGCAACTTAAGGTAATTATCTTTGAATGATTAATGAAGAATTAATTGGTAGTCTCAGGCCATTTCCCAGCACAAATCATAAAACTCAACACCAAAACTATCGTTAATTCATTATGCCAGCAGAGAAACCAAGGTTTAAATATTCTTAAATGAATCATTATTTTAAGCCTTGACACAATACTGCCAATTTATGATTGTGGCATTTCTGTAATCTGAATTTGCATTGGCTCTCCTACTCCTGCAATGGCTACATTTACCTGATCCAGATTGACATGTTTCTTAACCATTGGCTTCATATTTCATTTTTTTTTCATTCTGAACAGCAGATTACATTTTTATTTTCAAAGTATTTACAGGTTCTGTAAAAAAAAAAACATATGAGACGTTGTCTACAAAGAATCCTGTGCTAAACAATTGTGACCAGTATCTGGCTATTTCTTTATTTGTGTCATTATATAAGTCCTTATACATCAGTTGAATTCCTGATGAAGAATAACTACTGGTTCAATAAACAGATAGAATTAAGGTGAATTAACCATTTTGTGCAATCCCTCCATACAAATTACTCCTGGTTCTCTCTGTAGCTCACTCTCCTACACCAGAGAAGAGAGAAAATACTCATGTTCTGAAATCTTGCAAAGCTCTTTCAAGTGTAGACCAAATGAGTCTTTGAGGAGAAATAAATTAGTTAAGAAACTAAATACTCAGTCTTCTGGATAGAATTGTTTTATCATAGATATTTGGACTTACACATAACGGTGGAGGGAGGAGAAAAATGTTCTTTCATATAAGCTTGATATAGTTACGTGTATCATAAACATTGCAAACGTATATTCACAGGCCCAAACAGTTTAATAGGTTGGTTCTGTAGGTATCTTACTCTGGGATGTAAATTGTAACTTGAAAAAAGCTAGCAGTGTTTTGATCTTTTTCAGTTGGAATCCCTGGCCTGAATTTTGTATTTCCTACAAAATCCACGGGGAAAGGGAAAAAAAAAAACAACAAAACAAAACAACACACTAAAAAAACCCAACCCAAAACACAACAAAAGCCCAGCCCAAACTGCTGTAACTGTCATATTCAAAAAAGGCTTTTATATTTTAGGAAAGAATAAAGGATGTGTAACTCATTGTTAGATTGCAAGATTAAAAGAAAGCACTCTACTGAGAACCTGTATAATGATGACTCCAAGGGCAAGCAAGGAATTTGTTCCACATGTATGCATCAGGGTTTGTTAATTTTGCTGTCACCCATAGGGACTATTCTTTTTCAGCCAGTACTTAAAAAAAATATCGGAGACAAGGAGTCTGAGTCCTATTTCTCATTTTGTAGTGTAAGTTAATAGCAGATCACATAATGTTTACAGACATTGTATTGAGAAGAAAATTGGTGCAAATTTTCAGTCTGGAATATAAAAATAGTATGGCATTTCCCCTTCAGTGAATTCATTGTAACTCAGCAATTTGAGTACTCTATATGTGGAGACAAGTGTCAAAGGGGATGTACAACAGCATAAGAATATCAATGTCACACTTGAATGAAGATTCCTGATATATCATCCATGACATCATTTATTTTTTAAAATTCTCAAGACACAATTTTAAAACTAGAAATAGATTTGAGGGTTTTTGTGAGGGTTTTTTCTGTTTTGTATGATTTCCAATGACCTACACCCTTTGTTCTGTTAGAGTGAAAGAGAAGAAATTGAAAGAAAAGTTTAAAAGCCATTCTGAGAAGCAGAAAAATCAACAAGAATAAGTTCTTTTATTACCACTGTGTAAAGGGCAAAATGCATATCAGGAAAAGAAAAAGTCCTTAAGAGATTTTGAATAAAATGATCCTTTTGAGCTATATCTGTCTAGCTTCCCAGAAAAACTACATATGCATATAGTTTACTGGTTTAGAGCTACGTTTTCTCTCCTTCTATTCAAATGCTTTACAGAATTAGGATTAAGATATCATGAAAAGATGGTCATATGTATTGAAGACAGAGGCAAAGAAAGCATTAAGCACTTCTGCCTGGTCTCTATCCCTGTTTGTGTGGTGACCATCCTCATCCTGTAGCAGTATGTTTCTATACTCCCTATTGCCATTGATGTATTTGAAAAAACTCTTAATTGTCCCCCACATTTCTGAGCAATTCCAGGTGAGCTTTGGCCACACGAATTTTCTCCCTACAGCAGCAAGCAGTATCTCTGAATTCTTCCCATGTCACTTGACCTTGCTTCCACTGGGCATACACTTTCCATTTTTTGCCTTATCTCCAAGATAAGATTCTTCCTGTTCAGTCAAGCTGGCCTTTTGCCTCACCCGTTTGACTTCCAACATTTGGGAATTGCCTGCTCCTTAGGAGCTCCTTAGGTGCTCCTTAGGAGCTCCTTAGGTGCTCCTTAGGTGCTCCTTAGGAGCTCCTTAGGTGCTCCTTAGGAGGTGATGTTTGAAGAGTGACCAACACCAATGCACCCCAGCATCTGCAAAAACATTTTCCCAGAGGACCTTACTTACTAATTCCCTGAGAAGCCTGAAGTCTGCTCTCCTCATGTCTGGAGTTGAGGTTTTGCTGATACTTTTCCTTCTGTCAACAGAGATTTTAAACTTGATCTCCTTGTGGTCACTGTGGCCAAGACCCCCACCAATCTCCACTTTGCTCACAAGATCCTCTTTGCTGACAAGCAGCAGTTCAAGGATAGCCCCCTTCCAAGTGGGATCCCTTAGGACCTGTTCCATAAAGCTGTCATCCAGGTTTATTAGAAATTTTCTGGCCCAACTAGTACTTTGGTGCCTGCAGGGTTGTTTCTTTCATGTTTTTCTTCACTCTTCATTCTCAGACAGGGAGTTTTACCCTTCTTAATTACATGTGCCTTGAGACACCACCTCCTTGGCTGCCAGACTCAGCCATGTCCTATAGTGCATGTCGGAAACAGCTGGAACTGTCTGTGTCCGGCAGACGCTCCTGCCTGGGCCTGACGGAGGCAGGTCAGGCCCCCTTACCCTATAAAAGAAGTGAAAACTAATACGTTTTTGAAAGAAAACTAAAAAAAAAAGAAAAAACTTAGGAAGGAATCTGAAAGCAATTTACCACCACCCAGGTGAGAAATTTAAAATCGTGATTGGGAACCATGCATACACCAGCTTCTTGTAGTCTTTAAGGAGTAAATGGTTTTGATTACGTTTTTAGGTAATAAGAACAGAGCCAGTGGGAGACTGAGTTGTTCAGAAAACCTTAGGAAAAACATTTGAAGAGATTATTTGCTTTGAAAAAGCTAGTGTAAAAGAAGTGAGGGAAAAAAAGCTAATAATTTCTGTATTTTAAAGCTTTTCTCACAGGAATCTGATTGTAAACTTATGGTACTATTAGTATGCTGGTGCTTTTGCTATTGAACTTCAACAACTGATTAAAAATTACATTACAATATTTTTGGAATCATACTGATTTCAATTTCACTCTGAAATTCTTCTGGTAGGCTTTTTATCCCAATAGGGAATTAATGGACCTTTTTCAAAACACTCTTTCTTGTTTGCATTGATGTTAACTGTGATTATTTTGTTGACTAGACAAAAAAACATTCTAACATGACCAATGGCTGTTCTCCAGCAACCTTTAATTAAAGTGTGCATGAAGAAAGAAAGCTGGAATGAAGTACCTCCAAAATTACAATGATACACAGCAAAAAGAAATCTTAATTTCAAGAACTCCCTCTGAAGATAATGACAAAGTTTATTCCATAAGAAGTTTTTTGATAGAGAAGAAGATAAAAATAAAAAACTGACACTGGAAAAAAAAAAAATCTGTACTTTTTGCATTTGAGTCTTACTTATATATGATATTTCAGGACTGAGGTATTACAGACATCAAACAAATATATTCCTCACTGCTATGCTATGGATACTCACATGTGAGTAATATAATTTTCATATATTCCTACTGATAAATCAATAAAGTTCTGCTTCAACAAGTCAATATATGCTGAAATGTTGTAATTTGTTTTTCGGTCATACCATACAAATGCACATGTTGGATGACAATTGAACTAACATTTATAAGGAAATGAGTGGATAGGCATGAAATTCATAGTTCCATACACATTATCAGATGAAGATGTTCTCAGTAGCTACACTATATCTTTCCTTATAAATGTTTAGTAAATTTTTGTTAAGAATGACACAAGAACCCTAGAAGAATTATGAAAAAAATGGGCTGATAGAAATTTGAGGGGATTATCTACTCCATTCCTGTAATGCAATGTCAACTATATTTTTCCTATCCTTACTAAATTTTTGTTTAATTAATTTTTTACAGACTTCCATTAATGGAGTTTTTGGAGCATGAACCCCCCTTCCCCAATCCATTAAAAATGCTTTTGAGAACTGAGATATTTTGTTTGTGGTTGTTTCACAGAATCAGAACTGGAAGGGACCTACAAAGATCATCAAGTCCAACTCTTAGCCCTGCACAGGACCGTCCCCAAGAGTCACACCATGTACCTGAGAGCATTGTCCAAATGCTTCTTGAACTCTGTCAGGCTTGATGCTGTGACCACTTCCCTGGGGAGCCTGTTCCAGTGCCCAACCACGCTCTGGGTGAAAAGTCTTTTCCTAATATGCAACCTAAACCTCTCGTGACACAATTTCAGGTCGTTCCTTCGGGTCCTATCACTGGCCACGAGACAGAAGAGACCAGTGCCTGCCCCTGTGTTTCGTCACGTGAGGAAGTTGTAGACAGCAATGGGATCTCCCAGCAGTCTCTTTTTCTCCAGGCTGAACAGACCAAGTGATTTCAGCCACTCCTCACGCAACTTCTCCTCAAGCCCCTTCACCATCCTCATTGCCCTCCTTTGGACACTTCCTAAGAGCTTAATATCTTTCTTATATTGCAGTGGCCAAAAATGCACACAATATTCAAGGTGGGGCCACACCAGTGCAGAGCAGAGCGGGACAATCCCCCTCCCTCAACCAGCTGACGATGCTTTGCCTGATGCCCCCAAGACAAGGTTGGCCCTTCTGCCAGGACACTGCTGTCTCATATTCAACTTGCCATAGACCAGGACCCCCAGGTTCCTTTCTGTGGCACTGCTTTCCAGCATCTCATTCCCCAGTCTGTACTACACCCAGGGTTGCCCCATCCCAGGCACAGAATCTCCACTTTGCTCATGAGATCCTCTTTGCTGACAAGCAGCAGATCAAGAAGAACACCTTTCTGAGTCGACTCCCTTAGGACCTGTTCCATAAAGTTGTCATCCAGGTTTTTTAGGAATCTTTTGGCCTTTTAGGAATCTTCTGTACAAGCTGTGGGAGGCTCCCAGTTAATTTTGGGCAACTTGAAGTGCCTCAGAACTAAAAGGGCAGTTGACTTGGAAGTATCCCTTAATTCCTCAGAGAATAGTTCATGGAGATCACTGTCCTGGCTGGGAGGTCTATTGCAGACTCCCATGATTGCATCCACGTTATTTGCTTCTTGATTCTTACCCTGAGTCTCTGTGCCATTGCCAACTGTGATCTCCATACATTCTAATCCTTCTGTGACAGACAGTACCACCACCCTGCCTCTTCTGCCCTGCCCGTCCCTCCTGAAGAACCTGTGACCGTCCAACAGGGCACTCCAAGTTTTTCTTCATCTTTTCCAAAGTTAGTTGTCTACATATCTGGAGTCAACTTCTTTTAGGAAGTGATAGATAGATATCAGAGTTGTCCAACCTGAAATGGGCACCAGCACTCTGCTACTGAGACATCTGGGTGTGCCAGATGGTGGAAACATGTGTAGTTAGACAAACAAGTCTGATTTATTACCCTGATTGTGTTGTGGTGATGAAAACAAGGCTGTCCAAAGGGTAACCCCAGATAGTACAAATCACATAACTTATTATCTCTTTCCTTATCTTGACACTCCTTCTAGCTGTCCTCATATCTTCCCTTTTCCTTCACGCTCACCTCTCCAGCATACAGCTCTCTCTTAACTACTTGACCCCTTTAGTCTCAATTTTCTACATCTATACACAAATTTTCCCTTTCTAATACCATTATCAAGGTAATCTCTGACCTTTATGATGTTACGGTTTTAGTTATTGAGGTGCTGTTGGCTTCAGAAAATTCTGCTTCTGTAAAGGTCTCCAGTATTCCCTGCCAGCAGTCTGTGATATTTAGTTCATTCTCACATAACTGCCCCCTAAGCAACTGTGAAATGTGATGGTCCTTCATAGTGCAATCATTAACATTTGCCAGCTGTTGCACTGGTATCTACTGCATGCAAAAATTTCTCATGTCACAAGCTGTAGTTTCCATATCCTGTTCAGTTAGCTTAATATCAGGCCAGGTCCTAGTCAGTAGCTCACTTATTTTCCTATCTCTGTAGTGTAACCTTTTTCTCCATTAGGGGCAGAGTAATATTATTGTAATATTGTAATATTATTATTTAACAAAAATAATACAAAGCTTACAGATTTCATGACTCTAGTCTCAACAAGAGACTTTATAGCTTCACCACAGTATAAAGCACTGCTTATTGCCAATTAAGTGAGAAATGTAATTTTTGCCTTTACACATTTAAGAATGTTAAAACATACCCAATATCCAACTTCTTTGCCTCTAACAATACCTTTCTGTGATTCATTAACTACAATACAAAAAATATTAGCAGATGGCTTCAGACACACTGTTTTGAATTTATGTAAAACTACCAGGATATCAACTGCAGCTATCACACTGTTTATGGTAAGTGAGGTACTTCCACAAAGACAAATTCTTTCTCAGCAAGCAGAACCAGAGATGCTCTGTAGTGTGTGCAGCAAAATTGGTTTTGTTGATTAACTAGCTCATGCAGTAAACAAAACATTGAGTTCTCAAGCGAAACCTCAGGCTGCAAAAGTCACTTCACTTTACAGTTAAGTTCACATCTAACCATTATCATAATACTTATGCCTTATTGTAAATATTCTCTCACCATCCCATTTTTTCCAGCAGTTTTGCATTAAATTACTATGCTTATGGCCTATATCTCATTACTCATCAATTTAAAAACACATGCAGAATATAATCTATAAATTTATTAAAATGTTTTTGAATATCTACTTTTAAAATGAAATTATATAAATAAATATATAAATAAAATTAGTGTTCTGACATTAAAGCAAAACTACCCAATATTAAGTGGAAGTCTTTTTGAGTGCTTTCTTCCAGTGTATATCTTCAGCAGTACCTAAATAAAACTTTGTATAAAACTTCTTTGTTGCTGTTGTCTTCGTGATGGTTGTTAGAAAATAAGTAGGAAGATAAAGTCCCCATTAAAAGCACTACCTTCCACCACTATCTTTTGTGCAGAGCTATATAAATCAGTAGTCAAGGGAGGTTGCGGCTTACCCTCCAAGATGCTCAGAAAGTACTAACAGTTCTGGAGAAAGTTGAAAGAATTCGCCATTAAAATATTAGACTCACATTATTAGAATAGATCTGTACGTCCTCGTCCGATCTATTGATGTATTGTAAGAAAAGTTCAAAGGAGTGCCTGAGTCTAGCAGATATTTGATTAATTGAGAAACTAAAATGAAAGCAAAACAAAGAATTACCTAAAAAGTATCTTTTTATAACTATCAAGTAATATGGTTTAAAACAGATTAGGATTAGTAATTTATTGATTTATTAACATAATATATCAATTTATCAGTAGTGAACTATACATCCATGATCAATACCAATAATAAGGCAAATAAATGCCAATACTATAAACTGACAAAATATTAATAAAATCGTAGAGATTTCTAAACATCCTTCAAAAATATTTGAATCCCAGTTCAGTTACAATGATTCGTCCAGTTACATCCACATTTCAAATAACTTCCAGGTATGATAAAAACCCTAATTCACACTTTGACTTCATGGAAGGTTTTAAGAACAGTCATTTCTGTTGGCGGAAAGAGTGAGAGGTGGACGACTCTGCAGTGAGTGATCAGTATCTCAAATTCTTTGCTAGGAGAGATATGATAATAATGATGGTTTCTAATTTCTTGCTCCAGAATCAGGTTGTAATAATTTTTGCTTGTTGCTAACACACTCTTCACCTTGTTTTTTCTTCATTGCTCTATATGTCCACGTTGCATCTGAATTTACTGTGTATCAAATTCATGACATTTTATGTATGTTAATGTAAGTAATGCGTGAAACAACTGGACATTGGAAATGGAAATAAATGCTAACCATCTATTGATCTATCTGCATTTGGGTAATCTATCCTTTTTCCAGATCAAGGACTAATACAAATCTAAAGACACCTGGGTGGAACCAGGGGAAGGAGGTTTTGGGTTCAAGTATTTTTCCTTCAAAAACAAACACAAAGAAATAATCCACACCATGAGCTGACAATACTGAAGTTTGAATGAGGAGTGAGATACAGAGCCAAAATTACCTTTTAAATTTTCCAACTTATAAAAATTCAAATTAAATCACCTGCTTCCTGGAATAGAATTCAAAAACAAGGACCTTTGTTTCATAGATAGCAAATGGGCAAATTTTCTAGGCTACTAATGCTATTTACCACTTCCAGTACCATACTACAAAAACACCAAAATTAGTCAATGAGAAATAGGTCAGTTTTTTCACTCCTCAGACCAATGCCAACTTGAAACTCACATTCATTACTTCAAAGCATCTTGTGCACTTAAGATCCCAAAAAAGTGAACAATTATTTCACTTTTCTATTTTGAGTATAGGAAGCCATGGAAAGAGAGAAGCGAAAAAAAGGAATTCTACTCAGAGACTTCTCAATAAGGTGGAGAAATAGGCTGTCAGGAATGTAAAGATCAACAAAGAAAATTGTGAAGTCCTGTGCCTGGAGAGGAATAACCCAACATCTCAATACAAACTGGAGTCAAATGGCAAGAAAACAGTTTTTCAGTGAAGGATCTGAGAGTTGAACATGAACATGAGCCAGGAGCTGCCCAGGAAGAAAAAAAAGGTCACCTGTATCCTGGGCTGTATTAGCAAGATTGTGGCCACAGAAGGAAAGCACATCTTCAAAATCCACTGTTTCATATTCAAGAAGGAAGAACTCTGTAGGTGTCCCAGAGCTGGTACCAAGTAGTTTTGATGTCTTAAAAAGGACCCCATGACTGGACTACATTGCCAGTGATCAAAAATTCTTCAATAAAGTGAAGGTCTAAAATACCAATGAGTCTGTTATCTAAATACTGGGCTTCTTTTCAGTGTTTCTTTGGGTTTTTTAATCTCTTTTCCTTAGTAAGTGCAGACAATGTATTTCTTTGTAGTCCTCTCTGCTTACAGCTTTGTCTTCAATTTTATTCTGCAAAAATAATAAAACATTCCATTGATTTTAATAGGATGTGGGTCAAATCTAAGATGTTATTGCATATGTAAAATATCTATTTAACATCAAATCTATTAACACTAAAAATGACAATAATTATTGTATAAATTGATTTCATGTCTATTTTTCGCAAACAAAACATTTTGCAAAGCTGAAGCTTTGTGGCTTAGCTGCAAAAAATGTGTTTGCTTTCTGTAGAATGATAACGTATGATTGACTACATGTAACACTTCTCCTATAGAGTGAGATTCAAAAATGAATACTTATCTAGGAAGGAGACAAGAGGTTCTAATTTCATCTTAGTATTTACTCTAATTCTTTTTTAATCATTCAAGATGGATTATATCAATATCTTTCCCTTTTCCTCCCCAGTTTGACACAAGTCTTATAAGGAGTGACTGAAGGAACTGTGAGACTGAGGGGACACCTTATCGCTCTCTACTACTTGCAACTGCTTGGACCTGGGGGAGTGAGGCTGCACCACCCTCACCTCTCTTGAACTGTCAGATCTGGCCCAGTACTTTCTCCTAACATAGAAATCATGTCTCCCTCAGATTGTAATCTGCATTTCTTGCCTGTCAACAGACGTTTTGACAGGCCTTTCATAGTACCCTGAGCTAAGCTTATAAAGCTGTGCCATGTTTGAGGCACATCCTGGATCCACAAAACCTCTTTATGGGAGGCTTGCAGCAGTGATCACTGAGTCCAGGTTGCAGTGCACTACCTTTTTAACCTTCAGGCTTTTTTTCTTTTTTCTGTCTAGTTGCTGCCTTGGTACTTACATTTTATATTTGTTTTTATAGATAATGCAGACCTATATGCACCAACTTACTTTCAAAGTAATTTCTTCATTGTCTTTCTTTGCAAAAACAACCTACTAAATTATTTGCTCCAAATCATGAACACAAACCATTACCCAAAGAGATGGGTAGACCTCTGAAAGGTAATAGTCTGCAGATATTTTAAGAAAATGAGAAACAGCAATAATGGTGGATATTTTGTTCCACAGTATTACCTGCCCCTACATGCTAAAGTAAAGTTTAGTAGTTAGTCATACGTATGGCTTTAAATAAGTATTCTAAAATTGATTATGAATGTTTTCAATTAATTATCCTTCATGCTAATTCATTCACAGGAGAATGAATCATCCACAAGCCATAGTCTGTTTCCCTTACACATACTGAATAGTCTCTGCACCTTGAGAATTCCTCCTCATTTCAATTCTTACTCCAATGAATAAGGGTGTGATAATCTCTATTAACAGCAAAGAATTTAATACCTGACAGGCGGATACTGTGAATAGATGTGTCATTTGATACATGCCCTATCAAATAAGGATAAAAGCTGTCAGAAATGTGATAATATTTTACACAAGAATCATTTAGTGTAGATGAAAATAATGCAGTGATAAAATCCAGTCTTCTCTATGTACTTCTTGTGCCATTTCTTTGTGTCTGCTTCCCTTCGCTTAGGTTTCAAGGTAAACCCGTTGGGGTTATGTAGGACTTCAGTTTATACTTACAGAGGCATTTGGGAAGGTCAGACCAGGGATAAGAGATGCAGAGTGCATACTAAGACCTCTAAACAGCCTCCAGAATGAAAGTTCCACAATTAAGAATGGATAGTTTTCTGTCTTCATTTATCAATAGTTTCTTTCTGCATATAATTCAGGGAAGCAACATTGGTATTTGCAGTTTACTTTCTGGATCTACTTATAGTCCCAGTTCAGATAAACAGTTGCTCCTAAGACTTGCCTATGCCAATTTGACCATAATACGTTAAATAGGGGAGATAGAAATCTTTTGGTTTTGAGAAGATATTTTCTATTTTAATTAAGGATCCACATTGGAAACCTTATTTATAATGGACCAAAAGTAAGCAGGTGATTTACCAACAGTCAGTAGAAATGTATGCAGTTTGTATCAGTTATCTCATAGACAGGAGATGGCCTGTCCCAGGAGAGAATTCTCTTTTGCAGAATAGTCACAATGTTGCTAATGCAACTTTTCATACAATGAATTTGTTTCATATAAAAGAATTTGTTTTCTCATTTTCAGGTTCTTGATGTGTAGAATCACTAGCAGATATATTTTATGACTAGGGCATAGCAGATCCACATAGAAACTTGTTTTACACAGGAAAAGAGATAGACATAGACACTTAAAAACCTTGTTAGAAAAATAAAAAATGCTGAGGATCTTAAAATACAAGGAGCTCAGTAAGAAACAACAAAATGATTTGTTATAATAACATGTAAAGCATATACTAGATAAAAAGTATGATCTCCAGTTTTAGGGTTTTATATTTCTTTATTGAATATCAACTATTTTGTGTTGACACATAAATATTTTAAGGGAAATGTATATAATATTTTTTAAAATCTTGTTTATGTGATTATTTTTGCATTGTAGACTTAGTACAGTAATTCCCTTGGAATGTAGTTTCAAGTGCAGGTTGGCAAAAAGTGAAAACTACATCTGGTTAATATATGACTAGAGGATGGATTTTTCTTAAACAACTTTGTTGCCATTGATATATTCAAATTTTGATAGCAACTGTAATATTTTTTCAAAATGTACACATTTATCATATTATCAAATGCTGCATTCGTTTTAAAAATACTTTTACCTTGTTTATTTCTAAGTAGAGATATCTTCCATTTTATTATGATCTTATTAAGAATGCAATGGAAGTAAAATTTTATTTAAAATATTGGTAAATATGTACAATCTAAAGAAATATCTTCATTTATTACAGCGATGTTTTTGTAAATGCAGAAATGTAATCTTAGCATTTTTGTCATTTCTACTTCCCATCAGACTTGAAAATACCTCTGGCCAGCTTTCCAAAGCCAAAATGCTTATATTCTTGATCTATGTCTCTTTCCCTCTGTTTTGTCTGTGACGTCCCATCCCCATTGCCCCCACCTGCCCAAGGCCTAGTTTAGTTTCAAGTGCTTTTTGAATAAAAAATTGACCTGCTTGAAACATCCCATGTTAGAGAAGAGAGGTTTGAATTTTCTGTGGTTTATGCCTCCATAAACATAAAAGCAGCTTCATAAAAATCACTGAAGTGTTTAATTTGAAAAAGCCTTTAAACAAATAGAAGCATTTATACTGACAGAGTCTATTCAATGCTTGCAAAGGCGCTGTCTGTGTGCACTGCGCAGGCATATATTGTCACACATAATGGACCAGCCTTATTATTTCTACCATCTTCAACTACAAGATTTAATATAAAGGACAGCCATGTTCACACAAACAAAGCAAACAACAGAACAAAAAAATGATTCACTTATTTCACTTTAGAACATGCATGCATCATGCTACATTGCAGAAGGCAACTAAAGTAACTGAGGCAATATTTTAGTCAAGACTGTGTACCAGACATTCCTCCCCTGGATCTCCCTTTTTAGGCATCCTATTGATCTTTTCATAGTTAACTAATTAGTTTAGAAGCATTTTGTTTTATGTTTGTTTTCCTAGGAAAGCCTGCACTGTCATCCAATCTAGGAGGCCAGCTCTTCATTACATGTGAAATTAGGTACTCAGTTAATGAAGCTTTATCTCTTATTTGATGACTGACAGTAAATCTGTGGTATGTTCTCTTTCTGAATCCCTTAATAGGTTTACAGAGAGTTAACTCTGACTTTGGTCTTCCATTAACAGCAAGACTTTGCTGGTTGGACTGTTCTGCTTGTTTAATTATTTAGTGGCTCAGTAGCACAGACAGCTTCTACAAAAGCAAAATGATCATACACAGCAACAAATGAACACTATAATCTTAACAAGATTATCATAATAAAGAGTCATCAGAGAAATTAAAATTATCTGCTTTAATTATGAAATTATAACCCCATTAACTCCTCTGCGTGAAAAGCAGGAATTGGGGAATAGCAAAGAAGAACCCAGAGATGGATCTTATAAAGTTGATAGCAAATTAAAGAAGGGGGGAAAGAAATTTGCTGTGTGGGCTCAGATATTGCAGGTAATTTATTTTGCAGCATATGTTTCCTATAGATTAGGCTGTTCAAAATGAGGCCAGGAGAACTGTTGGTTTTTTCCTTGTCTTGCATGTTTTTGGCTTTTCTCACCCAGACTGTGTTTACTAGCCTAAGACGAGCTCAGTTGAAAGCTACAAACTTAAAAGCACACCCTTATTTAAATATGCCTAAAGCTGTGAATTAATTATGCTCTAAATAAGTTATTAGAACAATATTGCCACTAATTTGTTATTTATGACTACTTGTTGAAAAGTTTGTAACAGTGAAAGTACTGAACTGACATTTCTAAAGACATTAACATGAAAATGAGCTGAATTTAAAGAGAAAAAAAATATTCAATGGGCAAGATTTTACCAAAGCAGTCTTCAATAATGCATATGCTGGCCACACTTTTTTTTTATTTCTACTGTACACATGCAATATTCATGACTACCTAATTTTTTCTATACTAGTTTGCATGATAAATAAACTAAAAAACCCTCAACAAAATGTCTCCTCAAAATATTTTATACTTTAGGAAAATACAATATCATTCTTATCTCATAATGAGAATTTATCTCATAAAGGATTCAGGTAATAGACTTTATAGTAACAGATATTGTCCCTTAATTTTAAATGTAACATTCTCTATAACTTTTCTAAATTAAACTTTTGAATATTAGGTAATTAAATGTGAAGTATATAATTTCACTTTTATATAGCCAAAATATTTCATTGAGAGAGTAACACATAAAGACTGTCATCATAGAAATTATTATTGAAATCAGATATCATATATTTATTCTTGAATAACTGACTTTGTTTCAGTAGAGACTGAAACCAGCCATGAGATCAAGTTGTAACACGAAGTGAAGATAAATTGCCAGATCTTGTTTTGGAGGTAAAAAACCTGAGGTAAAAAAAAAAAAAAAGGCTACTTACAAAGCTTTTAGTCGTCCATTATCCAAAACATGTAACCAAATTCTTCCTAATCCAGAAGAACATTAGTATTAATTCGAAAAATTCACATTACTCACAAGAAATTGCCCCTTTTCTTGTGCATTGGTTGAGTTCTGTGGGCTTTTGCCTGCTTGTTCCAAAGAACCAGGATTTACTGGATGACAATCAGCATGTTGGTAGCTATTTCACTGCTAAAAATGCTTTTTGAAGAGCGAGTAAAAATGTTGCTAAGTGTTGCTTTTCAGGATTTTTCTCTGATGTTGTATACTTCTCAGATAGACCTAATATAGAGGTATTATTTTGAAAATCCTCAACTGACTTTGACAGCTCTGTAAAGATTTTCCTAGGTCAGAGATTTACAAACATGCTAGACTTGTATTCACTGCTATTTTGGAATAGTGCAGTTTCTACAAGTGTGTTTTTATGAGTGTCTGCAGAGGAGGTTCCATTATTAGCAATATAACCACTTGATAAAACCTATGAACACTTAACTTTATGAGTCTACTACATCAATTCTAAAGAAAAGTCATTATTTATCTCACCTGAAGCTAAAAACATTTTCTTTGTAGGTTCTAGCTTTGTTTCTTTGTTCCAATGATATGCCAACACAAAGATCCAGTAACATAGGCAGGATGCTGTGAAGACTACTTGATATATTCTAGGTTACTTTGTCTATATTGATCTTTTTTTAATACATGTTGATAGGCTATAAATTCTGTACAAGACAAAGGGAAATCTGACATGTGGTTCTCACCTGTACTTGAGGATTGATTTCTAACTTGTGTTTTATAATGAAAGTGACACCTACTTTTGATGGGTTTCATAAGGAAGCCTATGGGAAGAAAATGTTAAAGAGCTATATTTTTGTGAGTTCCCACCCTCACTCTTCAGTCTAATAAAGTAAGCATAATACTAAGACCTATATGAATTTGGCAGAGAAGTTTCATGTTGCACTCAGGTAATTTTAAGTTGGGACTTTCTGTCATTCCAGGAGGCATATCCTAATTCACTAAGAAAAATTATCTTGGCAATCCTTTGAGAATTTTCTCACATCATCCCAGCCTTTTGAATACAGTAGTCTACCACCTGCTCTACCATCTAGAACATATGTCACCAATTTCATACAATACTATGATCTGTCAAAGACCTTATTGATGTCTTCAAAGCGATATCAACTGCTGTTTCCATAGGCAGGTGTCTCATGATAGAGGGCAATCAGGTTATTTTGGTGTCATTTGAACTTAGTAAATCCATACTGAGCTGTTCCTAAACACCTTCTAAGGAGGTTTTCTTTGAAATGGTTTCCAAGAGGATTTGCACTGATGAGACTGCACCTCAGATGCTGTGTTCACTTTTGGCCCCTCACTACAAGAAAGACAGTGAGATGCTGAAGCGCATCCAAAGAAGGGAGATGGGCTGGGTGAAGGGTCTAGAGTGAAAGTCTTCTGGGGAATGGTTGAGGAAGACAGAATTGTTTAGCCTGGAGAAAAGGAGGTTCAAGGGGACGTTATTGTTCTCTACAACTTCCTGAAAGAAGGCAGTAGTCAACGGGGGGTCAGTCTTTTCTTCCAAGTAACAAGTGATAGAACAAGAGGAAATGACCTCAAAGTTAAGATTGAATATTAGGGGAAAAAAATCTTCACCAAAAGGATTTTTAAGAATTGGAAGTGATGGAGTCACCATGCCTAGGGGCATTTAAAAGACCTGTAAATGCTTAGAGACATATTTGAGTGGTCGACTTGATAGGGTTATGGTTGGACTTGATGGTCTTAATGGTCTTTTCCAAATTAAATGAATCTGTGATTGTATAATATTCCTAGGAATCAAAGTTTGGCTGACAACCTGTAGTTCTTCAGATCCTCCAACTTGCCTGCCTTGAAGGTGATAGTAACAGCTAGATTTTTTCCTGTCATGAGACCTTTCAAAGATCATAGATGCTATAAAATTGGAGAGGGTTCAACACAAGTCTGTTGAGATGACTGGGGTCTAGAGCACATGAAGTACGAGTAAAGACTGAATTATTTAACTTCTTTAGTCCGACAAGGACAGGGACAAATTAAAAACTCCCTAAAGATCTTGTTAATCAAAAGCCACAGCTGACATGAGCTAGTCCAGAATATACTTGGTGTGACAGGAGCAGATTTTCCTTCAGAGATCACTTCAAACCGTTTTGGTTTAGTTTTTGTAAGTTTCAATTGCTGATTTTTAGTGATACTTATAATTCTTTTTTGGCCATCATTTATGGCCAAATGAAAAGTATGTTTGTCTTAGATGTATTTGCATGCACTTAGATTAAGTAACTCAGTTTCAAGAGATTGGAGAGAAAACTGTTGGTACAATGATTAGGTTGTATACCTGGAAAATAAGTCTGATCTTCTCCTGAGGCACAAATCCATGTGTATCCTTGGGTTACACAGTGTAGAGCTCAGGTAGGTGAATATATTGAACATTCTTATTTTTTTTAAGGATCTCAGGGAAAGACACTGACTTATAACTGAAGCAGGCTTGTAGTGTCAGCCATTATAGTGCTTAATATAGTTACCAGAAAGAGAGAGAGACTGAGCCATGTGGACCTGATTATCCTTTTCAGGTCCTGAAAGGTATTACATATCCATGTATCGTTTATCCATGAGTTTTTAGTTGACTGAAAAGCACTTCTGGAAAAACACACATACTGTAAAGATTTGCAACGTTCTGATAGGTTGTGGTCCATCTTTTTTTAGTTTTTTTTTCTTTTTTTTCCCTCTCTGTTCTATCAATACTTATTTTTTTCCATTCTTTTTATATCTATAGATTGCTTTTACCTCTGCTTCCTTCAGCACCACCTACCAACTTTTAATAACATTTTAATCTCTGGATTAATTTTCCTGTAATGCTAGTCAAATACTGTATAGTTTAGGAATTCTCAACTTCAATTGTTTTCAGCAGTATTTTGACTACCCTTTTTCTAAACCTGGAGACATCTGGGTGCATTCCTCCCATTGTGGGGTTCCATTTCCGAAGGCTTGAGGTGGATAGGGAAGGGGTTACTCCAGCTCCAGGGGTTTCTTCAGGGTCCTGGACGCATGGAGGCGTTAGGTGCTCACCCCTCCCCCCACCCACGTGATCCCATGGTAGCCGGAGAGACAGCACATGGGACTTGGAGAGGAGGCGAGAGAGAGAGTTTATTGATGAGGCAGTTACATATATAGGTCTTGGAGGATTCACAGAGAGACCAATTACAGGGTCAGGGAGCTTACAGGACACCCAATCGCAGGAAGAGGTTAAAAGGTCCAATGAGAAGACTTCTTGATATCTTCTCAGAACATTCCTGAGACAGAGATAAGAACTGGCCATGGGGGATTTTGGGAAGAAGAAAGCACGAGCCAGCACAGGGACCAGAAAAAGCCATTTTGAAACACATTCAAACCACAGCTTCCCATACAAGGTAGATTCACTGCTACAGAGACAGGCCTACAAGACATAAAGAGGGAGCCCTCCCCTCCCCTCCTCTCCTCCCCTCCTCTCTTTCCCTCCTCTCCTCCTAGTCAGACCCTCTGTAAAATTAGTATACCCTCTAGATGCTGCAACAAATTTAAGAATTTTTATAAATAAAATAGGTCCCAGAAAGTTGATGAACAGCAAGCCTAAGAGACTTTGACAACTGTAACTGTAAGAAGTAAATGCAAGTACTGTGAAAAACAAATACGGATAGCATGACAGAAACCAAATAGGGAGGTAAGTGACAAGTACATTCCCTGACTTGCCATAAATAGTGATTATATCACAATGATCAAAAGACAAACTGGCAAACATAAGAAACAACGCAACATTGATGATCCTGATGCAAACTCAAGAACCAGACCTTGGTTTCAGAGCAAATTATAGCAATAGCAGAAGTAGCAGCTGTATTACATAAAAGTGTTCTTGCCAGTAGCAAGGGTAGTGGTTTATGTAGCACAAAAGTGGGAGATTAAAAGAAAATGGAATACAATATCCTTCAAAACTTTGGCTACAGAAGTGCGAGGGAATAATAAGGTAAAGAAATGTGTGACTCATAACAGCAAAAGACATATAAGAGGTCATGGTGTGACTATGACTGCTTCCTTAGAATATTGCCTTGCCAATGACGACATTTTTAGTCTACAGCAACTAGATACAACTAATTAATTTTGTTATAGTAGTGGAATGTTATCTGAGCTTTCAAACAATCCATCATTATTCATTCAAAAAATCCATTACGAACCAGGATTACAAACAAGAGATTATGTTTGTCTTCCAACTCAAAATATTCTACAAATCTGTGTGATTTATAGCAACTCACAAAATTTATAACATCTGCAGTACAAGAAAATCTGGATTGTTTCTTTTAGGTTTCCAACTAAAAGCCTGAGTATCAGTAGAATGATCCAAACAGACTATGTAAAGTGTTTGCACTACTCATAGAATTGATGAAAAGAGATAAACAGTTTTATGGAAGAAAATAGAAAACTTGTAGGAATATAGGCACTTGCTTAAAGCTAACAAAAGGAAACCCAGGCTATGATAGCCTGTCTGAATTGTTGCTACTCCACAGCCTAGGCTCATGGGTCCATTTAAGATATGAAATGTGTTATATTTCTCTAAGAGTATATAAGCTTCATTATTTTTATGACAGAGGAATTAAAGGAGACTAGATTTTGCATAAAAACTTTGTAGTGGGACTACTCATAAACACAATTAGAGAACTAGATTTCAACTCTTTTCCCAGACTGAGACTGGTAAGACATGGTCTTACATGTCTGTATCCTGAAAGACTTCTCTACTTGTCCAGGATCTGAGGACATTCACAGTCTTCATGGTTCCCTTGAAGCCTTCCTCCACCCTGCCAATGGTCCAGAACTCCCTTCTGCCCAGCCTAGGTCATCAGTCCCTATCCCAGAAAAGCTGTACAAGTGCCAGTCTCCATCTCAGTGCAACTGCTGGCTCCACCTCTTGCGCTGCTTTCTGGATGGACCTTAAATCTATCTCATAGACTTGTTTCTGGCCCTCGCTCCTTTTATTTATGACTGAGAACTCAGGGTGGACTTTTTCCCTAGTACACCACTTACTGTGGCCAATGGACCTTTTTATCAGCCCTTGACTCTGTCAGTTGTGTTGAGATCCTGTGGGACTGTGGCCCATTATTAGAACTAATTTGTGCACTGGAGTTACTGTTGATTCAGCTTGTTCCTAGATCAGACCCATTTTTGCTACTCCCTGACAACTAGTCATTAGTATTGTAGATGAGTTTGAAAAATGAGCAATCTGTATTTTCTTGTGAAATTGATGTGTGTGGTTTCCTGTTAAATTTTCACATTCTTTCACAGCAGGAGTTGGGACTGACCTCTCTCTGCATGAAGCACATACTACTTTTTACCTTGGCTTCAATCTGAAGACAACTCCCTGGTTTTCTTCAAGAGAAACTGCAACACAGCCAACAGCACAACATGCACCAGTATTTATTTAAAGACAAATAACCTTACCTCTGTGTTGCATGGGATACATCTACACAACTCTTAGGTGGACGAAAGACTGAATGATAAAATAAAGTACGTTTACTCTTCTTGTTCCCTCTTGAGCAAAGTGGATGAACCATGCCTTTTGAATGTAGATTTGCTTTGAGCCATTATGGTGGGTTTATGTCCAAGAGACACAACTATTATTTTTAATGTGTTTGTTTGTTTGTTTCTTTGTTTGTTTTTACCCTTCATTGTGCCTGTAATGTTATGAACACGGTGATGCAGCCTTGAGGGGCTTCAAGCAGTTTTTACAGCATGAGAAAAAAAGATGTCTTATGTGTCTTGGGATCTGGAGTTAGGTAATAGAAGTTACAGTGCTGGATGAGATAGATGTGACAATTGTAAATGTAGAGGAAATTAATTTCCTACAGTATCATTCATGTCAACTTTTCTAAGGGATTTCTAGATTTAGCTGCCTTGAAATCCATACCACTATTTTTTTTCCACCGTAAAAAAAGCCCAAAACAGTCCTGTAGGAAATTGTCATTCATATAGAATGCAATAAGAATATACACATTTATAAGGTAGACAAATGGAAGACCAGTGCTCGGGTAAATGGGTTCATTCATAGTGAAGAGGTATCCTTTACATTATGCAACAGATATGGTTTAGAGATGCAGGGACAGGACACAGAGCACAGAGGAGTGCTGTGTAAGGTGGTTGAGGCTACTTTATCTCAGCAGTGGGTTGCATGAGTGGACTTAAGTGATTCTGTGTTTGTTGTCAAAACAAATGATGACTTTCTCTACTCGAGATTAGAAAGATGCACTAAATAGCAAACAGCTCCCAAATGAGTTACACACAAAAGAATTATTTCTCCAAACTGATATGCACTTTAAATGCCTTTACCCTAGGGTAAACACCTTTATAGCCTAACTTTTACAGTCACAGACGGCAAAAAGATAATTTTGGTCTTATCCCTACTTTTGGATAAGACAAACTGTCCTGAAAACATCTAATTCTTTCTATCACTACAAAGAAGACTAGAGGGATCACATGGGCTGCAGATACTGATTTGTAATATGGATCCCATCATATTTCTGAGACTTAACACAAAATTGTTATTAGTGATGACTGGATGTCAGAAATAATAACTTTTGTGGTCTATACAGTTAGTCAGCAAATTCTCCTCTCCAGTTGTAAGTCTATCTAGCAAAGTAATTTCTCAACAAATTTTCCAAACTTCTATGCAAAAGTCACACAGCCTTGTATTTCTGAAAGTTTCTTTTGTGCCGCAAGCATTCTTCTCAAATTTCATATGTAATAGAGACCAATATAATACAAATGGATATCCTTGATATCTCCATTTCTAACCTTTTTAGTATTAATCCCCATTTTATACCTTGAATTGAGCTGATCTATTCACTTTATCGATGAAGTGTAAATTGTTCAGACACAAAATTCAAGGCTTAATTTACCATTTTACTTTCTTAAAGACCATATCTTTCTGGTGAATAGGGCAAACTATTTCATTAGAAAAAATCTAGAATAGAAACAGATACAAATTGTCATTGTGTGTGTAGAGCCATAAGACAGCTTTGGTGAATGTAGATTACACTTCCTGATGCCTTTAAGAGGTAGTAATCCTAAATGAAGAGGGAAACTTTTAAGTTCCATAATAAGTAGCAAATGTGTGTTATCTGTTCCCTTCTCTTTCTTTTCACAAATAATGAAACATACTATAGTGATTTCTGAATTGAAATGACTGTTACTTTCAATGACAGCAGAATTGCCACAGGGTTTATTAGAAATTGCAGTTTTCAGCTTCTTAATAATTTTTAATTACATGACTTATTCTGCTTATTGATTGAAAAATAGACATTAAGAAACTAATTCTCATTTATGCTCAGGCTTCTTTAGTTAGTTTTGGTTATGTAAAAGGAACTAGTTTCCTAAAGACCCAGCCAAATCTTCATTGAACTACTGCTTCCATTACAATTTTCTTTTGCATTCAGTTTGAATATACCTTTACATATTTGATATCAATCTTACCTTTTTTGTTAATTAACATAATTAGTATATAATTAGAAAATCCAAAGAAATACTGAGATACTATGAACATCTAAGAAAAACTCTACTTGAAACTGACTTGCCTGTGATTTTTAAGTAACACATTGATTATTAATACTTCTTAAAGTCTTATTTGATAGAGGAATTTTTTTAAGTCTAACAGAAAAATATAAATCAGTCAAGATTTAACAGTTAAACAAACAAAAAAAATGGTTCAAATTAGGACAACATATTCATTTGTAGTAAGTTTTTACATGGAAATATATTTTTCCATCCTTCTGGGTATAAAACTGTTGTTCTAACCACCTGACACCTCAATAAAATATTCTGTAATGTTATACAGTAAGCCAGAAGCAAAATTTATTTATTAGCAGGGCAAACATATGTTGTCAACGGAAATTCCCTAATCTCTATTTAATACCTCCAAAAGGATTAAAATATTAATAACAGCTATTCAGAGTGGTAACAAAGAAATTAAGGACATATTGTAAACAAATAGTTTTCTGAGTTGGAAAAGGGTCATATTTTAGGATCTATGTACATTTTTTTCCCTGTTTGTATTTATAGCATTCTGAGAAGCTGCAATATCTTTTTTACTTGTACAATCTCAGAAACAGATAGTTACATTCCCATTATACACATATTTAGCTCAGATGTGTGTCTTTTTTTTTTCCCTAGTCCTAAGTTGTGTGTACAGAAGAGGAAGAAAGTCATTAGTATGGGGGTGGAAACTTCCCATCTAATAAACCTATAAAAGGGGAAAATAACAGCAGACATATCTGACTATTTATAGATTACAGTGGAACATGTGACAGTACACCTTTGAAACGTGATTATATATTTACATAGAGTACAGCAGAGCTTCTGCCTCATCTGTTTGTCTGTCCCCTTTACATAAAACCTAAGACATCCTCTGCTGAAGGAAGATGGATCTGTTTTTCACAAAAGGGACATTTCAGTTTCCACATGCATCATGGCTTGTATGGAAATAAGGTAAGAGAGTAAAAGACAATCCTCTTCCTCCTTCTGAACGACAGAAATAAATTTCTTTTCTTGTAGCTTTTATTTCATTTCCATCTTGACTAAAATGAATGCATATATCTGTGAAGATAAGGCAGTAGATAGTAAGGACAGAAGGACTTTATCCAGAAATCAAAATTATGAGTGTCATATTACTTAGCAAAACACAAAGGAAGCCCCAGAAAACAGAGCAAGATAAGGATATAACTACCCCTTAGAAATAAATAGTAGAGACAAAAGGATCTCAAAGGATCTATTTTGCAACATTAACTTCAATCTATGCTCCTACAAGCCATTGAGGAACTGAAAAGCTGAAATTCATCCTTCTGTGATAGATGTCCTATTATACTTCATATTAGCTTGCCATTTCTGAAGTTTGCATCAACATAAATCAGAGGGGAAACACTACATGGTAGCAATTTTCTGTCAGGATTTTTAGGTATTTTATATGCTGTGTGAATCTGCTTAGAGAGTTGGAATGTTAGAATAAATCCTGGTGGACAGGGTTCAGTGGTTACAAAGCAGGTGAGGTAGCCACAGGTGCATGGTAAATGTAATTTGTCACATTGTTCAGCAGTTTAACACATGAGTAGTTTCACACCATATGTAGTACAAATGCAGACATATACAAACCACTAGCTTGCACCAGTCTAGCCATTAGTGAAATCTCTCTACATGAAGACGAATCTCTAATCTTGTTTTACTTCATATACAGAAATATTCAAATAAATCTAGACAAAAATTAATATATAGTGTGCAGAGAGGGAAAGGCTGCAAAATTACTTAGGAAGAAAATATATCCATCACCTACAGGTGCAAAAGGTCGTTCATCCTGTCTATAATGAATACAAATGTACTACTGTATGAATGAAAGAATAGTTATCTATATTGTTTTATAATAATAAAATAAGTAATATCACTATCAGTTTTTAACTCTGAGGTCTGTTCAAGTAAAATAACACTGCAAATGCCATTGAAATTTCCTCCTTTGAACAGGATAATTTTAAGCTTTATATATGGCTTAACTACTAATATCTTTATCTTTCTCTAAGCATAGTCTTGTAATCATATCAAATGCACACTTCATCTCCCTGTTTAAGCTTATAAGCATAGTATTGTATAACCTCTTGAAAATATTCAGAATTCACTAAAAAGATTCCAACATTTGGCCTGTAACTCAAGAAAAAATGACAACAACATTTTGGTTCAATTCTTCTGGTGTGATAAAATCATAATATTTCTTTCTGCTCTCAACCGCTGATTTAATTTCGTTTCAGAACTGGCCTCATATGCAGTCTACACTTCATTTCTAGAAAAGAGGAATATTTTTCAGAACAGTATTTGATTGGTTTACTATCATTTTCCTAGAACTTTCTGACAACAAAAGATATTTATGGAGAAAAAGAAGGTACACCCTCATAACTGCAGGACTTATTAGCATAGTTCTGAAATTGTTGATTTGACCAGTGCTTCCTGATGAAAACAGGGGAAAAGTAGATTGTCTAATGCTTCGCTTCCTGTATGATCTTGACATATAGTTTGAAAACCAAAATGTATGTCATTAAAAGCTATCTGATAATGGTATTTTTATACAGGAGAATGTAAATAATAGATATTGAATCATAATGAAAGACTGAGTTTGCTTCACAGTATCAGTGTTGGAAAATTGCAAGACACTTATTCTAACTTAATTATTATTAGGTGGTGATAGAAGTTTTGACTTTTGTAACAATATCATTGTTATTAGAAATTAAATAATGGCAAGTCTATATAACCATGTATTTTCATTTTTCTAAAAACGGCACTGCTTACTAAAAAGGCAACTTTTAATGCACTTTATGAGTTGCATGTGCACCTGTTTAATTGGACAGGGATCCTCTAATTTGAGTTCTTTTCATGTTGCTCAGTGAGTAAATTCATTAAGGAAGTACGAATTAAGCTGAATACGTTTAATGAGGTATGCTAATATGCAGTGATTCTAAACTGCCACAGGGTGGTAGGAGATGCATTTTCCACATTTATCTAATTTGCAGAACTAAATGCTTTGCTACACTTCCACACAAATTAAATCCCATATTGGAACATTTTTTAGTCTTATAGCTCAAAAGGTGTAAACATAAGTCAAAAGACAGAATTACACCTTTTACACCATCACAGAGATGGCGTAAGAGAACCATTTTAAACATTTCCAACAGATATTTAAGCTTGTTTTCTAGTATCATAAACAGGAGATTTTGTTTGTTAGCCTATATTCTTCCATGTTATCTGAATGCTGTGAGTTACATCATAGATAACCTTTAATGTTGGTCCTGAGGAGACATTTGTATTGTATTAAAATACACTCAATATACATAGGAAATAAAAAATATAATTTTATGTTCTTCATTCCTATGTCAACAGTATCTGAAGGACTCTCTAAATTTAGATCTCTCCTGTAGTTTGACATCTAAAAATGTTTAAGAATCTGAGATTTTAAAATTTTAATACAAAGTTCTATATGGTTTTTACATTCATAATTCCATTTCCATCATCATTAATTCTGAACATGCCTATAATTTTGGATGTGTATTAGTTAATATTTTTACTTAGGAGTCCTCTAGTCAAGTAATCCTAGTTAGAGGACTATATGTAGTTTCTACACTAGAGTAAAAATAAGTTTATTTTCATGCCTAGACTTACACTTTATTGTGAATTCAATTATTTTGCTTGAAAGTTAACTAGCAAGATGGGTTTTTTTTGCAATCACAGCTGTTCAAAGACAATGTTGTAGTTGAAAAAAAAATTAAAAATGGAGAAAATATAACCACTCAAAGGGTAAAAAGGAAAAAAAAAAGTAAGAAAAGTTTACATCTGAGAATACCTTAAAGAAAAAAAGAGAGAAAGAAAAGAGCCTGACCTTGTTCAATCATTGTATACATGTGCTACTCAGCTTTAAAATTCAGGAAATCTTCTAGACAATCTACATTCACCTGAAAGACAGAAGATTCAAATGTTCAAAGAATGTGTTACCCAGAGGTTGTCAACAAGTGCTCAGTGAAGTATTCTTTTGTCTGATACTTTCAAAGCAAGAGTTTAGAAAAGGAAATTACATAAGCCATTACACCTAAATCCTGGTAGATAAGGAAAATGTTTAGCATGCTGAACCAGATCACTGGTTTTCAGTGACTGATAGCACAGTTACAATCACTTAAATTATAATCTGACAATAATGGAAGGTCCCATTTAGCATGTCCATGATGAAAAGAAAAAGTACTATACGATTTTAGGATATAAAAAAATATTATACTTAGATGTACAGCTCACTGCAGATCAAACAATGTTAAAAAACCCACTGACCACTGTCAGTGAGCATGATAGAAAAAGAAAAATCTCTGAAAACACCTCTTTTATAAAATTTTATAATTGTCTGGGGATGAGATGAATTAATTTCTTGAGGTGTTTCTCTTTTCATTGTTCATGGAAACTGTCACTAAATTGCTTAGAAGTCTGTCCTTTACATAGCTTAAATTAGATGATATTAAATTTGCCTATTATATACACCTAAATTAAAATAAAATGCAGTGTATAATTCAGCCCAGCTCATGATAAACACATTGTAATTCTTGTTCTGATAGGAAACAATTTGTAAAATTTCACAAATGTAAATTTCAACAATATCCTTCTGCGCTGGTTGAAACTGAAAATTATTTTTCAACAGACATAAATAACAAAAAAAAGTTTGGCCTTGTTTTATATTTGAAAATAAAAATGGTGTATAATTCTTATTTTTATTACAATTAAAAAAAATTAGTAATAGTCCGTATCTATAGTTTCATTTAGGTTGTGGCATGTCAATGTTGTGCATTGTTTTCAATAATTAGGAATTTTCTTGTTGTTTATTTGACATTAACCTCATAATTCTATACTATATCTTTAATCAAGCATGCATTTTATGATGCCTTTGGCTCAAACATTGCAGTATGGACTTCTGCAAATCTAAAAAAAAATATTTTTACTGGCTTATATATTCTCTGAGTGCCACTAATTAGCTCAAGAGACAGGTTTTTGTCAGATCAGTTTCTGAGTTCATGCAAGTGATCTCAGCAGAAAGGAAAATTAAACCAATAAGAAAGTAAATCTTAAATCTCAAGAACTGTGAAGGATTTGGATGAAATTTAAAATCCTAGTAAATTCTTTCTTTAATCTAAACTAGAACCTTTTGGAGTCAAATCAGTTTTCAAATTATTTATGTCAGAAGATGCCAATGACTTTCTTTTAGTCTCTTGTGGATCTTTTTTGGTAAGAAAGCTTTTTTTTTAAACTTGGAAATTGACATTCCTGTATAACATCAAATTTGAAATGTTTAAAAATATCTCAAACTGTTACAATGAACAATAGACAATTTCAAATGTCAAATCTGTCATTTATGAAATAGAGCTTCTTCTAACCAATCTATCTCTTATAAAAATGTTAAAATTTTTTGGTTTTGGTTTTTTTCTGTTTTAAAAAAATATATCTGGTTTCACATAAATTCAAAGTTTTAACAAAACTGAAAATTCAAGGCAAATTATATGCTTTTAAGTTATCATCTTCTCAGTGTATTTTTAATTTCCTTCCTTGTTTTCTATTTCCAAAAGATAGTCTCCATATTTTCTCACAGGCAATATTTCTGCATTTATACACATATATCTAACTAACATAATATTTTTGAATATCAAAGTACTCTGGGAAATATAAATTTTCCAGGAAAACTACCTCAGACACCATTATTATTGTTTCTTACTCCTTCAACAACTTATTATCAAGGAAATCCATGGTACCATAAAAAGATAAATACATTTCCTGCAAAAATTGTGAGAGAAGATTCCCATAATATATGGCGTTTAAAACACTAAATGTTGGTTCACTTTATTGTAGTGTGGAAATCAAAGGATAACATTGGAAGTGCAACTCAATTCTGTCCAGAGTTTGTCTTCTCAAATCAAGGCTCACAACTATCATTTGTGTAAATCCATACTATACGGTGCACTTCAATCCTGTGGGGGGAAAACAAATCTAATTTGCTGGTGAAAAGGTGGACTTGTAAAACACTTTTTTCTTTCTTGTATAGTACATCAGAACTTTTAGTATTTTCATGTGAATGCCAACTATAACTTCTATCAACAATGATGAAGAGAAATCAAAGGAAATTATATAGGTCTTAAAGGCTTCCAACTGGGTAAATAATATGAACTTTAAAGAATTTGGAAACTCTGTGGGAAAGCTGACAGCAGTTTTTGGTACATCAAGTGCTGATGCTCTGTATATGGGAGAAAAAAATAGAGGAAAGAAAGATTGTTACTATAGAACTAGTTGCAAATACTCAGCTAAGATTATTTTCGCTTGGAGATGTTTCTGGTCTGTGTCACACATGGAATGCCCAGTTCCAGCTCATACCTTTGAGATTAAAGGTATTAACCCATCTCACTACTTTCCAGATATTTAGATTAATACTGAAGCAAAAAAAAAGTGGTGATTTCTGAAAATCCAACTCTCGTTTCTCTTACTCATATTTGTTCAGAAGTAGTTAACTGCTAATAAAATAATTTTCTTCCTCCTGCCAGAATGCAAAATACAAGGTAATTCTCAGTGGGAAATAAATATCTTTTTTCTTCTATATTTCAAAAATAGAAAAAAAAACAATCAGGATTCTCCATAAATCTTTTGTTTTCAGAAGATGATGAAGCTTCTGAATTGTGCAGGATACCAATGAAGTCAAAGCATGTGCAAATGTTAGATGTCAATGGGACTATGCTCTCACTAAGAATCTGTCCTACCATAGTATTACCAAACTCTCTGCTAGGAGGCCTTGGTCTATGAAATACCAGTCTGATTGATGTTTGCACTTCAGTTTCTAGGTCCTCACGTACATTGGGTCCATGGTTTTTTGAGAGAAAAGGAAAAAAAAGCAAGATGTATCATTCTGTGTATTCGTACGTGTCACAAGACACAGTTGTTGTTGCTGTTAACTCATTTTTCTTGTCACAAGGCCCACTGTTGTTTGGATGTGAAAGGAATTGTGATTCATCTGCAAACCTAGCTATAAAATGAGTAAAACAAATTCTGTATTACAAAAGTATAGTAGATCATTGCTTGTACATTTTGATCTTAACTGTAGATTTAAACTGTGATACTTTGGACTAGCTAAGATATATAAGTGATAATTAAATGCCAGTCTTGTCCTTGCATGCTACTGAATGCTTGTTTATGCAGTGTGTTGTCTAGAAAGCAGGAGTTAATTTTAAGGAGCTCATATTGTTTTTCCTTTCCCAAACAAACGTTTGGCTTCTGGAGGCCAACCTACAAGAATCTGATCTTCTTTGTTTTGCATTGCAGATAATTTCACTTGTTTGGATGTCTTTTCTCTATGGATTGTATTCTTCAATATTCTAATATACTTAGGACTGTTCAAAGAGAGTTCCTGACCAAGATCCTGAGGCATTATTTGAGCCTCATTTATAAGTGGATTTAGTTTCTTTTTAGTGTGAGACTGTCTGTAATTCCCTCTTCACAGAAATTTAACCTTTAACAGAGCACAGATGCAGAGTATCTCTACTGAGCTTCATTTAATAGAGGGAAAATATAATGCTGAAAAGTTCTTTCTGTTATCAAATCAGTTTGCTCATTTTGGAGTCTGATTCATTTTCTGGTAATCCCTGTTTACAGTGGCCTGATGATGTTTTCCAGAAGAGAGCTGTCACAAGGGATAATGTAGTTGGTTCATAAGACTATGGAAAAATCATTCAACTTATAAATAATGATGTTGATGTTACGTGTACATCTATTACTTAAGCATTCACTTACAGACTTTTATTTCTGTTTATAAAGCATAAAAATTAGGAGATGAACTGCACAATTTATTTTAAAGGGGAAACCCATACAAACTAGTTAATTAACTAATTAATTAATTAACGTGAATATATATGTGTATATATATATATATATATATACAGGATGTGTATCTGATCCTCTGAAGAAAAGTGGAAGCATTTCATTGACATTCCTTTTCTTAATCTGAGAGTAAAAATGGTTTACAAATGTAACCCTATATTTTTGAGGAAGTGCAAGGAAGCAAGAGATAATTTGTCATTTTGTGTCCAATGGTGACAGATCCCAGTTCATGTCTAGGAGTGTTCATCTATCAGCTACTAATGTGAGGCTTTTGCTACCTGAGCAAAAGACTAGATTCTGTATCTGTAAGCTAAAATATTCACAGAAACATAAAACTGTTTAGGCTGGAAAAGACCTTTGAGATCTAGTCCAACCTTTGACTAATCACCACCTTATGAAGTAGTTGCTTCTTGAACACTCGTGGGGCAGTAACTCCACCACCTCCCTGGACTGTTAAATATTCAATGTTTAATAACCTTTTTTGTGAAGAAATACCTCCTCATGTCCAACCTGAACCCGCCCTGGCACAGCTTGAATCTATGTCCCCTTGTCCTGTTGCTAGTTGTCTGGGAGAAAAGACTGATCCCCATCTTGCTACAATCTCTTTTCACTTATGGATTGGTAAATAATCATGGTCAAAAAGGGGTTTAAATTTCTAACATTCATGAAATTGATCAATTCACAAACAAGGTGTGATAGTAGAATAGCATTATTGGAAATTTGAATGAATGTGCTAGGGGATTCTTTTTCAAGATGCAGAAGATATACTCTTATACAGTCTCAGGAGTACAGTTCAAAGCAGAAAATGATACAATCTGAAAGTGGATTTGTAGAATGTAAATCTGAAAAGTGTGTAGCAACTTTGATACTGCCTTTTTCAATATTTACCCTTAGCATACAGAAAAAAAAGAAAAAGGAAGAAAGGAAGAAAGAAAGGAAGAAAGAAAGGAAGAAAAGAAGAAAGGAAGAAATGAAGAAAGAAAGAAGAAAGAAAGGAAGAAATGAATAAAGAAAGAAGAAAGAAAGAAAGAGAGAAAGAAAGAAAAGGAAGGAAGGAAGAAAGGAAAGAAGGAAGGAAGGAGGGAAGAAAAGTGAATTTAAGTGTCCTAGTCTGGTTGCTGTTGCATTTTTGCTGCATTGCAAAACATTTAGTGCAGTCAGTCATAACACATTAAGTTAAAGACTTTTGAAGCAGTGGCTTCACTGCTTCCCAGCATGATGTGTCTGCCATTAGGAATTTCAAATAGAAGCAGCTTTTGAGGACAGAAAGGTAGATATAGGGAGTGTATTTCGTCATTATGAAACACACAGTAATGAAAATTCTTGTGGTGCTCGGAAAAAAATTTCAGCTTCACATATATGATCATAAGAATAAAGGACTAATCTTCTCTGGCTATTTTGTACTTCTACACTGTGCTGACTACAGTAGAAAAATATGAGGCTTTAGATTCTGATTAGCTTTTGAGTTGTATGTAAATACATTTCCACTTCATACTCCATCAAGTATGAATTCTCTTATTCAGATTTTGATCTGTAATGAAGTCTTTTTAAGCATAAAGAGGACTCTGTGAACTAGCCTGTATTCCAGAAAACATGTTGGAAGCTGATTATCTATAAAGAAATGAGTAACTCTGAATTTCCAAATATTCCACAGTCCATCAAAAGTCAGTACAAGAAAGGATACCAGTCATTAAGACTTTTTTTAAAAAGTGTGTATATATATATATATGTATATACATATATATATATATATATATATACTCTTTTCTCAAGACCATTGCCAGTGATTTTGTTACAAAATTTCGGTCTTAATTTTTAAAATTCAGAGCAATGAGAAATCAATGTCAAATGGCAAAACAAAACCCCTGCTTGACTAGGAATAACATAAAAATAAGATTTTAGTTTTGAGGGGGTTTGTATTTTGTTTTTATCTTCTCTTTTCTTCTTTTCTTTTTTATTCTTTTATAGCCAGTTCTCCTTAACACAGAATATCTGGCGCAAACCCTATGTTAAATTTTGAACTTTCAAAAAATAATGTGAAATCTAACAAAGAAAAAACCCCACTTTTTCATGACATGCATTTTATCTATATGATCACTGTCATTCAGTTTTAACTTTTAATGACAATGCTTCATGACTTGCTATTGAACTCTCTGTAGTACATTGCATAAATACACTGTAATTAAGTCTTAATAATAAATTGCAATGAAACATTTAGTCATTAAGCTTCTTCTGAGAAATTTAAAATAGCGCAAAACTTTTTTTTATGTTGAAAGTGTGGTGTATGAATTAGAATATCGGGAAATACACAATAAATATATGTATCTCTGAAGATCTCAAAAAATCTTCATAAATATAAATGCAGGTACTTTAATAACCTAGATCATGACTCCATAAAATATTTCCAGTGATTAAATTCAATGAATCTTGAATTTATTTTCTGCTGCTCTCCATGGGATTGGTGCATGGAAAGAATTACAAAAAAAAAATAGCCTTTTCTCTTACTGAAATTTTTGGAATTAATTAATACAATATCTTCAATACACTTAATGAAATCCCTAGAGATCTGAATGCTGTTTATTGTGAGACTATCAATGGGATCATAGATCAGATCAAAGAGACACAGCCTCTTTCACAAGCTTTTTGATATGTTAGTTTCACAGAGCTAAATGCTGATCTGAATGCTATTTGCCTCAGCTAGTCAAACTAACCTAACAGAAGAAAATATTCATTAGAGATACTTTAGAAATTAATGTTTAAATGACTTCATTTGACATTGTGAAGTGACTGAGATTGAGTTAATGTGTGTTTTTCTGCAGGAACTGCCACTGACTCCCATGTGGACAACATCTTATGGGCAATAGCGGAAAACCAAAACAAAACTGAACCAAACCAAACCAAACAATCTCCCCCACACCCCCTCTCCCCTCAAAAAAACAACCAAGAAACCCAAACCAAAAACCCTAAAAAACAAAAATCAACAAACAAAAAATTAAAAAAGAAATGAACCAAACATTTAGACACTATTAAAATGAACCTCACATATTTTCTAATTAAACAGTAAATCAGAGGTCAAAATATAATCAACGATTCCTTAATACACTTCTCTGCTCCAGTCAACTGTAGATTTTTACCTGCTGCAAGCAAGTTCTATACTGACTTGTAATGCCGAGTTAGATGGAGTAATCAAAGGACCAAAGCCAGAAAAAAAAAAAACAACAGCTGCTGCAGAAGGTGAGTGAACACCTAGTAATCATATTAATGACATTACTAATTTATGTAGTTGATAGAATTTAGAATAGGAGTGAGGACTAATCTGTCATCATTGTATGATCCATCATAACTCTGGTGTCCTAAGTAATGTGCAGGCTGTTAACAATTTTAGTTTGTTTTGTTGTTATTCCACTTGATTTGATTGGAGAATTTTTTTTAAGACTAAGGGAAAACAAGCACTTCATGCTGGCAAATAAGAATGCTTCATTTTTTTTGGTGGTAGAGGATTAGACACAGTAAACGCAAATTCATATTCTTTTAAAAATTAAAAATCAGTATAGAGTCTTTTTTGTTGTTGTTGTTGTTGTTTTGGGGGTTTTTTGTTGGTTTTTTTTTGAGGGGGGTTGTTTTTTGGTTTTTTTCCTCTAGCATGAGGTTAATATTCTTCCTATACGTTCAGTTGAATTAAAATGAGGCATGTTTCCAAAGTGCATATTTGAAGAAACAGATGCCCGTGGAACTGTGGTTTCTAGTTTTATAGTGAGCAATACCAGTCCCAAGGTACAGTTTCCCATCAGCTGGCATAATTATTTTCTCTTTTCTTCTGAAGTTTGGAAGTTCCTTAAACTTGAAATTATCTGTTTTTAGTGTCAGTATATTGGAATTATTTGGGTTATTTTTCCTTTTTAATGTAGACTACTAAAGAGATTCAGCATTTTCTTCACAGGTAGTATGTCTAAGCAAATGGTTACTTTATTTAATACAGCCAAACAGCTTGCTTAGCAGCTGTACAGGTTCAGTAGACAAAAGAGGTGCATTTTCAGAGGTAAAGAAAGAACACAGAGACAAACAATGTAATGCATTGATTGATGAGAACATGTGGAAAGAATAGATTTTCATGCAACCTATTTTACTGCAGTGAGAGGTGTGATTCCCTGTCATCATTATTGATTCTCATTAATGAGGAAAAGGGTCAAAATGTACTTTTTATCACTCCCAAAGTCACGATGTCATTTTTCTATATGAACATTTTTTTTCTCCTTTGAATATGTTAATTTCTTTTCTGGTGTAAGACCTGATTATACATTAGCCTCCACACCTGAAAACAAGAATAACTGAGAAAGAACTATCTTCTTTCTTCTCTGCGGGTTGTGTGGAGCTTGAGTTTGTGAAAGCAAAGTCTGTGGATGTCTTTTGGCAAAGCAGAAGGAAGCCTTATTCCTGAGCACTATAAAATGAAAATGAGTAAGGGGGGGTCATGGAAAAGGAAAGATCTGGGACACCCATGATCTGATTCCTGCTGTAGCTGTAGTATCCAGTACCAAAAATCATTGTACAGTCAGATAGTTTAGTTATGGTCAGTATCACTCAGAATTTAGAGGAAAAATTCAGAGTTCCGTTCTGTGCCAGGTAGGTTTCTTCCTCTTTCAGTTCAGTTTTCTGCTGAGAACATCCATCCCTATTTTTAAAGGCAGGAGGATAGGACAAATCAACAAACAAATTAAATTCCAGTACTGTAGATTTCATAGGACATAACTCAGATGCTTTGTCAGCATCATTTAAAACTCTTTATCACCAGATCTTACTATCTTAACCTTTCTTTGTGCATTGTGGTTTTCCCATGGCATGTTTTTTAAAAAAAGAAAAAAAAAGTTAAAGTATTATACTTGAGAAGACATTAAAGAACATTCCCAATTTCTGTAACCTTATCCTCCTTGTACCTTGAGAAATTTAGTCTGCAAAACAGTATTTCTGAGTTAGTCCTTCATGTCCTCCATTAGAGATGACTATACAAACCAGAAGATATAGATTATCTCACCTTTAGTTTTTGCAGATACAGTCGCATAGACTCCAATGATACGAAAATCAAGTCTCTGTTCCTTTAGAAAATGTCATCACAAGTCACTTTTCTTCATCTAACAATATCTTAAAACAGTTTCTTGTTTTATAACAGAACTTCAATATAAGGAACTTCCATAATGGAATGGCAAGTCTGCTCTTAGAACTTTTCAGGAAAATGATTCTGCAATCTCTCCTTCTTATGTTTGTTTCTGAACCAGATTCATTTGTTCTTTTCACTATGCTTACTGAGCTTTCTTTGGAGTTCCTTCCCTGCTTTATTAGATCAATAGGATCCAGCTGCCTCTGAACTGCACAGATTACATAGAATCATATTTATGTAGACTGAGAGGAAGATAAAAAAATTATGTGAACAAATGAATTTTTTGTTTTGTGACCAAAATCTTTATTTGACTGGTTTTCATAGTTTGGGATCTCCCCCTAAATTGTAATTACATTTTAAGAAATAAATTAAATTTTCCACATATTTTTGGATATCTGACTCTCATGGGTTCCTATCTCCTCTTTTACCTTCTATTTCCTTTCCCTTGTACATATTCCCATTTGTTCTTCTCTAAGCGAAATTTTGGTGATAGAATTATTCCAAATGGGAACACGGGAAGATGCAGACTTTTTTCCTCATCCTATTCAAATATAGTTGCAAATACGAGGACTATCAACCTGTGTAGCTGAGCGAACTGCATGGCAGCAGGTCACCAACTCTGCCAAATAAAGTGTACTCATTTTGCACTCAAAATATTACTCTAATGACAGGAGGAAAAAAAACCCACTTTTTTATATGGCCCCAAAAATTTAGTGTTAGCCCAAGAAAAGTTCCAACATTCATCCAGATTATCCATTCAATACAGAAAATCCTCATCGATGCAGTTAAATAAAAAGCTTCCTAGTACTCATTCATTTTCTTTATTGTTCTGCACTTCATCCCAAGGTTTCTTTAGGTTTCTTAATGCTGATAGTTCCGCCTTCCTCATGCAGGTCGGGGAAGGCTACAATGATCTGTCAGGACCCTGAAATCTTCCCTAGGAGGTTGATGTTATAATTAGTATTTATTTCAGCTTCTTTGTTCTGAGAAGAATGGCTCTGAATAACTTCAGAATATCAAGTTTGGGGTTACTTTTAGGTATTTTCTTATGACAATGCGCTTCTATTTCATTGGTTCCCAAGTAAATTTGAAACTTGTACAACAGGTCCCTCCATCCTTAACTTTTCCAAAGTGCTACTGTTTGATATGTAGGAATTGCCTTGGGGTCTCAGACTTTTACTGAAAAAGGTATTCCCAGGGCTTCAACTATGGGTCAAGCAATAGTTGCTTAAACACCAGCAAATTGTTCCGAGAAGCTCATATCAGTTCAGACTAACACAATTCTAGACAAGTCCTGAGCACATGCACTGCAAGGCTTTCCAAAAATTTGTGCACTAGTAATGGTAAAAAATAAAAATTCTCAATAACATTTACTTTTTTCTCATATAGTAAGCTCCTCAAATAGGATCAAAGATGTTAAAATCCAAACAAGATGTTCTTTTAGACTATTTATGAAAATGAATGCATCATTTTCAATAATGCAATATTGCATTAGGAATATAGAGAACTTCAAGGTAAACAAAAAGAAATAAAAATGCTGTTAGTTCATTAGGTCTTCTAGTTCTTAGAAAGTTTTCCCATTCATCTTCCATGAAATTCATCTGTCTTATTTCTCTTAGTGCTCTCTCCGGGTTCAATTCAATTCCTTATAAATATGGCACCTCATGGTGTTTGAGAGTCTCTGGAATATCTAAAATAACTGAAATGCTTTTTCAAGTGTGACACAGGACTTATGAAAGGTTTTGCAGCCTTTTGGACTAATGAGGAGAGGATAGATACTCCACAGCACTCCACAGCACATAAATAACACCAAATATATTTATTTGGACTGATTACTTTGTAACAAATCCTTGCTGTTTTCCTTTCTCTCCGTTTGTCAGTTTCTTACAGACAGATAATCTCTAAAACTTTTTTGCCATCAGATGTGATCAGTTACTTTGCAACTAAAAAATGACATTTACGTTCGGTGACTTACATCTGATCTAGTCACTCAAAGAATTATAGTATATGACTGAAAAAAGCTCAAATAGATAACATCTGACGTTTTCCATTCAGTATATGAAAAGGAAGTCAGAACAGAAAAATCGTTGTCATCAAGTTCAAGCACACAGTGTTCTGTTAAAAGAAAAAGCATTTACAATGATTCTAGTGGAAATGTAATTAACAAATTTTTTAGAACGTGAATATTTTTTCCTTTTAACTACCGTTCCTTTTTTTAAGTAAAAAATGACTTACAATCAAAAATCACAACATTTAATTTTAAAAATAATTCTTAAGTATATTTATTTGTTTAAAAAGTATGCTTTGATACTATCAAGGCAAGTTACGTCATTAAAATTTCACAGGGGAATTTGAGGGGAAAAAAAGCACAAAAAATCTTCTGAACTCCTTTTGTTCATTTTAAATTATTTACAGAATTTCATTTCAAACTCTATGGTACTCTGAAAACCATAACATTTCAGTTTTCATAGATTGACCGTTCATTCAAAAAGCTAATTTCCTAAAAGAATTATTATCACTGTTTTTACCGCTTTCATGTCTAAGAAAGAAAAGCTGTGATGAAGCCTGGTGCTGTGGAAGTTTTACATGCTACACATTGTTTTATTATGATGGCTAAAATTAAGTTCCTGTGTCATGATTATGACCTGCCTAAGAACCACCAAAAATGCAGAATAAGAAGCACAGAAATACTGTAACATACACTCTGTATCATCTGGAACATTTTGAGCATATATTTCCCTTCTTAGATAATGGCTGAGTCCCTAGTGATAAAAACTATGTCTTAATATTTTCTACTATTTTGATACAATTATCAAAGCTTAACAAATAAAAAGTAGCAATAATAATTGTGCCCTCAGTGTATATTCTTAGGAAGGAAAACAACACAATAATACAAAACAAGGATAATTATTTGAGAAGTGGCAGCAGTGATAAAATTAGGAGGAAAATGACACATGAATATTCCTATAACAAGGGAAAATGCTGTTGGAAAGGGATGAGCTATAGGGATATACTTCAAGCAAGAAAAGGTTGTGCAAGAAGCTAAGAAGTAAATAAATTAGGAACTAAATTTGCCAGTTGGTTACTAAAATGATTGTTAACTCTTTTTCTTCTAGAGTGTTTTATATTGCATTTTTGTCTGTTTTCCTTCAATCATTTTCCTTATAATATTATGCAATCCTCTTTTCATAGTAATTTTGATGGTTTTGATTGTCAAACTAGAAATTATCTCCCTTCATAACATATCTAAAAGTTTAATATTTAGCCTAAACAATTCTCTTTAGAAACCAGAGATTATACCTCTGGAAAACAATAGATTGGACCTGTCTTAGGACAGAGAAAATCATCCTCTGTATTGAAAAGAAATTTTCTCTGAGCAGCTTTTGTTAAAATAAAATAATTTTTAAAAGGTTGTATTTTTATCTCAACATAAATGCTAATTTAAGTTTCTAAACCTGGGTGCTGCCTGGTCAGCATTTATGTATGCCAACATTTTTCATTCTGATTGATGTTGGATGCTGATTAGTAATTTACAATAGCTTCATATGTACATTCGGGCTAATGGCAAATGACTGCATTATGTCTCACCAGCAGCAAGATGGAGAGAAAAGAAGAGATGATTCTTTAGACCATGTAATGCAGAGATTATAGCATCCAGTCATAAACTACTTGTTTGTAAGAAAAATCAAGTGGAGGTACTTCACAAGAACTGTCTAACCAAATTTGGAAGGAACATTGTTTCTTCAGGACTATAGAATATAAATATATTCAGTATATATATTCAACACCCTAAAATGAAAGAACGAAACACTAGAATCCAGGAAGATATTTGTTTTGTTTAACCCTGATTATTCCTAAATTTGAAGCAATTCTAAAAGTATTTTCATATTCACCAGTTACACAGTGAATGCTTATTAATTTTGCTATGAAGTGGTAAGACAAATGTCTATTTTCTGCAGTAAAAATATTATAACATACATGTTTAGGTAATTTAACATATAGATATAACAAATATTTGCTATTGAATGTAAACCATCATGAATATATGTATACTGCTTTAAAGTACAGATGTTATCCAAACTCCATTTACCTCATTAATACTTACGAAATTTTATGGTGGTCTCCAGGGCAGGGCTTTCTCTTTTATTTGAATGCATTTCAGTACAATGGATGCTTTGAGTGCACAAAAATGTCTTGATCTGCAAACCTTCAGCTGAAAAATTTTGTGGCGAATCAAAAGGCTAAGGATTGAAGTCTATAAGGTTTTCAGGACAACAATAAAGTTCAGAGAATTTTCGGGGGGATACTAAAGATACTAGAAATACTAATTAACTAAGGATAAATAAGATAAGAAACAAAACATGTAAAGTTAGGTTAACAAGCAGTTGTGAAATCAAAGTACATTTGTGATATACACATTCTTAGAAATATTTCTAACATTATCACTAAAATGTTTGTTGACTTCTGAATACATCATTTACATATTTATTGCCATTTCGTATCTAAGGATAATACAGTTCTTATTCAATTGCTTATAAAATATACTGTCTTATCATATGTTTTACTTACTTGTTTTTCAGTGCAAATGAAGATTACAAGACTTCTGTAAAGTTCCTGTTATGCTCTTATAGGATTAAAGAAAACCCACAAACCAAAATACTACAAAACGAAACCAAGCAACCAAATAAAAGAAACACAACTAAACCCACAGACATTATAGCTAAGCACCTATCAGCATTTATAAATACTTTCTCTGGTGAAATTTGACTTGGCATTTCAATTTCTATCCCAAGGGAAGTTTGTACATAAGTTTAAAAACAAAACTCTTCAGATGTTTTTGAATTATGAGACTGTAGAAATGAAATTGCCAACAGATCCAAATGTTTTCTGGAAATGGAAGTTAGTGACAGCAGGTTGCACACATGCCTGAATGTATCTTCAGTAAAGTATTTCCTTATGCTGGTGTCATGTAAAGAGATTTCCTCAAACCCTTTGTGTTTGATTTATCTTTTGATGCCCCAGGAAAAGTAAGCCCCTTGTGCCCAGCCAGTCTGTCAGCATTCAATTATGGGGACTCCACTGAATAGTCTGCTGGATTGGAAGACAGTTGGACTAACTGGTCCAGGGTCTTATGTCAAATAGAGAGATCCCTTCCAGAGTCTCCACACCTTTGTTTGAGCATGTTACCCTCTTGTCTGTCACTGCTAGCACTCTTGAAGGACTCACACTAACAGTTTATGGAATAATATTCTTTATTAATAAAATTGTGGCAAGTCAAGTTTTGAGTATCACCAGTGATAGTATTTGGCTGCAAAACCATATTCAAAGCAATACACTAATAAGTACAAATCCCTAACTGAAGCTAGCTCAAGGTAATCATTCAGTGTGCATAGAATACACTTCTTACCCAACAGGTGTTCCTATGGGAGAGATGACTGGTTCCTTTGGTCAGCTGATGCCAGAGGTTACAATGAAGTCTTCCCTGACTTCTCCCCATTCTTAACTTACTTTTATACTAATTCTTTTTGTTTAGGTGGACCTTGAGAGACTTATAGTCATACATCTTACTCAGTGAGTGGTCGCACCTTGGAGGTGGGCAACATCAGTTACATCTGAGATTATGCTGGGATGGGGATAGGTGTCCGTCCAAGGAGACTGATTTTGTCACAGTTGCTGATTCAATAGCAGGACATCTTCCTTTATCTTCTTTGGTTTTCAGGTGTTGTGCGGCTTATCAACTAAAAGGTTCCACTGAGTTCCCTTCTCTGCAAAGATTTCCACAGAGCCTGGCCTCTGGTCTCTGTTTAATCCCCCATAGATTGCATTATGTGTGGGAAGTTGGGCATGCTGACCACATTCCATTCAGGAAGCACCAAATCCATTTATCCCTATAATTTCTACACTATTACACTGTTTTTTTTTCATTTTACCCCCAATCTTCTTCCCACTGCGGGCTTAGGATTTTTTTTTTTTTAAATTAAAAGATTAAATCAAAGACAACTGATAAGACTAATCATCCATACAGGGTGCCAGGGTGATGGAAAGGGAAAAGTAAAGAATGTTTTATTATACTTATTTTTAAAAAGAATAACTACACACTGTCATATTATCTTTATTAAAGATAGCCGGTACGTGACATTGGTTCAGACTATGTATTGTTGTTGATCCTAAAACAGAGCAACAAAAGAAATCTAAATAAATGTAATTTGAAATACGTAAAACATAAATCATGCAAGGTCAGCCATATGTATTTAGAGTTACCATGATCATGCACAGCAAATTACATACCTATATTCAAATGGTTATATCCAGTTAACTAAAGGTTTATTAATTTAGTGTTCATTTTATTGCTAAACATAAAACTAAATATTTTCATAACAAAATGTAGATTCATAAATACAATCTTTTAGCATACACGTTGATGCCATATTTTTTTCCAACTAGTTTACTCCAGAATAAGAAAGAAAATCAAATTACTTCTTTCATTTATGTGAATGAAATGTAGTTAATTTCCCCACAGGTTCATCCAGTTCCTACCATTACTTTCTAACTTAGTTGTTAAAAGCAACTTGAAATATATTAAACAAATTGAATTATACACTTACATTTTAACAAACATAGCTTTGTGTGTGTGTGTTACTCTCTCCATACAAAGGAATGCAGAAAGCTGTATAGCTTTCTGTAGTTTTACATTTAAACAAGGCGTAACTTTGGCTCAGTAGGCATATCAGAAATAGGTACTACCAGATCAGGTAATGGTTAGATATGGCTAACAATGGAAACACTTCACACTTACTGAAAAGCCAAGCTGAAACTGTGGAGGAAGCTCTGGACAGATAACCTTTACTAAAATCTCATGCAAATCTATGTTCTTATTAGGAGCACCAGAGCCGACCAAGTAAGGTACAGTGTTGCATGACAAATGTAGCTGTTTCAGGCTTACCTCACTCTTGAAGCTATCTATATTTTAAGTTAACTTCAGCAAACAGTGTTCTTGCTGTAAAGTGGCCTTTTTACAAGCCCTTTTACACATTTGCTTTACGGGATAACATATATTTGAACTATATCCTGATGTTTGAGATTACTCTATTATTGGATTATACATAGGATTATCATCCTTTTAAATGGATAATATGACAGTAAAGTAATGGCTGACTTTTTTGTCCATTGAAGTAATCAATGAAGTAATCTGGAAAACTCTGATATTGTCTAATGACAGATCAAAAAGACTTTTGCAAGACTTTATCTCCATACAAGCAATTATAATAAAACTAATAGCTTTGATTTCAAAGGGATAATTGGAATGATCCAAAGATTCTTTCCGTAGATTGCTTGCATGAGTCCATTTCAGCTCGAGGGAGTCCTACAGTACCCTAACACAAGCATTTAAAAACTATGAGCACAGAAGTAGGTCACAATTTATTTAAGAATTTCAGAGGAAATTTATCCAGAGTAAGTGATAACACTAAAGACATATGGTAGTCATTTGTCTATAACTAAGAAGTTCACACCTGGTATCATCTGTCTAGGTCACAGCACATAGTTTTCAGATTATAGAACAATATACATATATCTATTATCATGGAATCATAGAATGATTTGGATTGGAGGAAACCTTTAAAGGTCATCTAGTTTAAACCGTCTGTGATGAGCAAGGACACTTTCCACTTAGCGCTGGAAAGGCCAAACCTAGAGTACTGTGTCCTGTTCCAGGCTTCTCAATACAAAAAAAGACAGGGACATACTGGAGAGAGTCAAGCAAAGGGTCACAAAGATTATTAAGGGGTTGGAGCATCTTTCATACAATGAGAGAAAGGAGAGAGACCTGTGACTGATCAGTCTGGAGAAGAGAAAGCTCAGGGGCATCTCGTCAATTTGTAAAGACACCCGGAGAGAGGGGGTAAAGAAGATGGAGCCAGACTCTTCTCAGCATGAAGAAAATGCAGGAAATTTTATTCAAACTTGAGAAAAAAATTTTTTGCTGTTAAGGCTGCTAAATGCTTGAAAAGATCTCCTGGAGAGGTTGTACACTTTCCATTCTTGAGGTATTCAAAACTGAGTGGACACAGCCCTGAGCCACCTATTCTAGTTCATCCCACTGTGACCACAGGGGTTAGGAAAAGATAAGCTCCACAAACTCCCCCCAACCTCATTCATTCCGTGATTTGGTGGATCTATGGAAATAGAATAATAATGTGTTGAGTCTAGAATATTTTCCCACTGCAAATCCTCTCCTTTCTAAAAGCCATTCTGAAAGTACTTGGATAGAGAGAAATCAATGTAACAAACTCAATCCCTTCCTTGAAAATCAGTAAAATGTAGCATTTCAGGGAGAAGAAGCAAAATATTCTTCCTATCCAAAAGAGAATAAGCAAGGTACTCTGAAAGTAAAAAGAAAATGATATCGTTCTGAATAAAATAAAACTAAACTACACAACACAATTCCTTATTTAATGCTTATTGAACATTTTCTAAACTGTTTTTTGTGTTTTTATGCAGGAGATATTTATGGTGATACTATATTATTTATCAGGCAATATTTCAGAGAGGTTAGAGATGATGTAAACTCCTTTGATCCAGAATGCCGTAGATTTTTTCTTATTTGAATATATAATATATATATAAATAAATTTTTTTAAATTTTTTTTTTAGATTCAGAAAACTAGTTTTGATTTGAAGGTAAATTGCTGTAGAATCACAGATATTACAATTTCGTCGTTATTGCATTAGTTCAATTCTGTCTCTGAAATTATTTTCAATTATATTAAAATAATTTGTTAATACTGTTTATTCAAAGATTCTGCTTAAAAATCTAATATCTATTTTAGAGTAACTTGTCAGAGCAACATCAAATTTGGACACAAAATGCCTGTAAATGTGATATTTCAAAACCTTGCAGAGAAAATTGGAAACTTAATATGCTTCTCACTCTTTAAATCCCAGAAGAGATAAACATTTCTTGCTCAATTAAGGTTCCTTCCGTAGCAAAAAAAGACTTTTGTACAGTAAATTTGTTCAGTCACTGTAATAGGTGGTTGTAATAAGATGTAGCTGAGAGTCAAAGGTATTACCTAATTATAGCATGCAGACATTATTATATAGTGTTTATTATATGTTAGCTTAATTATTTAGATGGCAAAAGTTTAACAAGTGAAAGGGCTACTCCATTTCCTTTTTCTTATTAGTATATTAAAACATTGAGCTATAATAAAGTCTGAAGAGAATTTTAACATATTTCCTCCAAAAATTAGGATATTTTTATTATAAATACAATATGAAGTTAATGTTGAGTTAAATAATTGCCCACTCTATATCTCAGATAAAAGTGTGAATTGTGAGGCAGAGCTCTCCTGTTGTTTTGTGCAGGTCTGAATTTTTTTGGTACAAAGTTATAAGAAATAATAATCTCAACATGTACATTAAAAAAAACCTCTGACTTTCTTCTCTAACTTTGGCATCTACATATATTCTTCTCACTTTCAAACTATAATGCCACCCGCATTTTTTCCTTGTAAGAAGAATATTTAAAATCAAAATGAAAAAAAAAGTGAAGGTATGTTCCATTAATTTGATTAAATTAATAAGAAGTATTTATAACCGGAAAGATTTTTTTCCAAAAATAATCAATATATATATATTAAGCTACAGCTATATATATGACACTAGAGCTACTTTGATTTAAATGCAATTAGGAGCTAGGATACATTCTGGACATAGCTGTGAGTGGTGTCAGAATTTGAGACATCTTCTCCCTTTTAATTTATAAATATGTGTTACAATAAATGCAACACAATTAACATAATAAAGAACATCACTAAAAACTTGATTTTGAAGTGCTTTACTTCCAAAACCAGCCTCCCAAAGGAGGTACCTTATTTTACCAATATATTGGTCAATATGTTTGCATGATTTAGACAGTATGTATTTCTTGATTCAGGTCCCTGAGATGCATCCCTTGCCTAAAATACTTCTTTCTCTTTCCCCTCTGCTTCATATTGCAATATCAATTAAAGTATGTGACTGGGCAATTCTTTCCTCATCTAAACGTCAATCCCTCATGGTGCTTTTCTAGTATGATCTTCTGGGGTTCTTAGAGAAGCCTTTGAGGGAAATAGATTAGAACCAATAACATTTTTTTAAAAATAAAGAAAATCATATCAGTAAGTGAGTATAACTAAGCTTATAATTGGTTGAAACATTTAGACCTGGAGGTATGCTCTCTTCAGTATTTGATTTAAGATGATCAGGCATATGTCATGGCTTATGCAGTTTCATGTGTAATGAAATGATACTAAGCATCATTCAGTATATGTTTCGACACTCCATATATACATAAAAACCTAGCAATTCCAGTGTTGTATCAGAGAAAAGATCAATTTAAGCCACAATCAAATCTTCAACAGAGACAGTATTGTCTCTGTTAGAGAAAGTATACTTTCTCTCTTAGAGAAAGTATAAAGAATATATAAAACAAGAAAGACAAAGATTTTGTCTTGGATAGTCTCTCAGTTTCTGTCACTCTTTCACTGCCATTAAATCAATTAAAAGAAAAATTCCTGGTCCCATTTACATTTAACATAGCTAAAGGTGTTCCATAGACTCCCCTAACCTCTCTTCTGTTGCTTTTACCTGCTTTCCATGATCTGTCCACTTAGTCTTATAGAAATTGTTGCACAACGAATCAGTTTAATAAAGAGGAAAATTATATCTGCCATTCTTGACATGAAGTATGTATCCCAAAAGAGCTAAACAATTTATATTGACTCTCTGTATAAAAGACTTAGAGCAGGGTGGGTTTTTTTCACAGAATGTATTAAAGTGCATGAAGAAACATATTTGTGTTAACCTCTACTCAATGTAGATCAGCAAAAAAATATTCATAAAAAACAAAGATAGATCAGTTTATTTCACTTGCAAGTATAAGCACAGGACTAGAAGGCTAGTTTGTGAGGTTACTTGAAAGAAGAAAAAAGAATGAGAAAAAAGAACCATGTATCTATCTGCAGGAATTCAGAAAATGTTATTGTAATATTTTTTATTTTACCATTTATGTATTTTACTGAATTGGAGTTTAGGAACACATATGAGGATTCCTTTCTTTGCATCATCAGTTAGCTGGAAAACATAGCCCAAGACACAGGGAAGGAACATAAAGTTATCCTGGAACTTTACAGTGCTTTTCCAGCTTTTGTTACTTATATCCTGTGTGTTCTATAACAAATCATATCTGGGCACCTTTCAGAATCTGTACTTTATCTCCCCATGAAGACCTATATTTTGGAAAGACAACATAAATTACTTCTGTAGTACCACAATATTGGTTATTATTATCAATTATTTAATCAGTTGATTAAATTATTTCTCAGAAATTGAAAGCAACAGGAAGGTACCTTCTAGATTTTTTTTAAACAAAAAATCATTATTTTTCAAATTCTTAAATGCATAATGGTGATTAAGCATTTGCCACATTTCATTATTATAGAATCTTCAATGTGAGGGAAGATAGGATTGCGAGGAAAAATCACTGCCTAAAGTTACAAAGGATTCCTGCTCCCATACAGAAACAAAATTGAAGACTTTGTTTTTAATTCTGAAATAGAAAACCTCAAACTTTTATGCTAGATCCATCTACATCATAATACTTCTAGAGAAAAATTTAATTTTATAGAGCTTACAAACCTTGAAAGTACCATCCTATATTGGAAGTGATGACAGAATGTTAATTATAGTGTTGTGACTGTGACCTTGCAATTACTGTTGTCACATACACCAGCTGTGATGAGTATCTATGAATATGACTTGAGCTTCTGCCAGATTATGAGTAGGACACAGAATTTTGCAATCCCTATCAGTGTGTTATGTACTGAGAAGAAAATATTTAGTCTTTTTTGTTTTTCTTTTTTTCTTTTTTGGTTGTGTGTGTGTGTGTGGTTGTTTGGTGGTTTATTTGTTTATGTATAATTTCTCCTAGTGATGAGTTCAACTGCACCAAAAGGTAGAGTATTGAAATGGCAACCCATAGCTAATATTTACACACATGGAAATGGATGTCTACATATCTGCATATGTGTCTACATATGTGTCTTGGCACAGTCAAAACTTTGACCACTGTCTATTGTTTGGAAGCTAAGATAAATACTGGTTTTGAGAAGAGAGGAAATTTAAATCATAAGCATTGACCCATATTCAAACAGTTAGATTGTATCTACAGAATAAGCTCCTCGTGAGTGAATCATGAGTGAAGCAGGTTTTCACTGTTTCAGAGAAAGGAATTTGTATTGTAGAAAATGAATGAAAAGACTTGTCTATTTGGTGCTATTTATTGAACAAGATGTACAATGTCTACATGATAAGCTGAAATAATGTCATTGATTACATTTATCCTAGTGCAGCAGTATCATCTTCTGAGCAGTAACTTGAAAGCTGAATTTGTGCCATTAGCATGTCTGTTTCTTGTAACAACACGAGTTCTTGAATATTTTGAGGTTTTTAGACATACAAAACTGTTCAACACACCAGGCAATTTTGGAAGTAAGAACAGTCTGCTTTTTATTTTCTATTTGTTTATTTGAGCTATTGTTTGTCTGCTTATGACAATTAATATTCTTGGAATGAATGAACACTGAACACATTATATTCTAACTCTTAGAGTTTACACATCCTGCGTTTTATCTCTAAAGTTGCAAACAACCCAAATTTAAATATTGCAGTATTAAAAGTAATCCAGCTTGACTGTTTAAATTATTTATGCATCTACAGTACATGCTCTCATGACTGTGTTTACTTGTAAAATATTACCATATGAAATCAAACAGACAAAGTTCACAAATGGGTAAATTACTAAAATGACATTGTAATTTAGTGACCAATATTGTATGGTAACTTTGTAATGGCCTACAGCTACTGAATTTTTCTGTGCAGATGGTCCCTGCACCTGCAAGCTATTGGAAGGTACCATGTTTTGAATGCTATGTTTAGATCTCATGAGAAGGCTTTTTTTGAATGTTAGTGCAATGCCCAGAAATTTTAACTTGTAGCAATTATTTCTACTATGATGAGCCTGACTTTTGTTTATTCCTCCATTAAAAAATGATCATGGTGGAAACCTGTGTTGTTAAAAGAGTAAAGCCTTAGCAGGCTAAAATATGTGAGGAAGAACAATATTAAATATTCCAATGGTTTATATATTTCACCATCACTGGTACCTGCTCATATTGGGTTCAACATGGATGTTACCTGCCCTGCTGTTGCCTCATAGCAGCTACTTGAACTTATTTGGCTACAATCTTGGTTGTTACATAATAGCATTTAAAGTAAAAATAATAATGTCATTAATGTATTACTATTATATTGTAATGTTATTTCTGTATAAAGTATGCTGTTAAAAACCCACAACTATAGTTTACGAAGTTATCACATATATAAACTCCGAGTGTATTGATCTATATTTTACACTTACTTATGTCATCTATCTCCAATGAGAATTACCTGTTTCATAATGCTTGTATAATAGCATAAATAAAAGTATTTAGTAAAATTAGTATCTATTCTTTCTTCTAACAGCTACATTTGCTGCTTCTAGCCATTTTTGTCTTTTTGTGCCTTTTAACTCACTTTTTAATGAATGAAAATTAGTAAATTGCTTATGACAAAAAATAATTTATTTAATAGAAGTTACTGAAGAGTAGTTTTTATCCTTGCATTCAAAATTTAAACTTTTACACATGAAAAATTACTAAAAAGCATTCAAATGTGTTATTTTTCTTTTTCAAGTGGTGGCACATACTTTTATAGATGTTTTCCTTCAGAGACTGATGCTTTTATAAAGTTGAAACATTAAAAGCATGTTAACAAATTTCTGCACTTTTAAAATGATTATAAGTTCTTTCCAGAGTACTTTGAGAATGTATTCAGTTAAATGTTAATTCTCATTCTCACTTTGAATTAAATATGTTTTATTCATATATTGTAAAGCTGGTGGAAATGAGAGATCTTAAGCGGGCAGAGACGAAGTTTTTTAGGACTATCATGATTTCCATTCCCTAAGTAAAAATGCAACTGCAGTTCTTGAAATCATTAACAAGAATATATGCCTCCATTCTGGATTGGTAATGTCATCCACACGTAACTGGAAAACTAACAGAACTGAACAGGGGGAGAAAAAAAATACAACCACTGAAAATCATTAGTCTTGGATCCAAAACACAATTATCTGAGTTTTTTTCACTGGATCAAAAGTTTTGGAAGAAAAGAACTAAAGCAATAAGGACTCTGAAGGATTTGAGAAGGTCTTGCTACTCACAGCCAAACCAAATACCTTTTTAACTGACACCAGTGCTTGCAGGAGAGATTCCTGAGAGGCCATAGACACATAGATAGAATTAAGAAGCAGCAGCAAAACTGATGAGGTATTACCTCTGAAAGGTTTGCAAGCTCTTATGATAGACCAGATATCTTACTAAGCTTAATTCTATGAGGTATGTTCCAAAGGTCTGAAAATTTTGGTGGAAATCACATTGGGATGTGAAAAGAACATGAAAGTTCATGTCATTTTTCATTTCTTCTTTAATATATGTTTCTTGTGTCTGGTGCAAAAGACTGTCAGAAGGACTTAAGTCCTCCTTTGTGCCTAAATTCAAAATTTAAATTTTCAGATTTCACATAGTTACTTTTTTTAGCCTTTTAGACACCTGCCAGCAGGTTCATGCAGAATCTGAAACACTGAAAGAGTAGAAATGTTTGAGTTCCAAAAAAAAGGTCAGTAGAATAATCCTGTTAAATGCTGGTAATGTAGGTCTATTTTCCTTTTTTCTTCTTCTTTTTTCCTCCCAGTTAAAATCAAATAGTAATTGATTTAACTATTACTCAGTGTAGATCAGCTAGTGTTCATTGCAGTCAGCATTAGTGTTTTTGGGTAGAGTTCGGGCCAATGACTGAAGCCAAACTTTCTGTGTACAACAATAAATGGGATGATGTTGAAAACATGAAAAAAGTGAGCATATAAGTCTCATTCAAGAAACAGGATTGAAAATTCATCTGTGGATTTCAAAGTCTACTCATAAAAATTCATTTAGGTGCAATTATTTTTTAATAATGAAATTGCAAACAGGTTGGGATACTGAGTTTATCTTTGTAATTGACTGAGGTATAGACACAATTTAATTGCACCTCGTTTGGATTTTTCGTGCATTTTAATTTTTCATTTATTTCAGTCTCCTTGTCAGTAGCTTTCAACAAAATTAGTGGCAAGATATATTATTTTTGACCTCATAGCTTCATGATTTATGTTGTGAATCCCTGAATTTCTGACATAGAGACATTTTATTTTTAGAAAAGAGGAAAAACAATTTACTGATTTATAGTTAACAAAAAAAATAGGATTTATTGTATTCTTAGGCATATATATTATCACAAATGAAATATCAAAGGAAGTAAATACTCCTAAATTATTTTTTTTT
>NW_020897694.1:654552-673271 GCF_003984885.1 Neopelma chrysocephalum | reverse complement strand
ACTCTTTAATATACATTTATGACTGTGTACAAGTCTTCCATTTTCCACATGTGCTACTACTCCATACATAAGTTGATACAAGGCTAGCACATACACAGTGGAAGAAATGTGGCACAAACCCACAGCATTCAATTGTTTATTCTCCCATTAAAATCAATAGGGAAGACATTTCTTTAAAAGGGTTATATAAGAACTAATTAATCTTTATGAACTCATAAATAAATAATACTCCTAAATGAAAATTTTTCTTGACAGTATAAAATTCCTATTTCAATGTTCTCCAGAGAATTTTAATTACAATTTTGAAATAGGAATTAGTTCAAATTGTATTGTCATTATACTCTCCTTGAATTTTTCTGGTTGTGACAATGATGTTTTGAATTACGTATACACTAATTTTTCTATATTTTTATCAAGTAATAGAGAATTTCACTTTCCTCCAAATAGAAACACAATATATATTTTACTGCTGAAAAACATCTGATAAAGAAAAGAGAGAGAGAGAAAATCATATTTCACAGAATCACAGAATACACTGAGTTGGAAGGAATCCACAAGGATCATGGAAGTCCAGCTCCTGGCCCTGCACAGGACCATCCCCAAGAGTCACAAAATGTACCTGAGAGTATCATCCAAATGCTTCTTGAACTCTGACAGGCTTGGTGCTGTGACCGCTTCCCTGGGGAGCCTGTTCCAGTGCCCAGTGAATCACTGGGTGAAGAACCTTTTTCTAATATTCAACCAAGTGCCCTCAGCCAGTCCTCATACGGCTTCCCCTCAAGGCCTTTCACCATATTCTTTGCCTTCCTTTGGGTGCTCTCGAGGGGCTTAACATCTTTCTTATATTGCAGTGCCCCAAAACTGCACACAATATTCAAGATGAGGCCACACCAGTGCAGAGCAGAGCGGGACAATCCTCTCCCTTTACTGGCTGGCCATGTTTTGCCTGATGCCCCCCAGGACACGGTTGGCCCTCCTGGCTGCCAGGGCACTGCTGACTCATATTCAATTTGCCATTGATCAGGACCCTCAGATCCCTTTCTGTGGCACTGCTTTCCAGCATCTCATTCCCCAGTCTGTCCGTTGCCCCATCCCAGGTACAGAATCTGACACTTTCCCTCGTTGAACTTCATATGGCTGGTGATTGTCCAGTCCTCTAATTTGTTGAGGTCTCTCTGTAGGGTCTCCCTGCCTTCAAGGGAGTCAACAACTCCCTGCAGTTTTGTGTTGTCTGCAAATTTGCTTAGTATCTCTTCCAGTTCTGTGTCCAAGTCATTTATGGAGATGTAGAAGAGCACAGGGCCTAATATGAAGCCCTGTGGAACCCCGCTAGTGACAGGTCACCAGTTACCCCATTCACTGTTACCCTTTGTACTTCACTCTTGAGCCAATATTTGCAAATATTATACTGTTTTCTTCCCTCCTGCCCCAATATTTTGTGAGAAATGACAATATAACACAAGTACTATAGCCTTTAGTCCACTCTTTTCTCTGTAGTCCATAGAAAGAGGGGAGCAAAGTGAGGTGTCAAGTAATAGGTATTGCAGAAGTTTCCAGTCACAACATAATTTTAGTGTGGCTGCATGCACTTTGTAATAATTGCCAGAAATGGTTAGGAATTTTCTGCAAGAATGATTTTGTCATATAGAACATACTTTCAGTGTGGTACAAATTCTATAGATAATTTCAATTAAACTCACTTTTTATTCAAATAAAATCAGCAATGGAAAAAGGCAAGTCATACTGACAAGGCAAACAGTCAGGAGATGAGACTGAGTGACAGGGAAGTATATGAGAGAGAACAGAAAGACTGAATGGCCCAGCTTTTCATTATTTAACCCAGCTGCCTGTCTACCTAAATTGGTTCATTTTGAAACTCTGAATATCCAGCTTTCAGAAGACCATTGCTTAAAGGTACTAATCAAAATTGATAAGTGTCTTCATAAAGCATTCTGTGATTCCAAAGAAATCTCTAATTGGAATTTTTGAGGAAATTTTTATTTCTAACATAGTGAGGAAAAGACTTTATTTTTTTCCTTCCAGAAAGCTTGACATTTTTTCCCTGGAAAGGAATTCTGTTCTCCAGTTATCTTCTGCACAGATATGTCTATGTAATCTGTCAAACATATGCAGTGCCATGTAACCATCTGAGGTAATTGAAGGCAAGATAGCTAAAGCACCAAAAGCTGTGCCTTACTCCGTATGTCACCTAGACTACTGCAGATTATTTTTCAAGATATCTTTGATTTTAGAAGCCCACATTCCTTCATAGGGGAGTAACTCTCCACATGTACCCCGTGCAAGTCTATACAACATTGGTTTGCTCAGCTTGTTCAATTTTGAAGCATTTAGGGCAAGCAAGAATTTGAGAAAGATACCTTAGATTTGTAAATACAAGATTGAGAGCCCTTGATGTTGATATTTTGTACTTGCCCACATTTTGCTGTATATCGGTCATAGCATATCTATGGGCTTATTGAACTCTCACAAAACACTCTGAGATTAGCTCAGCTGGTTAGAGCATGATGCTAATAACACCAAGGGCGTGAGTTGATCCCTGTGTGGGCAATCCATTAAAGACTTGGACTTGATGATCCTTGTGGGCCCCTTCCAACTCAGAATTCTGTGATTCTGTGAAAATGCAAATGAGAATTGAGATCCTAACTTAAGTTGTTAATAATTTGTCTGCATATAGCAGCAGCTATGCTACAAGGTAGGGTAAATATACAAGACTTAGACGCAAACAAAACCATTTTGTGTATTTTGAACATGGTCAATTAGTAAATATTGAGGTTGCTGCTGCTGCAGGTAAGATGTTTTTGATATCTAAACTACCTTATTTATGGATAACTTGTATATCTCTGTACATTTCTGCCTCTGTAAAGCAGTGCAAAGTCAGAGCTTTAATTTTTCGTTCCAAGCTTTGGGATAAGCAACCTCTCTGAATGTTCCCTCTCTCTCTTTTTTTTTTTTTAATCTCTATTTAAAAATTGTGATGCTTCTGTTACCTTCTGCTAGCTTTTTGTATGTCGTTGCTTTAATCAGTGGTTTCTACTTCCTGGCTTGTCAGTATAATGCTAATGCAATTTAAGATATTCATCCTTGCAAAATATATGCTGCAATATTAATGCGTCTAATTGTAACAAACACTGGGAAGTATGTTACATCAGAAAAGCAAAAGGGATTATGAAAAAGATGCAAAAAAGAAGAAAAGAAAAAATATAAACAGCTGTTCACACCAGGATGTTTCCCGGTTTTGTACTTTGGAAGAAAGTGATACAGCCTGACACAGTGGTTTCACTATAAAGTCAGACAACTTGATATCAAAATCTATGATTTTTTTTCAGCTACCAATTCAGAGGACTCTTCACAGTAGTTCCCTCAAAAGAAATGTTTAATACAATTGTCATAACTGAAGTTGAAATTATTTCCCATTGTTTTTCCTACCTGAAAGCCTAAAATGAAGAAAACATTTTAAATTATAATTTTCAAATTCACTTTAATTAAACAGAGATATTTTTCAAAACTGTTTAACAGTCAGCTGAATATAGATGTATATTTGCAGCAATGATTCAATTAATTCCATAAGCAGAAATTTTTTCCATTGAAATCAGAGATTTGAAGCAAGACCTCAATCTATATAACATTCCAATACATACTTGAAAATAGGAAATGTATAGAGAGTAAAATTTTTCCTCATTTTAAAATTGTAATGAACTTTTCAGTCAGGTTTAGTTACCGATTAGTTGCCCCTCAAAATGAAAGGGACTATAAATCTCTGCACCTAGATGTTCATAATGTGGCACCTCTGAAATATACAAGAGGAATTAGCACAGACGCCAACTATGACAGCAAAAGAGTATAGATATGGAGATCCTTTCAGGTCTTTAAATTTCATAGAATCATAGAATAGTTCAGGTTGAAAGGGACCTTTAAAGATCATCTAGTTCAGTCCCACTGCAATGAGCACTGCAATGACCTCAACTAGATCAGGTTGTATCTAGTTACATATTCTATAACAGTAGTCTTACATATGATGGGTTAAAACAGCAGAGGCATTTCAATGTTCATGTATTAAAAAAAAAGATGGTAAGACCCTCAGGACATTAATACAGAAATATATGAAAAGTTAATTTCCAGTAGTGCAGGGCAATAAAAATAAGGTCTGTCCAAACTTTCTTTATTAATAATTAAAGAAGTATGTATATGTGAAGTGCTTTTTAAGTAATGAGTGTTAGTCATAAATATTTAACAGTTGCACTTATGAAATATGCCCTAAATTATGTCCAAATGTTAACAAGAATGCCTTATACTTGACAGAACAATGAAGCCCATAAATATTTCAGAAGTGTGTGTTAGACAGGTGGAAGCTGAGAAGACATGTCCTGCTCTTTGTTTTAAACTGGTACTACAACCTTCAGGTCTGTGCTTTTCGAGCTTAGTGGGAAAAAAGAGCTTTCAACCCAGAGCCAATATCAGAGTCGATAGTACATTCCCATTGGAGTTTCTTATCAGCCAAATACAATCTGCCTCATCAAAATCACAGGGCAAGAAATTCAAACCATAAGCACCACACACACAGTGGCCGAATCCATCCCTGTGCTGAGTGCCTTCTGTGTGTTTATCAGGAATAAAGTTCATAGTAAGTTCACAGGATGTTGACTTCCTATTCCCTTCAAGAGGGAAATAATACATTTTCCTCAGAAGGTGCTCAGCATCTATTGCAACAATGTCTTGAAGAATTACATGCCAAGAAAAAAATCAAAATAAGCATTCTAATACACTAGGAGATAATTGATAACGTTACTATAATTAGAACAACTACTGATGGAAACAAAAATAGTTGGAGGAAAACATAGGCAATCATTCATAGATAAATTCTACACTTAACCCTTAATGTTGCAATTTGAAAAACTGAGTGTTTTAAAACTGTAGTCTGGTTTTACTCTTCCTAATGGCATTTTAAGTGGAGGCAGAAAAAGTTGGGTAAACTAATATGTCCTCTTTAGAGAAGATCAGAGTGAAGTGAAGACTTCAGGTAAAGACTCCTGTTATGACTTTGGGTAAGATATTTTCTAACTCTCCCTCCTGAAACTTTTCAATCAGAAAAAAACAGAGAAATTTCTCCTAGAATATGCCTGAGAACTGTGAGACTTATGTGCTTGCTCACTGAGGTGACCCTATAAATGGATAAGGCTTTCAGTAATGCTAGAGAAATTATTTAAATGGAGGAATAAATAATAAAGTTCAAAGTAAGATGCTGTATTTATCTTTGGGGACATATTCAGAGTTTTCACAAGGTTTTTTCTGGGACAAAATCTCTAGATTTACAGTAGTCAATGATCCCTTCTATCACTATGACAATAAAGCCAGAATTTCACCCAAGGAGTACAGAACAGCTAGAATATTCAGTCTATTCTGTCAAAAGGTTATTTTCAAAGACTTTAACTTCCTTTTCTTTCTCTCTCTGTAATGGTTCCCACAGAGCCTACAGCAGGTATTTGGATGTAAAAGCCCTCTAAAAGATGCTCCTTTTTTCTATGAAAATATCTATCTTAATTGCTTTATGAAAGACCTGTAGGGCTTCTACCCATATTCACCTGGGCCTCCCACTATCAGAAAATAATCCTTTGATCTGTACAGTTCCCTCACTGCATTATAATGAATTTCTAAAAGCATTTCTTCTTCCCCACCACCACTAGTTTCCATCTGAATTGTGAGTTGTATTACCATTTTCTTTATGACCTTTTCAGTAGTACTGTACATCTTATCTAAATGGAACTGCCGCAGCTTACAGATGACAGTAACACAGAAGAGACTCCCAAGTCCAGATTCCCAAGTACTTCTTGATATCATTGGATTGGGTTCAGCTAGCATCCTTTACTGAACACCAAGACCTTGAAAGAAGTCAGGTTCATGCACTCATTTAAGGTTGAAGAAACAGTGACAGAGCAGTACAGAGGTTTAGAAGATATTTATATAAACAGTTAATATTTGTTAAGGCTTTTTCGTTTGATCAGAAGGGTCATGATAAGAGAAGTTAGGGATGTGCAATATGAACTGAACATGGACAACTGCTTATATTTTAAAACAAACATGTATGCTGCAGCATACACAGTGGTTCAATTACACATTAAATTCAAAGGCACATTGACTACAGAAAATTGCTGTCTTTCATATCATTACCTGCTTTCCACAAGTACACGTAGGTCATTAAAACCTAATCAGGAGGATCACAAAATCACCAAATCATTGAATCATTGTGGTTGGAAAAGACGTCCAAGTTCATCAAACCCAACCTTTGACTGAACACTACCATGCCAACTAAATCATAGCACTTAAGTACCATGTTGAGTCATTTCTTAAACACTTCTGGGGATTGTGACTCCACCACTTCCCTGAGCAGTCTGTTCCAATGCTTGACAACCCTTTCAATGAAGAAATTCTTCCTGATGTCCAACCTGAACCTCCCCTGGCACAGTTTGAGACCCCTTCCTCTTGTCCTGCCATTAGTTGATTGGGAAAAGAGACCAACTGCCACCTTGAGCATCCTTCCAGACAGTTATAGAGAGTAATAAGGTCTCCCCTGAATCTCCTTTTCCCCAGTCTAAATAACCTCAGCTCCCTTAAACACTCCTCAAATGACTCACTCTCTGGACCCTTCACCACCTTTGTTACCCTTCCCTGGACTCCCTCCAGCACCTCAATGCCTTTCTTGTATTGAGGGGGCCCAGAACTGGACACAGGACTCAGGGTGCAGCCTCACCAGTGCCAAGTACAGATGGACAATCACTGGTCCTGTTGGCCAGATTATTTTTGATACAGGCCAGGATGCCACTGGCTTTCTTGACCACTTGGACACACTTCAGGCTCACGTTCATCCTGCTGTTGACCAGCACCCCCAGGTCATTTTCTGCTGGGCCACTTTTGAGCCACTTTTCCTGCAGCCTGTAGTGCTGCACGGGGTTGTTGTGACTCCAGTGTAGGGCTAGATACTTTGTCTTGTTGAACCACATTATGAATTTTTACCTAATATTATTCTGGAAGTAAAAGAAGTTCTTAGTGTGAGAAATATCTGTAGATAATGCAATACCATAAAATGGTTTATTATATCTCTATTTTATAGATCTATGGTATATATTATAGCTAAACCAATGGTATTAGTGCATGTGTGGATCTCTCAGTTTCTGAGATCTAGTCAAAGGATTGAGTTTTATGTATATTGTCAATCCTATATTTTTCTAATATATATGAAAAAACAAACACAACAAAATTGAAATCGACAGCTTCATGGTCAGCCATAACATAATATCACTATGTTTTTGCACAATAGGATTTTGTTTGAACACACAGTATATTTTCAAGACAGTGTCTTCTGCATGCAACATGGCATTGCATGTATAATAAATTAGCTAGCTCAAAACTCATAAAAAATTGGTGAATTATGTTACACAAACCCTAATCAAACAAAGTGCAACAACTAGTGTATTTTTCCACAATTTCCTTACATTGATATAATAAATTAGAAAAAAAATACCATATGCTGAGTTTGTAGTGCATTGAAGCAAAACAACATTTTAGTTTTTATTTCAATGTTGGCTTTCTTCTTCTTATGCACAGATGTGTTTTCACATATATTTTTTTTCATATATTCTTGCATGTGTTGTATTCATCTGGCTTTTCAAGTTCTCAGAATACTTTTATTCCTTTCACATTGTGTAAAATTCAAACTGGAGTGACCAATAATCATTACAAACCAGTGTTTACTTGTTTAGAAATATTAAGAGGAGAAATAAAGTTTTGTTTATTTGTATATGTAAAGCAGTCTAGTAAGAAGTTTATCATTAGATTGGTCCTGAACTTGCATAAGAACACTAGGAAAGAATTGAATTTTCTATCGTAGTAGCAAAAAATATTTTTTAGACCACAATGAAATAAGAATATGGAAATTATTTCTTTATCAGCATTTTAGACATCAGCATAATTTTCTGCATCTGAAACAAACCTAAGGAAAAAGAAAACATTCAGATTTTGGAGTTTGGAGCAGGGGAGGGTGTTTGTTTTTTTTGTTTGTTTGTTTGTTTTTAGAAAATGTTTAAATGTTTGGTTTTGTCCAAATGTGAAAAAGTAATCTGCTGCACCCTCTTCAATATTGTATAGGCTTTACATGACATGGTGTTGGGTGATCAGGAACCAGATCAGGTGATCAGGAACCAGAGCTCTTCAACAACAAAAATCAGAACAGAAGTAGACTTCTCCAGTTTTCCTTATTTATGTCTGTTGTTTTTTTTTAAAGTTAATTGCAATCCTCGAAAAACACGAACAATTTTTTTACCTGATACTTATTTTCAGCTTGACTCTGGTTTTATTCATCATCTTTCCCATTACCATTGTGGAATGTTCTGCTTATTTGCATTCCTGGGCTTACATTGTTCCATATCTTGAGACTTCTCTTATTTGGATGCCTCCTGTGAATACCTACACACACCTTTTCTTGCCCCTTTCGTGGTTATTTGATCACATATTTATGTAAAGTATTTGCTAATTATACCTGGACAGGCAATCATAGCGTTACAAGCATTGCAGTAGTTAGTTACATTACTTTGGTACACCTATATTTGAGACTGAGATAAATATTTAAACTCTGGATATTGCAATGCCTAAATCATAGATTTAGAGAACTCTACTTTGGCTACAGTAGGGAAAAACACTAGTATTTCTTTCCACTGCATGAAATGATCATATTAACAGGTCCTACATTGGATGTACACTTTTCATAATTACTTCCACTTGGCAGCCAGCAATCACCTTCTATTATATTTTCATACTTTTATCAAGTATGCATACGTTATGATACTAGGACAGTCAGGCTGTTCCCTTTCTTGCCATTTTCAAATGACAGGGTCTTATTTTGTGTCTGAAAAACTTGACATTTATTCTTTATATGGTTCTTTATTTTGTAACACTTTAGTTTTTGTAATTACTCTGGGTCTCAAGGTTATTTTTTATCTGTTCCATTTCTTTCAGTACTGGTTCACCAAACCAGTGTATCATGAGCAAATTATATTCCTGTTTCGCAGCAGGATTTTTCTTCTTTCTTGGCCAACTAACCAAATAGAATGGAATTTCAAGAATCCCTTTTCTGTATAAGAAGGGTTTTTGTTCTTTTCTTTATTACTTTTAAATATGTAGGATAACACAAAAATCAACATGAATTATCTTTAAGTCTTTGAATTAAGACTCTATGGACATGCGTTAGAATTGTCTTTTTTCTTCAGTGTAGTAAAGATTATCGTATCTTCCAAAGGGTGTGAATTGCAAATAATAAAAGATATTTCTTACAATAGTAAGAAAATCAATTTGGGTGTTTTTTTAATAGAACCAGCTAATACACTAAGACGAATCCAAATGTTAAATAGCATTACCTATCTATTTATTTATATTTTTACTTTTAAACTGGATAAGCAAGATATACAAACCAAAACTTCCTGATCAACAATGTTGATTTGCATTCCATTTCTTAAATGATCTGCAACAATTCATTTATGTTTTAAGCATTGATTCTATATCTATGCTTGTTGCTGTGCTTATGTTTAGGCTTAAAATGTTGAAAGACTGAGAGATAAGGTAGTAATTTAAAAGAATTGAAAAATATAATATGAAAATTTATACTCTTCTGGCCTTTTACAGTGAAGAAATATCTAATGCAATAAGCTGTTAATGGTAAACACCGCCACTGAATCAAGGCATGTGTTGATTATGAAAGCTCAGACCACTACATGTATACAGTTCTCTTATACAGGATTCCTAGTGTTAGTCTAGAACACAATGATAAATGTTACCATTGTATTGAGGTCAGAGACAGTAATCCTCCTTGCTTTAATTTTTAAAATAATTAAACAGAAGAATGCTTATTTCTAAAAGTTGAAGAGTTGAGATTTGTCTCCTTTTGCTATTTTAAGTGCTCAAAGGCATTCTCCATGCCAATCACAGAAAATTATAGTGGTTCTAGAGAAGAATAGTGTGAGTTATTTTTCAGTATGCTAAGGAATGTTGAAACTGATTAAAGGAGTAGGATTTGAAAGAAAATTAAAAAACATCTTCTTGAAAGAATGTAAGAAAAAAAATCATAACTCTTTTTGTACACTACTCGTATATTGTAAATTAAGCAATCTGTAATTTTTACTTTTGACCTTGATCTATATTGTTAGATTTTAATTTAAGGTGAATCAATCCAGGAACACTAGCATACATAAAGAGATTTTTTTTAAAGTAGAACTTGCTTTTACCATAATACACAATGTAAGTTTAACTTGGAATGATCATAATTTTCTCCATTTGTTTATAAACCTCACAAGGAAAAGGAACATCTTCCTGAATCATGTCATGGAATGGTTTGTTTTGGAAGGGACCCTAAAGTTCATGTAGCTCCAGCTGCCCTGCCATGGGCACAGACACCTTCTTCTAGACCACTTTGCTCAAAGTACCAAGCAGCTGACCTTAAGCAGTTTCAGGGATGGGGCATCCACAACTTCTCTGGGCAACCTGGTCTAGAAATTCCAGTGCCTCATCACCATTAGAGTGAAGAATTTCTTCCTTATATCTAATTATCTCCACTATTCCATGGTCACTGCAGCCCAGGCTGCCCTTGAGCTTCACATCACTCACCAGCCCCTCCTTGTTGGTAAGAACAAGATCCAGCACAGCACCTCTTCTCAGTGGTTCCTCTATCACTTTGGGAAGGAAGTTATCAATGCATCTCAGGAGACTCCCAGGTTGCCTATGCTCTGTTGTGTTGTCCCTCCAACATATACTGAAGTGGTTGAAGTCCGCCATAAGGACTAGGATTAGTGAATATGAGGTTGCTTCTATCTATCTGTAGAGGAGCTCATCTGCTCAGTTCCTGATTGGGTGGACTACAGCAGATCCCCACTACAATGTCGCCTTGCTATGCCATCCCATAAGCTCTCAGTTGACTCTTCATCCATCTCCAGATGGAGTTCCATGCACTGTAGATGGACATTGACATAGAGGGTGACACCCGCTCCTTGTCTCCTTGCCTGTCCTTCCTGTAACATTCAATTCCAAGACTCCAGTCATAGGAGCCCTTCCACGACGTCTCTGTGATGCCAATGAGACCATAGCCCTACAGACATGCACACATCTCTACCTCCTCTTTTTTATTCCCCATGCTACCTATATTTGCCTAGAGGTACTTAAGTTGGGCCCCCACTGAAGCCATCTTACTAGTTGGAGTGGCTGAATTCCTTTGTGCTGACCTTCAGGTGCTCTCCTGATAACCTATGATCCCTCTCCAGGCTCTGGGCATCTCTTACTGGCACTGGCATCAAACTGGTGGGAATTTGACAGTCTGAGATTCCTCTCCCTCAGATACTTCTGTTTAAATTCCTCTTCACCAAACTGGTAAACCTATGGGCTAAGATGCTCTTCTTCTTCTCTTACAGATGGACCCCATGAGCCCCCAGCAGACCTGATTTATTAAAGTAAGTCTCATGGTCTAAAAGGAACTCATGGTTATGGCACCAGTCCTGTAAACATTTGTTGATTTGCCAGGTTTGACTGGCCCTTTCAAACCCCTTTCCTTTGATTGGGAAGATTGATGAAAAAGCTACCTGTGCTCCAGAGTTCCTTATTACCACTCTCAGGGTTCTTTAGTCCTTCTTGCTACTCCTCAGACTGCTTCTGGCTGTATCACTGGTGCCCATGTGAAACAGCAGCAGCAGATAGTAGTCAGTGGACTCTATGAGGCCTGATATTCTCTCAATGGCTTCCCTGATACAAGCCTCTTGTAAGCAGGACACCTCTCTAGAGAGCACATCGGGTCACAATGAACCATGGTGGAAACTCCCTGGCTGATTTTGGAAACTCAGGCAAACAAAATAGTCTAGTAGTCTAGTATTCAGTAGTCTATTGGAAGAGAAATAATCTCTCACAAATTCTTGTAACTAATTAAAAGATATATACAGTTAATTAACACAATTTCATTTAAATTAAAGCCTTATGTTTTGCACAGTAAAAAGGAAACCAAATTGGTTTTGGCAAATAGGTTTGTGGCAAACTTGCAAATGGTTTTAGTAATTTCATACTTTTATGTGGGATTTTATTCCCTGTAAAATCCACATATGCCGAGTATTAGAGTTTAAACTTAAAAACATTTTCTTAAGTCTTACATTTTTTGTGTTATTTTTTTACTTGATTTCAATGCAATGTTCTATGTTTCTGCTTTAACATACACATAAGATATTTACATTCTATGAACCATAGAGAAAGTGTCTTGCAATAATAGAAAAGAAGTTGGATAAGATGTTGTTGCTATGATTATTCTTAGTGACTACTTACTTGGAGATACATATTTTTCACTAAGGTGTTCCATATTGAGAGCTTACATGATTATTGTAATATTGTCTCATTTATGGATTAGTTTATGTATAAAATATCTAAACTTTTTTTTTAATGAAACTTCATATTCCTTGAGATATTGACTGTTTTTGATGGGGAACAAATGAAAGAAATGGTAATGGAAAAAACAAGTACTAAAATGAAAAAATTCTTTTGAAAGATAGGATTTTTTCCTTAGACAATTCTGGGAATTAACTAATTTCTTGAGCAATACCTACACTTTCCATTTTACTTGTCCTGATTAATAGGAACTGTTATATACTAAGCACATTGGCTGGGAAAAAATTGGGAATGGGGTCATGCTTCCATGACTTTTTTCTTCTATTGTCACTGTATTGAACCAGTCTGAGATGGAGTTCATTTTCCCATAGCAGCCCTCACAGAGCTGTGGTTTGTATTGGTGGCTAGAAAGATGTTGATAACACACCAGTGTTTTGGCTACTGCTGAGCAGTGCTGGCACAGCATCAGCGCTGTCTCTCAACATTCCTCTACCCCTGTCCCCCCACCCCTCATTGAGGGGTGGGTGTAGGGAAGTGGGCAAGATCCTGGGAGGGGGCACAACCAGGCCAGCTGACCCAAATTAACCAAAGGGATATTCCATAGCATATGACATCAGCTCAGACATAAAAGCTAAGGGAAGGAGGAGGAAGGGGGAGCATTCATTATTTACAGCCTTCCAGATCAACCGCTACATGTTTCTGAAGCCCTGCTTCCTGGGAAGTAGCTGAACACAGCTTGCTAATGGGAAGTAGAGAATAAACTTTGTTATTTTCCTCTTTGCATATGCACAAAACTTTCACTTTTGCTTAAGTAAACTGCCTTATCTAAACCCACGAGTTGTTTTCCATCTTATTCTCTCTCCCCTATCAGTCTGGAAAGGGGAGTGATAGAGTGGCTTGCTGGGTGCCTGGCATCCAGCCAAGGTCAAACCACTACACACAGTCACTAACCCCTTCCCCCCCCCCAATTTCCCACAAAAAACAAGAAGTATCCTATGAAGCTCACTTTCTGCTGTTGTCACAAAAAAACCCAAACAAACTGCTATGAAGCTGACTTTCCTTCTTAGCAGAAAGTTGTGACAAAAATTAGACTCCTAAAAGGTCCCTTACATGCCCTTTATTGAATTGTCCCAAAATGCTTGATAAAACATGTTTTTCCCCAGAGGCTCCTGTGAGCATAAATTATAGTATGCTTACTCAGTTTGCTACCCGGTGGACAGATGTACAGAAGCTCTTCAGGGTCCAGAAAGGCCAGATTTTAGTAGAACATTCTTATAAACTGACCAGTAAATCTTACTCTAAGGTTTGTTACTAAAATAATGTTAAAAATCACAGAACAAGCAAGCCACAGTTATGATTTAGATAGAGGTAAATGAATATGGCTCAAAATCTAAAGCACAACTCCTTCTTCTTGCCAAATTTTCACTAATTAGCATGTTAAACCAGTCAAAATGCCATTTACAGTTCTAAGTTGAAGAAGTCACCATTGGTCTTTATGCTGCCTGGATTAATTAAATTTACACTTATTCCCCCAGAGATTATGAATATAAAAGCAGTTACCTGGGTCCTAGGTGAGAAAGGAAGAAATTGGATGCCAATAGGCGCAAGGAAGATTAAGATCACTTTAGAGGAAAGCATTCTAGCAGCCAGAAAAGTGGAACGATTGATCTTTATGTTTTGGAATTACGATACTGGAAGTCTTTAAGAACAGGTGAGAAAAATATTCTTGCCAATACAAGTCATTTACACTGTATTATAACTTACAAATCCACTGACTCATTCTCTTCTGTCTCTGTGTTTACTACAGTATTGGTTACCACAGAGTGAAGTTCTACTATGAAATAGTTCCTTCTTATCCAGATGATAAGATTTTCAGCAGTTGGTATAATTTGTTCATACATACCATATTTGGATCTTCAGTAAGAAATTCAGTCTAAAAACACAGATTTAGAAAATAAAAAGGAAAATATCTTCAATGAACTACATGTAAGACAGAATCACAGAGTTGAACTGATTAATTTGCTTCTTTTTAAAGGGATTTTATTTTTTTTAAATAGTCTGTCATAATTGGCTAATATCTGGAATTTCATAACATACCTGCTAATCTAGGCACTAATTTTTTCTGTCTGATAATTGTAGACTGTTATTACTCAGCAGCAAAGAAATATGGCTAGCTGAACCAAAAAGGCTACGAGTTCTGGATCATGATGATCTGAAAGGTCTACTTTCCAATGACATTAGCTGTTATTTGAAAAAATCCTTTTTAATATTTATACTTTCATCAGGATAATGTTTGGATGACAGGCAAAGTAAAACTAGTCCTAACAGACTGATTTTTTTTTCATGTGAGCTATCAAATTCTTACTCAGCAAGAAAAAGCAATCGAGCAGCATGTTGTAGGCATGGACAGTTGGTTTGAATCTGTGAATATTATCAATTCACCATCAGTGAATTAGAGAAGAACACCCTTTTTCTTCCTTTCTTTATTTCTTTGAACAGGATATTTGAACACGAAACTCAAAGCCTACACCAGAATTTTACTTTACCATTATTAAATACTACTGCCCTGAGCTTTTATATTAGCTTAGGAACTTGATATATCCTAATATTCCACAAAACATAACTATATTTGGGTTATTTTACTAGTGATTTACAAATGAGCATTCCACACCAATCTCTGTGGCATTTTACTTATGCTGATATGACATTTTCAACTCATTGTCATAAGAGTTAATGCGAAATAAACTTTTCTTAGCTGTACAATGGTCTTTTATAGTGTGACTGGTGTCAGGTTTTGTTCACATTTGGCTCAGTTTACTGTTTGTCCAGCCAATTCCTTACCTAGTGAATAGTGCATACTTCAAATCCTTGTCTCTTCAATTTGGAGGTAAGGATGATGTGGAACTGTGTCAAAGACCTTACAGAAATCCAGGTAGATGACATTGGTCAGTCTTCCCTTGTCAACTGTTGCAGTCACTCCATCCTAGAAGACTACCAGACTGGTCAGGGACCATTTATCCATAGTGAAGTTATGCTGGCTTCAGTAAGGGCAAACTACAGATTAGGCAAGGTGTAAGACTGTGTTTAACAGCACCATCTGGTGAACCTATCACAGCAAGGCTATATAAAGGTACGTATAGATTAAAAAAAATTCCCCTGCCTATCTCAAAAAATTGGTCTGCTGGACATAAGAAATATGCACTGCACACAAAATACATTCAGCTCCAATATTCATTTGCAAGTTAAATATGATCAGCAAGTGCTTGATAACATCAATCTTTGTGAATTCCTGATAAATTTTGTAGGATAATGCTAAGTTTACATGTATACCTATAATTCAGGAGAAAAAAATATCAGGAATAGCTTGTGATGGCTACAATCCCTCTGTTATTGTTTTATTTTGGACAGAGGTAAAAGAAAAAATAGACTCCATATAACCTATCTTAAAAAGGACAGGCTTAGAGCAATTAAGAACATTTTAATGGTATCAATTTATGTGAGGGCTACATCCATTTCGCTGCACTATTTTAACATTGTCAATGAATCTTTCCTAAGTTTACTTTCATCTGTTAAGACTTGTGTTTGGCTGATCTAGATTCTCCTTCTTGCCTTTTTCCCATGAGAAATGTTGATATCCCATGTTCAACAGTCAACAGTAACTCTTGTAGATATACACCAATGTGGCCTTTATAACAGTTTACTTAAACAGCAGAGCAAATAATTGAAACTATTTACCTTGAAATCATCTGAGATTTCAGCAGACCTGAAAGAAAAGAACAGATTTGTAGCTGAATGTTTTCCAAGCAATCTGTTTAGTTCTGCATGTGCTTCAACTCAATTTCATGGTAATTTCATAAGGAGGTTGTATTTTAATCCATTGTGCTGCAGAGCTGAGGCTTTTACCCTTTTATTTAAGTTATACAGTTGGAACATTTTCTGTGCCACTTTAGTTATTAATATGAATTATTGTTTCATCACATGTTCAATTTGTTTGTGTTTTAAATATCTCCCAATAGCTTCCCAATTAGTTTACTTCCCAGTACATTGCAGTTAGCAATGTATAAAAAGTTATCCATTTATTTCAAATGTTTTTTCTCTTATCTTGTTTTTGTTGGCTTTTGTTTGTTTTTTGTTTTATTTCCCAAATTCTGATTTGTGGCTTGCATCCACCTAGCTAATGACAGATAACTAATATAAGGTAGAAGTAAATTGACCGGTGGGGCTACGATCAAAACCAAGGAGAAAATATTTCTGTATTATAATAAGTTCTTAGTAATTGAAAGATTATTGTTTGAAATTCAGGTGTCTCAAGTTGGTTTGCTTTCTCTCTGGATCACCCTGTTGTTCATGTGTTACAAGGCAAAATATTTGTTGAGCTCAGGAAATACAAACAACAAAAATGAATTTACAAATTAATGAAAGAAGAGTACAAAATTGCCTGATTGCATCATGTTATTCATAGTAAATAGAGGTATGTATATTGAACAGCACTTTTAAACCTCTTGGCCATGAAGAGTTATAGAATGTACTTATGATATTGTTCACAGGACACAAATAAAAGTTTTATGTTAGAAAACATTTAACATCTCTGCAGGAAATAAAAAGTTAACAATTAATATGTAAAGACTGTAGTTTTACTCAGTATACTAATGGACTTTGAATATTATGGTTCTTCTATGTCAGTGGAAAAGGATAAAGCATACTTCCTTTCCCATGGTGTCTATCTGCATGTGATTTAGTCTTGAGGCCTTGCCTGAAAGCTAGATACTGCATCAAGCTAAATACTGTGGAATTAATATAATTCTCTCAAATGCTGTACTTTTGGTTTATATCTTCACTGCATATCAAGATGGATCCTCAATAGTAATCAATTGCAACCGGTATCTTTGCCAAAAGTCAGGATGAGGTTACTCTTCTGTTCATATTCTACACACATATATTGAAAAAAATTAGACTGAACTATTTCATATGTATGCATATGAAGTTTGCTTAATTTTTCTCTTTTAAGATAGCTGACATCAACCATTCATCTTAATATAGTCGCAGCATTTCCACTGCTGAGGATGCATTTTGGTTTTTTTTTTGTTTTGTTTTGTTTTTGTTGTTGTTGTTGTTTTGGTTTGGTTTGGTTTTTTGTTTGTTTGTTTGTTTGTTTGTTTATTTTTTTCCCCACAAAAAGGCTGTTAATGTAACTCAGGTCTGGATACATTCCATGAATGCCTGTATCAAGTTCCAAATATCTAGTAAAAACCTACTCCCCTAAAAAAAGTTCAATCTAAATACATGAGTTAGGGCAAATCTATAATATTTGTCCAGGCATAACTTAATTGGTTATTTAAAAAAAGAATGAGGTTTGTGGCAGAAGATCATCCTGAGATGGTTGAATTTATCAAAATACACAAGGGATTTCTTTGAAGTACAATTGTGTTAGCACACGCCCAGAAAAAATTAAGAAGAATTTCATATTTCACATGAATCTGAAACATAATGTGTTATTGAATGTTAGTTTAAAAAAAAAATGGTCTGCCTTCTATGGCCCCTGTTACATCATGAACATTGCCTGCCTCCCATGATTTAAACCTTGTTTCACAATCTATGAGACTGCAAAAGTTTCCATCAAATATTATGGAAAAGTTATGGGGAAAAATGAATATCCAGGAGGCTTAGCGTAAGATACATAAAAGTATAGCTCAAACAAAAAATATGACAACCTATTACCTGATGATGATATAAAATTTGTCAATAAGAGTGAGGCAAGATATAGCAATAGGCTTTACTGTCCATTCCCCGCCCTTCTTTCCTATAAAGAGAATTGTTCTCCAGGGCATCAACTGAAAGCATGTACAAAAGAAATGAGGTTAGTTTTATTAATTTACTTTCTTCACAACTGAATAACCATAGCTTTATTCTCTTATTCCCCTTGGCACTACTTTGTTCCATTCTTTAATAAAAGCAAATGTGAAAAATCAGGATTTGTTCTATTCAGCTTCATTTCACTTTGAGTGCTGTAAAAAGATGAGATTTGAAATTGTTCACTGTAATGTATAGAATATCTCAAAGATTCGATTTACTGATGATGCAGTATCATTTCAGTTGTCTCACTTTAAGTTGCATACATTTATTAGACCATTAAGTGTTGAACTCTGGACTCTTTCTGAGTGGCATCCAAAGATTTCAAAGGAAGATGTGCAAGGAGAATTTTTCTTCAGATAGTTTTGTTCTCAATGTACATAAAAGTTGTTCAAAAAAGAGAGAGAAGAGAAGAGAAGAGAAGAGAAGAGAAGAGAAGAGAAGAGAAG
>NW_020897694.1:626857-654542 GCF_003984885.1 Neopelma chrysocephalum | reverse complement strand
AGAAGAGAAGAGAAGAGAAGAGAAGAGAAGAGAAGAGAAGAGAAGAGTTATATGAAGATATTCTGGATAGGTCTTTTAGCATTAGACGCCAGATTCCACCCAAAAAAAACCAAAAACCACCCAAAAAAACCAAACCAAACACCCACAAAGAAAAACAACAACAACAAAAAAACCCAAACCCCAAAAATCTGTTAAGGGCTGTGTGGTGTCAATACTTCTTAACCCTGTACTTTATATTTACCTTACATGTTTACAAGTTTTATATTTTGAACAGAAAAATAAGAAAATGACGGGGTAAGGTTTATATCACTCAGTTTTACAGATATTGCATTTTTAATACAACTGCAGCTACATGTAATTAATGATCCAAGTGTTCCTTTATATTTAATAAGGGAAAATACTTCTATGCTATAATTAATTTCAAACTAAAGTCTATGCCTGCATTTGGTAGACAACTAACATTCTGGAAGTGACTATTTTTCTGTTAATGGCAGTTAATGCTCAGATGTGCATGTCTAATTCCAAAAGGAGATGAGTCTCACATTATTTATATTCCTCTAAGCTGGTCATCCAGGCCTTCAGTAGAGAGGATGGGAATAATATTGAATGTTGTCAAACACAGAATTACAATCAGTTACTCATTTTTGCAATTTATCTGATTTATCCAAGTCACTGCCCTTCTCAAAATCCCTTACCTGACAGAACCTCTACCAAATATCGTACAGGGAAACTGTACAAGAAAAAGGCAAGTACAATCAGCTCATGTCATAAGACCATTTATTTTCTTTTTTTTTTTTAATCAGTTTTAAGTTGGTTTGGCAAGGTAAGTTATTGATTAGAAAGGTATACAGAAGTAGGTCAGGGAGTTAATTTCAAAAAGATCGAAATTGAGAGAAACCCCAGGAACCAAATGTAGGCTACTGAGATTTTTTTTTTTCCCCCAAAGATCATGTTTTCAAATAGAGATTCAGATCTGAAAGTTTTGTCAGTGTGGTAAAAGATTTTCTGCCTTGCATCTGCCACCATTATGTTGAAGAGTTAAACTGTGCATTCTTAAAAGACTTCAGCTGCTGATGACGAAAAGAAAGGTGTTTCCACATTCTTTGCCACCAGTCCCAAGGTTGGAAGTAGTTCTTTTCTGAAAAGGCATTCCTAGATGGTTTTATTCATTCCTATGGAAACTTTGGATGCCTGGATCCTGCGGAAACCCTGGATGGAAAAGTAGAAACAGGTATTGGGAAAAAAATAAGGAACAAATATTTTTTATTATGCCTCTCCATTTTCAGATCCAGAAATATTTTCAATAGTTCTCCAATAGGCAATGCAAGAAGGGATTCTGTTAAATCTACTTGCTGCAGAGAGACACTGTGTTTCTTCTTCTGGAGGTGTCGTTGAGAGGCTGCTTAAAACCTGATAGAACAAACACCTTGGATAGTGCCTGATGAAAGGAAATCTCACTGTTTCCTAGTGTATTATTTAGTGTGAACTTAAGAAGATTTTTGTTGAATTCTCATTTAGTCCTTCTTTATACCTAAATACTGGAGAGAAGTAAATAATTTCCTAGACTTAGTATGTGTTACTTGGACTTACTTTAGGAAACTAGAAAAATCTGTAAAATCCTCTATTATTTCAGAACACTGAATGATAGAGTGAACTGTAAGAATATGGGCATCAATTAGCCTCTTCTAACTACAGAACAAGAGTTTAAGCTACTGTTAGTATTGTTAGTCATAAGGCAACATGCAATTTGCTGAATGTAGCAGGTAACTCCAAGTAGTCAAGAGCAGAGGACTGGTAAGAAGAGTCAGATGTGTATAGTCTCTGAGAATAGGACATAATATTTTCCAGTCCAGAGTAAGAAGAGTACAGAAAGAGAAGTTTTTCTTCCAAAAGAACCATCAAATTCTTAAAAAAAAATCCCTAAAAGGGTCATAAAATCTCTGGTGTATATAATCCCTTGGAGATTGTAGACACTCATGTCTTTTAAAGAGCCAGTCTAAATTACTGCACCTAGTGGAACCTCTTTCCACAAAGATTTTTTCAAAGATTTTTTCAATAATGAATCTGATGATTCATTATTTCAGAACACTGAATGATAGAGAGAACTGTAAGGACATGGGCATCAAGTAAATGAGTAGGAGTAAGAAGATCGTTACATAAGGATCACCTCCCTTAGGGATATAGATGCCTCTCTACTAATGTAATAGATGATTTTACGTAAGATTGAAACTTGAAGTTAATACTTATTTTTGAAATTAATTGTATAAACCATTTTTTCTTGTATTAAAATTTATATATAAATAAAAATACTTTAAGAACTAATTTTATAATTTATCTACCATTAAATTATTTTTTAAAAAAAGTTTTAATTGAATTCTGGGTGGAAGCCAGGTTTATAAAGATCAGAATTTTGCAAAATACAGTTCTGAGTTTCAGCTAAAAACATATACATAGTCAATTTCATGATTTCCTTATTTACAGTGATTTCTTATGGATTTTGAGTCATGATGAATGACCTCGATATCATGATGAGGAGCAGTAGTATAAAACCAGAAAGACAAATGTATATAGTTAAAGCATTTTTCCTTTTTCACTGCAATCTTTCCTTTCTTTATTTATTATTTGGTTTGGGGTTTAATGATGCTTAAGCATAATGTCTTCTTAGTCACATATCATTTTATAAAACATAATTGTCTGCTAATTTCTTAGCAAATATTTAAATTGCACAGTTCAATAATGGGTACTAATTAATTTAATCATAAAATGTTAATTTAAAAAACTGAGTAGATGCACTCTGATTATATAACTATCACTTTAATTTCATAAATGCAATACGCATGCTGAAAAGTATATGTTCTTTCTTTAGATGCTGTATCTGATAGCATGAGAGGCACGTGTATATATAATATCAGAATGTTCTCATACTTTTATCAATATAATGAAATCATACTTGAGAGGGAAAAAAATTAAAGATAACACTTTCTAGTGACAGTTATATAAAAATGTGTCGATATCTGATTATAAAGAGAAGCTAGAGCCGTGGGAGGGAGGGATAATAATTTTTAAAAATTGACTTTTCCTTTCCCTTTTAAACCTTATAACACCAAATCTGCAAAAGTGGAAAAAGAAAAAACTTTTTGCAATTATTTCACAAGAAGTTCTATCAATGCATATAGGGGAGAGATTATAATTGCTGAGATTTATAGTAAAATGGAAAATTATTTTTAAATGAGAAGAGAGATAATGAAATGTTTAAGTCTCTCCTTAGAAATTCTATTACCATACCTCATCAGTGCTGAATTTTAATTTCACAATTTTCTGCTTAACTGGATGATATCCTATTCCAGAGAATATCTTTCATGATGCTTGGATATCTTGTCAAAACAATTATTCTCTCATTTGTATGCAAATTTACAAATTCATATATTTTTTTTAAAATCTTGTTTTAATTTGTTGGGTTTTTAAGAAAAAATTTGAAAAAAACAAAACAAAACAAAACCACAAACACCAAAACCAATCCCGAATATTACATGTAGCTTCACACAGTTTGTTTTCTCTACCTAACTTCAGTTTGATTTTTGGCAAGTTTTTGAGCAATCTTACTTATCCCTGTCTGTAGGAACTTTCTTTAATCAGGAACTTTCAAATACAATAAGCTGTATATGAAACCAAAGTGGTGTGCATTTCAGTATGAGAAACTATAGAACAGGGATACTTAGGATCAATATCCCAATATTGTAACATGAAAGCTTTAAAATTCAAGATGACAATAGTGTTAGAGAAGCAGCTGGCTCTACACGACAACTTTAATAGAGCTACTAAAACAGTCTACTAGTTTCAGATCCTATAGCTGAACAACTATTTTCTGGACCATATTTTAATTTTAAAAATCAATCTACAAGTAGAAACGGGATCTCAGTGGAGATCTGATTTATTTTTCTGGTTATGGGTCAAAAGTTAAAGTCCTGGAAGGGAACAGAACAAAAGAAATAGCAAAGTGAGAAACAAAACTACCCAACCAGCGCTTGTAGAGAAAACTAGTCCTTACTGCCCTTGTTTCAGAGCAAAAGTGCCAAAGTTCAGGATATTTTCTTCCTCAGATTTTCAAAGAAAATGTAATGCTCTTTAGGGATACCAATATAAGCACATTTGCAAGCAAAAATTCCTCTATAGACATAAAATAATGTTTTAAAATATAAAACAATGTAAATTATTATTCTTCTGGCTCATAGGAATAGCTTTTAAGGCATTTATCACCCACAAAAATAATGGGACCATATGACTAAAAGGGATCTATGGGGTAATTGCATATTCCACTGTAATTCTAGGTAACATTTATAAATATATCAATATCTATAGTAAAAATTGGGTTTGTTTTTTGCTGGTTTTGGTTTTATCCTTAGTACGCGTCTTCAAGTTGTCCCTTACATATATTTCAGTATGTGGTCTAATTTCCATCTGTGTTTTTTTAAAGTGAATTTATACCCAACTGCAGCTTTTACTTTGTGATGAAATGGCCTGGAACACTAAACCAGACTCTTCTCTACCCACAATTTGAGTTATTCTCTTATTTATCACTTTTATGTATTACAGGCACTTCACTCTGGCACTTACATTCTGTTCTGAATTAGTTTTATCCATACATTATTAGGAGTGTGACTTGTCAGACTTCTACAATTGCTAGAATTAGAAATTATGAGAAGAGAGATAATGTATATCATATATTTTGAGAGAGCTGGGTTATTTCTGGCAATGCTCATTAAAATTTAGACAAGGATTCTGTGTGATTAAGCTTGGAAAAGCCTCTCAAGGTCATCTAGTCCAATCTCTCCTTGTGTTTCTTTTTGCATGGTTTTATCTTATAGCTTCTTCTGTTATGCAGAAAAATCCAGCAATCATCATGAGTGCATTATTTAGCTCCGCTTCTATTCGCAATGCAGATGTAGTGCAAGAGTCACATGCTGGCCCAAATTTTGTGTGTGATTCATTTTCTTCTCTGGCCTTGCAATGAATATGTACTATGTTACCATAAGGAGTGGATGACAGCATGCTTTTTATAAGAATATTTCACTTATTTATTCCTTTATTAAGATCTTTTCTCTGCAGAAAAGGAGTCTTTTTTCAGTTCCTAAATATTTTTCTTGTCAGATTAAATTGACTGAAATGTCACACAGTCAAATGTATATGTATTGACTCAGTTAAGTCTCCTTTGTGTCCATCCCTCTGGGATGATTATTTATGAAATCTTAAAGCATAGATGAAAAGCTGTCTTGACTAACATCTGAGATAACCTACTGTGTGCCATGTGGGACCCATACATTAAGCTGGGTAATAATGAAGGCAAAATACATAGCTTTTGACAGAAAACTGAGACTCATAGGGAAGAAGTACTTAAAGGATTCTGCCATGCTTATTCTAAACCAGTGGGAGTTTGTTTAATTTTTGCTTTAGTATGATACTACTTGTGTTTTGGTTGGGTTTGGTTATTTTTCTTAGGTTTGTGATAGTATGAAAATAATCAGGGGCATTTTTAATAAAAGGAAAAAAGTTTCCATGGAACCTTAAACTTGTAATTATATGCATTATTGTCACACAGTGAAAGTAATTATTTCATAAAATGGCCACGTCAAATCATTCCATTTTAAAGTCACAAAAAATTCAACAGCATTTAGAAACTAACATGCAATTTGACTTCTTCTATTGCATTTTGTCACTAAATAAAGTATTTAAATTATTAGATTTTTCATGAAATACCTAGAAAAATTACTGTAGATGTACTGCGAAACCTAGTAATATAGTCTATCACATTACTTAATTCCCTACAGAATATTCATTGCAGTAACTAATCAGTTGTTAACCTTAGCAGTTGTCTTATATCAGGACATAAAGATTAATTAAATGAACTAATTTAAACAGAAGAAAATGCTCATATTTTCTATTTGTAAGTCATAAGATAAACAGACTAAAAAGGTGACAATTCTTGCAGCTAAAATTGATGGTAAAGAAGAGTCTAAAGAAAATTATTCAGTACTGTTTACTTATCCCTTAAGTAAGGATTGATGAAGATTGATCAGAGAATAATGTTAGAAAAAGTACATTGTGCGCACAGAGCATGATTATAAAATAAAAGCATTATGCTACTGTTGGCAATATTTAAAAGAAAAAAGAAACAAAAAAGAAAAGAAACTGACATTGTAAATTAAAATCAAGACTGAAAATTTGTTATCAAAGCAATTCTTGAGGACATTCCACCTCCTACATATTATAGATTCTTTAAGTTATGGCACTACATTGAGGGAATTTTATACTGTTACGACATTGAAACTGAAGAAGTCACAATTTAAAAAAACACCTACCTCATCCTATATCATCATACTATATACACAACACATTTTCAAGTCAACATGTATAGCTACAGATAAGTAACTTCTGACTATAATGTGAGACCAATTTAAAATATTATGCACAACTATAAAAAAAAAGAGGTTGTGGTGATCTCCTATCTTACTGTCTGTAAAGGTAGAAAAATATGGTCTTGCTTAAGTGATGATTGCTCATTTGTACAGCGATTTGATTATTTTGATAAGCAGTCTTTGGATTAAGACAATTTAAAGTGCAAAACACTGCAGTTCAATTTGTGTCTGATTTCTTGTGTCTAAATGAAGAAAAAAAATAAGATTACATCTTCCTTTTCAATGTCCTGTCATATCAGAGAATGACAATAAGATGGAATCTGCCAGTAAAGTAACCCACAAACTAAATATTTTATGACTTTATTATCTGTCTATTACATGGATAACTAAATACAAAAGCCAGAACTCTGTGATGTGTATCAAGCATCTATTAGGGGTATGTGATGAGAAGGCAATGTTCATAGTCTGGGATTGAAAAATTGTTTTGACAAGCTCATCAGTGCTGTTCATCACTCTGGAATAAACTATGCCATATGCCACTTTGCTTTTACGGGAAAAATAAGCAAAAAATCCTGGCCATTTTATTAAATTCTTACTTTCATTGTGCATATAAGTACAAGTTTTAGATACCATGGAAACTTTTGACCTTTTATTAAAAGTATCTAAAAATATTGTACTAGCACAACTTACAACTCTCAGTATTCATTGTTCTTTCTCCCAAGAAAGGTCTTTTGACCTTTTCAACTGGTCTGTTGCCTCGATAATTCATAAAATAACTGTGTTCCTGTACCTAAAGCTTCTCATATAATCACACTTCCAATATCATGTAAGGTCAATATACAATTGTTCAGTCATTATAGTGCTAGTGCATATTCAGCCAAAATCATAGAATTCTTCAGCCATAATATAATATTCCTTTATCACAAAGAGCCAGGTCATGAGCTTCTCTCTTATTTATGTAATCAAATTATTCCTGAGACATACGAAAGGTTCTTCAATAACTAGCTCTAATGAAGACAACTAAAATGAAAATATTATGAATATATTCCACATACTATGCAACTAGTAATCACAAATAACCAGGAATGATGGGAATTCCTGCAAATATGTTCAGATCTATTTACACTCACAATCAATTTATATTAGCCACAAGCAAGAACATCCAGGGATGAAAATACCCAAGCCAAAGAATGCAGAAATAAAATTGATAGCAGTTAAATTTTTGATATTTAAATTATATTGTTAATAGTACTTTTTCTGATGTATTATTTTCCCAACTTAATATTTTTCTATTTAAATTTAAAACCTTCGCTTTTCCGGCATATTATTAATTTAATTGATAATTACAACATGATAGTTAAAGTAAGCCTTTTTCTTTGGTACAGATATACCTTACAAGTGTAACTTTTGTAAACACGTATTTCCTTCTGGAATTAATAGATTGCAAAAGACTGATGGAACTTCTTTTTCCCCTCTCCAAAAGGAAAAAAAAACAAAAATGAAAGGAAAAGTAAACTTAAGAGCCTCCACCTCATTTGGAGTCCATCTTTTTTCTTCATTCATGGTCACCAATATGACAGTCAGGATCAGGGGAAAACGGAGGGGTTTTTGTCCTACTTTTTGAAAGCATAAGGACAAGCAGATAACAACAGTATTTGATGATTTAGTGATGCTGTTGTGGGTATTTTTCAACATTTTGAGTGCAGATTTTGGAAAATGTGGGGGGGATGAAAAGAGTGGGATTCTTTTTGTCTTGTTCTATTGATTAATCTTATTTTCAGTGTAGCATGATTTTTCCGTTTCCATTTCTGTAGTACATTTTTTTCAATTCCTTTCCCATCATATAAAAACCCCCAGATCCTTAATGACTCATAACCACTGGGTAATAATACTAGTAAATTTTACATCAGAAAATGAGCTTTGTCACAATAATGTTACATTTAAGAACAAGATATATTATCTGCACTGAAAAAGAAAGCAAACAAGGCCCAAAATCCAACAGTGGAAGAAACTGAGGGTTTTTTGTTTGCTATTCAGGGTTAAACTTTGCTTTTGAACAGTTACCTGTGATAAACTATTGGTTCTCCCTATTAACAAGCCATGCTTCACTGTTGCACATTCTCATTTTTTAGAATAGTTGCTAATTAGTTCATGCAAATAAAGCAGATTTAATAAAGGGGGGGGGAAGGGAAGAAAAAAAACACCCCCCTCCAACATTTGTGATATTTGGGACAACCTACTAGAAATCACATTTTATTTAAAACTGATGAGGTCATTCAATTGTGGTATCTGCCTATAAATTCAGGTCTCTCTATAAATTCCTTACGTTTGGAGACAGGTAGCTAGAGTAATTAGTTTTTTTGTCTTCTTTTGCAAAACTAAGTCCACCATATACATTCAGAGAATGCTTATTAAAATGAGTTTCATGTTAAGGTGAGCTATCATGTATTACGGATAGTATCACGGATCATAGATGTATATTTTAACAACAGTTCTTGTGAGTAAAATGCCCCACTGCTAGAAACCATTAAGTCTGAAAAGGCTCAGCTTTAAGGGTGCAAGTTATTCTATATTAAAGACAGGAAATAAATCTACATTAGCACTGCTGTGACACAAGGGTAATGGCTGGAGTCCAGTCTTCAGTATGGCACTGTGTTTCCAGCAGTGTATATACACACTGTGTTGCTACTGCTGAAGAAATTGGTGCCACTGTCCAGACATGAGTGTATATTGTTGTATGACCGTGTATCCACCCTATTTTGCAGAAAATGGTCCTGCACCTGACCTCAGTCACAGTATTAGCACACTTCTTTTGCATTCAGATGAATATTATATGAATTCACATTTACATAGAATTTATTTTTCACTGAAAACAACCCTTCCTGTACACTAACTGTAGTTAGTACACACGTCTTGTCCTCTGACAAGAGGGAAATTGGGAAAAGAATGCCAGGAGGCCTTCATGGATGGATAAAGAGCTGCTGAACCAACTCAGAGCAAAAAAAGTAGCTTTCAGGAGGGGGAATTGAGGACAGGTGGCCTGGGAGTAATATAGGGAAATTGTACAGGAGGTTAGGGACAAGGCATGGTGGGTTGACCTTGGCTGTATGCCAGGTGCCCACCCAGCCGCTCTATCACTCCCCTTCACAGCCAGATAGGGGAGAGAGTAAGATGGAAAACAACTCATGGGTTGGGATAAGGCAGTTTATCAAAGCAGAAGCAAAGCGAAACTTGCACGAACAAAAGCGAAGAGAAAGATAACACAGTTTATTCTCTACTTCCCATGAGCAGCAATGGTCGGCCACCTCCGAGCAGCAGGGCTTCAGCATGCACAATGGTTCCTCAGCAGACAGCCATTGGAAACAATGAATGCCTGCCTTCTTGCTCCTTCCCTTAGCTTTTATATCTGAGCTGACATCATATGGTATGGAATATCCCCTTTGTCAGTTTGGGTCAGCTGGGCTGGTTGTGTCCTCTCCCAGAATCTTGCCCTCGATTGAGGAAGGAATGTTACAGTGCTGATGCTGTGCTCAGCAGTAACCAAAACACTGGTGTGTTATCAACACCCTTCTAAGCTACCAATGCAAAGCACAGCACTGGGAGGACTACTGTGGGGAAATGAACTCCAGCTCAGCCAGACCCAATAGACAAGGTTATGGAAGTCAAGGTCCAGTTAGAATTGAGTCTGGCCAGGGACATCAGGGAAGGGCTTCTATAGATATGTTGCTAGCAAAAGAAAGAATGGGGATAACGTGGGCCCTCCTCTGGAAGGAAATGGCAGACCTGGCTACTCCAGACAAAGAGAAGGCTGTGGTTCTCAATGGTTTCTATGCTTCACTTCAACACAAGTGCTCCAGCCACACTGCCCAAGTTGAGAAAGGCAAATTCAGGGACTGGGACTCTAAGCCCACTAGAGGAGATGATGAGGTTTGAGACCGTCTAAGGAACCTGAATGTGCACAAGTCCAATGGACCCAATAAGATTCATCCACGGGTTCTGAAGGAGCTGGCAGATGAAATTGCTAGGCCACTATCCATCACTTTTGAAGAATCATGGCAGTCAGGTGAAGTCCCCAATGACTGGAAAAGGGGACATATAAGTCCTATTTTTAAAAATGGGAAAGCAGAAGGCCTGGGGAACTACAGATGAGTCAGTTTCACCTCTGTAGCAGGCAAGATCATGGGGCAAATTCTTCTGGAAACTATGTTAAGGCACATGGAAAACAAAGAAATTATTAGCAACAGCCAACATGGCTTTACAAAGGGAAATCATGTCCGAAAAACTGACTTTTTATGACAGGGTTAGAGCATTGGTGGATATGGTCAGAGCAACTCACATTATCTACCTGGACTTATGAAGAGTGTTTGACATTGTCCTGTGTGACGTCCTTGCCACTAAATTGGAAAGACATGGATTTGATGCATGGACCAGGCTTGAGCGGTGAGTCAATGCAAACCCTATGAAGTTCAACAAATCGAAGTGAAAGGTCCTCCACCTGGGTCACAGCAATTCCAGGCACACCTACAGGTTGGGCAAAGAAGTAACTGAGAGCAGTCTCTTATGACCAGGTTCTTTAAAATTATTACAGAGATGTCTCTGCCTGAATTAACATGTAAATGAGACCATATGTCAAAGTCAATAGTATAGATTTTTATTTAACAGTAAATGTGAGGTGGAGAAAGATAGAAAGAAATAGAAATTTGCTGTTTCTACATTAACTATTGTTATTCTGTTTCTTTTGATGGTTTGTTTGTTTCTGGGTTTGTGGGTGTTTTTTGGTTTGATTTGGGCTTTTGGAGGTTTTGGTTTGTTTAGGAGGTTTTTTTGGTTTTGCTTGTTTGGTTTTGTTTCTGTTTCTGGTTTTTTTTGTCCCAAGAGTATTCATTTTCTTCAGTTCTTTTTTTTATAAGAAGATCTTGAAAACTGGACACTAGCTTCTTATTCAAAGGGTATCTTTTTTTTTTTTCTCTCAAGTAACAATGATTTTTGGTCTTCCCCTCTTACATTTTTTTAAACTCTTTTCACTCTTTGGGGTACAAGCCAACAAAGTTTCCCCTTATTCTATGCCAATCTCATCAATGAGGCAATTACATGCCATGAAAGTGGCTCCAAAACAAGCTTTTTTAGGAAAACTTGCCAGCATAGTGAATATAAATTATGCAGCTCAACAGCAGTTGGGCACAAATGTAATAGATCCATACATAAATTATGACTATTGTTTATTTGCTTTACACTTTCTTGGCAACAACATAGTGGTTAACAAATAGTGACTAGCAAGAGAATATTGCACCTGACATTATAAAAAAAAATAAGAAACACAAGTTAGCCTATTTTTCAGCTCAGACCTCATTTGAACTATTTATATATGTTTTTAATAAAGTATAATAATTTGAAAGATTTAATATTTAGTTTACCAAGTATTAGCCCTATTTCACTGGTGAAAAAACAAAGTTCTGTGCAGCAGTGTAAAGCTGTTCTTTAAATGGAATAACTTACTAGAAAGAAATGGGAAACTGTTTTATTTGGGTTTTTTCCCCTTATGTTTCTACACCTACTGTTGTTTCTGATTATAATCTCAATGAATGCAGGAAAGTGTATGTATGATTTATTTTCAGCTAGTATTAAAATATAATTTTAAGCTTCTTCCCAGTATGTTGTTGCATACCAGTATTATTTACATTTTAAAATAGTCTATTTTGTATGTTTCATTTATGTCTTGGTGTATTAAATGTTTGCAGACTAGATCCACAATAGAAAAGAAATGAAACAATGTTTGGCAAAGAAGGGAGTGAAATTAAGTTTTTATCCTCTTCAGACTGCAGAAGTAATGGAAAAATGCAGAAAGAGAGTGAGAACATTCTACACCAGATTCTCATGTATTTAGAGACAGAAAATATAAAAATATAAAAAATATAGACTCCACCAAAATTTCTATAGGCAATTTTCTAAAAGAAACAACAGTGTGGAAAAGACAGGTATTGATATTCAAAATTAAAAAAAAAAGGGAAAACGTAGCATAACGCTCTTTCAGTCTGAATGTCTCAGTTTACCTTCAGTAGAAATCAATAAGTAGGAAAAAGGAACTCTTAAACTAAGAGCCTTGTTCTGTTATGGAGCTGGGATGTGGCTAGTATGTATAACATACTCTAGGAACTCAGAAATTTTCTCTGATTAATACAGATACAGAGAAAAATATGAGATGTTCCAAATCAGCTGACTCTAAAAAGTAATTCATAGATAGAACAGGAGACTGAAATTCTCTGAAGAGTGACTAAGCAACACATATTTCACTTGTGCATTGCTTTACTTAGCCTAGCCTAAGGTTCAGAATCTCAAGATTTTTTTTGGTCTGTATTCATAAAGGCTTGGATTCATCCCATCTACCTTTGAATGGCTCAATGATCTTGAAGTTGGTAGCCTAAATTTATTTTAATGGTCTTCTGTAGGAGCCCAAACCCAGCTCTCAGCAAAAGGAAACTTGATAAATTTGAATCATAAACCTTGGAAAACAAGACCTGACAAACATCTCGTGATCTGAAGAAATTTGGACCCTTGTCCTGAGACCTGTTGATGTGCAACCCTAGGATTTAAACCTGACTCCAAGCAGAATTAAGAAAGGACTTTTTGAGATGATTGTTAAAACCATGTCTAAACCCCTGTAATCCCTCTATCCCCCATGTAATCCTACCTGAAGAAAAATTAACTACTTAGAAATTGCAGTAAAAACTTGTGTAACTCCCTAATTAACATAGGTTGTCTCCTTCATAAACATGTCCAGCCCCCGAGGCCCTTTAAACTGTGTTCTCGTGTTCAATAAACCATTCCAGTTTTCCTCATGCTGGAATCGTGTTTAGTTTTGTTTTTCAGACCAGCACTGTCTTCCAAATTTCCTCTGCAACTCATGAGGAGGCCTAGGCCCTTTTCACTTTATTTAATATGTGAATTTCCCACTGATAGTCTGCCTATTTTGGAATGGACTCCCCAAAGCTGGCCTCAAACATGCTTGATGAAAAGATGTAAACATTTTTCTGAAAATCAGTGACCTGAAAGTTACATTTAAGAATCAAATAATTTTGCCTGCAAAGTCAAAGCCAAAAGTAATGTGAAGAATAGCAGATGGAAGAGATGATGATTGATTAAATCACCAATGCTCAAATAAGGAACATTTGAGAGGCTGACCCAGGCAATACCCAGAGAAGAGAGTGTGATATAAATGTAATGTAGTCAAGCAAACTTTGGGGAAATTGGGTGATGATCTTAGAACAACCAATAAAAGGCCCTATTGCCTTGTAGAAGCAGAGGATTATCAAGGTGGGGAGGACCATAGTCTTGTCCTCTTCGCTGGAACAGGGGCACAACATATTATGCTCTGATTTGGACATGTTCTCATCAATGACCTGAGAAAAACTGGGTGCCCTCCCCCAGCTCATGCTGGGATATGTGCACAGAAGCAAGATCTCCCTTCTGTAGCTCTGATGTAGTCGTTAGTGTATTTGTAGAGTACATTTTTTCTCACTCATGATAGAGATCTGAAATACATCAGTTTATGCAATGTGAACAACATACTGAAGTGGCTAACAGCATGGAGAATATAGCCTTGTAGAAGCAAACTTTTGGCTTTCAGTTTTGTAATGGAGTGATGCCTTAAAGCCCTTAATGCTTTTTTATTTTTCTGCCTTATAAGTTTTATAGGTAATAGAAGTAGATTTTAGAAGCAACCCCTTTCTCCCTCCTCCCCTAGCACCCCTTAGTTTATACATTCCTTAATCCTCTTACCCCATTCCATACCCCCATATCAGCCCTCCCCCCGTATCCAGTAGATGTTTTGTCTCTTAGTCAAGGCAAGCCTGTCTTGTTTGGGGAACGCTTGTATCTTGGCCTAAACCGCAGGACAGAGTCAAGGAACTGGGTGACTCTGCTCTCTGTACCCCGAAGATGATGAAGGATGATGAAGAAGGGGTCCCAAAAAGCCCCCCGACCCAATTCTAGGAGGTGGGCCAAGGGGTGGACCAGGCCAAAAGTAATAGGGTGGACACACTTGGGATTGGCCAGATATTGTTATAAATGTAACATCTCGGACACAGCCCGGCGCGCGCGTTGTGTAACATCTCTTGCCTTGGCACTATTAAATCCTTTCCTTATCTCACCCCAACTAACGGCTCCTGGATTTTTTTCTAAGCACCAGCTGAGCAGGCATCAGAGTACATGATACAGAAACCATAGTAAATGTGTAGTAGTACATAACAAGATAGAGGTGTCCTCTGCTCTCCAAGTAATGCATTAATTTAAGGTAAAAGGATGCCAACCAACTTAATGGTTCTTGTGATCATCTGCTACCAACAAAACAGCACCTGGCATATCAACTTAGTTGTCATTTCTTGTGAAATTATCTTTAATAATTGGTTGACTACTTAATTTTCTTCTCTCTTGAGATTTGTAATTATTTTATTAATGTGAATTCTTCATTATCAGTGACTGAAATGCAGGAAATCTACCACCAAAATTTGAAGGCAGTAAGGAAATAAGGAGTTACTGAAAATGAATACAAAAAAGATTTGATGAAATAATCAACTGTAATATTCTTTTAGGAATTGTCTTTGCTATTTGAGTATGTTTTAATATAGGTTAATCTTTGAGGTCTTTTCGTATGTATTTAAAGAGCACAGAAATAAAATAATTCATAGTTTTTGCTGGTTTGATTTTTGTTTCTTGTCATTATTTTAGGGTGGGTTTTTTTAGTAACATTAATTAACAATCATTTGATTTTATCCATAAGGAAAAGATTATTTTGTTTACTATACCTTCCAATCACATTTAATGAAAGTGAAAAGTGTGGACACTTTTTTTTCCCGTTTTAGACACACGTCCAATATATCACAGAAACCAAGGAGATAGTTAAAAGTGAGCTGAAGAAGGAAATGTTGAACACGAGTTTAATGAAATAGTTTCAAGTTGGTTCTCCAATGAATATTTATTATTTATATAAGAAAGAACAGTTTTGCCAGAGAGAATTGAGAAATGTGTCCCAGCTCAAAATAGCTGATTGAGAATATGGTTTCCAATTTTAAATTGCTATATCCACCTTTTTCTATGTGTGATTTTCAGTTTTCTTCTGCTAGTGGATTTGCTATTTCATCTTCCTAATTACACCTGAATTCATTTTTTCACCCATCATATTGGGCTACAAATCTGCTGCAGAGCTAAGCTCTTTTAAATTACTACCCTCTTTAACTTTGACTTTCAGGTAAGTTACTCCCTAAGGTCACAAGTTAGAAGCATTGGAACATTTATTCCTGGGGGAGAGGAGAGAAATTAAATGGAATTTGCCTGTCAGGAGACAGTTCCTATTGCATTGCAAGTCCTCAGTGGTCAACCAGAATTTTGACCATTTCAATTCATGAATTGTTGCACAGTGTTCAATATGTTGAGTTTATTTCAGAAAAAAGATTGAAGAGAACATGCCTACCAAGAGAATTCCTTCCAATTACATTATAAATGTCCAAGTTACTGTTATCCATTTTTAAAAGACTTTAATTTAGAGATTACTATTTATGAATAGGCAATATTATATGATAGTTTTTATTAGGAATAAAATTGTACATGAGAAAAAAATATACATTAATAACACTATAGTCATATATTTTGTTTCAGTCTGAATGATTTAGAGCCACCTTGAAAGAGATTCCAGATGCAGAATACAACTCTGGCATTCATTTAGTAAACACTGTTTTACTAGCATGATAGTCAAGAACAGTTGACAACAGTGTATAACAGTTTCAAAATTATTATTTTTAAAATCAGACTTCATAAACAAAGTTTATATTAGCATTAGAAGATGATGAATAGTTCAGTCCACCCATGAAAAATCCTTTTAATATAATACTGTTTTCAAAGCAGAATAAAATTTGAAATAAATAAATAAAAAACATTTAAAGCTTGCCTTTGTCAGACATAGGTATGTTTGGAATTATGAAGGTCATTGCTGGCATAACTTTGAGACCTTATGTTTCCTGCTCTTCCTGTGCAGCTTTGTGGAAGAATCAAATACACTTTGAGCTTTCCATGTTACACAGTCATCCAGTGTTCAATTCCTCAGCAATAACATACAGGTACTTTTCACTTAATTACTTCCAGACTGTGTTTTGCTTCTCTGTGAATGCAACTATAGTTAATTCCCATGCCTTTTATTTGAATGGCAATATATTCTCTGTGAAGCTGTGAAGTAAATAGTAACCAATCTGTGATTTTCTTTTCCTGAGTTACAGATTTCTTGTTTGTTTCTATCCCATACATATTTGGAACTTTGTTTCTTCTACGTTGTCTTTTGAAAAAAATAAATGAAATCTTCTAACTTTATGCAGGCACTTGATTTCAACCCTACCATAGCTTAGTAGTAAGTAAAAATCATTCCTGATAGCTCTTCAATAACTGCCATGAAATTAACATTTGCAAAGTATTTATAAGAGTTGAATTTTTCATCATAAGTTTTTTTTTTCTTCTTTTTTTCTTTTTTTTTTTGTCCCAAGAAGTTGAATTAAAAGCCACATTTGATTCCTACTTGTACCCTGGTTGACAGGCTCAGAATCTAAAGAAGGTTCAGGACAAAACACTATTTTACTTCAGGAGCTGCCCTTTCAAGTGAATTGACAAGAAATTTGGAGGTTTAGTTTGAAAAGGCTGCTACTTTGTTTATGGGAAAGCAAATGGATCTGTTTGAAGATTCTTCTTTTGAGTCTTGAAGTTCATTGAAAGACTTTTATGACCAGGGTCCTGAAGGTATCTGTATCTAATCAGTGAAACGCAAGAACAAAAACCCAAGGTTTTTTGCATTGCTAAATCTCTCCTTTTCAATTAAATAAATGGCTTAAACTATTTTTACACCTTCTGTAACATTATCACCTTCTTATAAAGACTGTTTAAAACCAGTCACCTACTACTGCAGTTGAAAGAGTGGTGACAAATCAATCGGAATTAGTAGACTAGCACAAAATAAAGAATGAATTTTCTACAAGGTGGCTAGCCTAGCAAAGACATCCATATTAAGTGTTCCTGACAAAAGTTCTCTTTGTTTTTGCCAGCTGTGCTAGTGCATAAGCTTCTACAATATTTTTGGTTACCTGAATATACATCTAAAATTTTTGCAACAACTTAAAATAGAATTCCTCTTCCTTCAAGGAATTCTCTGATTCAGAAATATATATTTTTTCCCCACCATCAACATAATCATCAAGAATAGATACTAGAAACTGAAAATGTCTCAGCTAATATTCTATTTTCATCTTTTTGATGAGGTATCTAAAATGAGCGGAAAAAACCTCAACCATACTTTACCATTTTTGCAGCAGAATACTAAACAATATACAAAGTATTTAAAATATGAAAGATATTGTTCTTTAAACCAGTAATCTGAAGTTTAGTATGACCATTCAGAGTGAACTCAGAACTTGCTAAAAAACCACCCTCCTGCCTCCTAAAACTATGTTTTAATAGAATTGTAGAATCATAGAATCGACCTGGTTGGAAAAGACCTCTGAGATCATCAAGTCCAACCCTTGATCCAACACTGCCGTGGTTACCAGATCATGGCACTAAGTGCCGCATCCAGTTTCATCTTAAAATCCTCCAGGGATGGTGAATCCACCACCTCCCTGGGCAGCCCATTCCAGTGTCTGATTACTCTCTCCGTAAAAAATATCAAACCTAAACTTCCCCTGGCAGAGCTTACGATCGTGCCCTCTTGTCCTACTGCTGGATGCCTGGGGGAAGAGACTGATGCTCACCTGGCTACAACCTCCTTTCAGGTAGTTGTAGAGGTTGCTTTTGAACCATAATGGGAAACTTTGATGTATTTACACCTTGTACAGCTTACATTTTTACAGTGCAAAGATACCATACCTTGTTCTTGAAAAGAGGAAATAGTTTGCAACGGTAACAGCTGGCTGTAGAATGAGGAGAAATTGCTGATTGTATAAGGGAGTTCCCTATACCCCTCTGATTGTGTGATCTTATTTCAAGGGTTTGGGAAAAAAATATTGATTGAATGTGACATTTAGTGTCTTCCAAAAGGAATCTAGTGTGTACTGAAACTAATTCATTACAAGAATTACAGTCCTGAAAGAGGATAAAAAATTAAGCATTTTACTAAGAAAATATGTTTCTGATCAAACTGAAAAGCTAATGAAGATGTAAAGATACCACAGGGAGTATAGAATGATATTAGAACCTGATGCCACTGATTTCTACCTGTGATGCCTTTACATGGTTTCTAGATATTAAAGAGAAATAAATCCTTATTTTTCAGAAATTTAAATATTCACTTGTGTTGAACATATAAGAGATGATTGGCAACACTGACAATTATGGCAAATTTTTTAAACTCAGGAGGTGCAAGGTCTTTTCAGATCTCATCAGAAAGATACCATCACTCAAAGGTGCCTATCTACTATATTGATCAAAGGATGGAAAATACAAAAATGTGAAAAAAGTAAGGAGGGGGTTATCCAATGCAGCAATAACTGTGATTCCAAGCATCAGGAAGAATGTTTTTATCCTTTCCATAATGTCCATCCTTTACACAATAAATTAGTTAATCAGCTTTGAGTGCTGATGCCTTTCTTACTGAGATTCCAAAAGAATCTGGATGTGACACTTCGTGCCATGATCTAGTAACTGTGGTGGTAGTGGGTCAAGGGTTGGACTTGATGATCTCAGAGGTCTTTTCCAACCCAGCTGATTCTGTGATTCTATGATCCTCACTCAGTTAAAAGATTCCAGGAATAGTCAGTAGCATGTGTCCTGGTTAGAACGGCTGGGACCAATTCATCACTGGATGGGTGTAACCCAAAACTTCCATGCCATTTCCCAGAAACTGTTGTCAGTAGAGGCCTGCAAGGTGGGAAGATGTTCCTGTCCTCATACCCTTTTATGGAATTCCCTACTCTGATATCCTTTTATGGAATTCCCCTCTCTGAGGGAGGGACTGAGCATTCTCATGCCCTTTTATGGAATTCCCTACTCTGAGGGAGGGACTGAGCATTCCCGCCTGAACTGGAGAATATATAAACTGGGAGTTTCGGAACCTTGGCACCACTAGTGGGATCCAGAGGAAGACTGCAGACCACCGCTCTCAACCAGACTGAGACCACCACCCTCGACTGGACTGCAATCACCACTTCTGACCAGACTGCAACAGCTCTCCCACCAGCAGGTTTTTCCCCTCTCCCTTTACTTTGGACTCGGGGGGGGGGCAAGGAACACCACTTTTGTTCATGCCCCAGGGTGCTGGGTTATACATTTGGGTTTTGCGGGTTAAAACCAATTGTCTGTCTGTATAATTGTACTTATTGTATTATTTTAATAAATTGTTATTCTGACTTATAATCTCTCTTTTGAGTTGAGTTCATTTCCCCTGCTGGTTAACTTTTAAACCAGTACAGCATGTCAGTAAAAAACATTTTTTTTTTTTTTGCAAAAGCAATAGCAGAGTAAAGCCTGAATGTGTGCCTGGTTGGCTTTGCACACAAGCGTGGAGATGAGTAGCACAGAGATTACCCTATATATTTCACCCAGTGATTTGGGAGAAATAGAAGGAGTTATCATCTTTTCAGTCTCTCAATGACATTTTAAAGTGTTTAGAAAAACAAGGTGTAGATGTGGAGAAAAGGCAGCTGGATTTGCAGAGTGTATGATTGCTAACTTGCTTCTGACAGTTGTGGGACACTTTAAAATAATGATGTAAAGACAGATCTGAACCGCAGACTCGAAAGCGAATATTGGTGATGGAGAGGAAAATCCAGGTTGTGGACAGGGGGAAGAAGGGCCACTAACCCTGGGTTCAGGAGATTCTGTTCCCAGGTGATTATATGAGTGGAGATATTTGGAACACTTCTAAAGAGGAGAGGACCAAAAGGTCTGAGGATGAGAATGGAATCTCTCCCTCTGCTCCACTTGGGGTGATAAGTAAACCAAATGGATCCTTTAGACACCACTCACTCTATGATCCCTCTGTGTGCTAATACACAGAGAGAGTTACAAAATTTGGCTGATTTATATTGATAAAAATCAGGTATCTGGGGCAGTGTTTGTTATACATCTTGGAATCAGGTCTAGGGCGGTGAAAGGACAGCGCATTTAAGTCTTCAAAAATTACTATGATTAAGCATATTAATGTAAAACCTTGTGATTGTACAGCTGTTGAAGGGGGCCCAGGGAGTCTAATTAATTCCTTCTGTGACTTTGTCGACTGCAAGCCTTTCAGCCTGACCTCGGTGCCAAGGAAGGTCATGAAGCAGATCATCTTGAGTCCCATCATGCAAAGTGTACAGGACAACCAGCTGATCAGATCCAGGTTTCTGAAAGGCAGGTCCTGATTGACCAACCTGGTCTCCTTCTATGACAAAGCGACCTGCTTAGTAGATGAGGGAAAGGCTATGAATGCTGTCAACCTGGACTTCAGTAAAGTCTTTGACACCATTTCCCACACCATTCTCCTGGAGAAACTGGCTGCTTATGACTTGGATGGGTGCAGTGTTCACTGGATAGAAAACTAGCTGGGACCAAAGTGTGTTGGTGAATGGAGCTACGTCCAGTTGGCAGCAGGTCACAAGTGGTGTTTCCCAGGGCTCAGTACTGGGTCCAGTTCTGTTTAATATCTTTTTCAATGATCTGGACAAGGGGACGGAATGCACCCTACGTCAGAGTGCAGATGACACAAAGCTGGACAGGAGTGTTGATCTGCCGGAATGTAGGAAGGGTCTGCAGTGGGACCTAGAGAGGTTGGATTAATGGGCCAAGGCCAATTGGATAAGGTTCAATAAGGCAATGGGCCAAGGCCTGCATTTGTTTTGTCACAACAATCCCAAGTAGCACTTTAGGCTTGGGGCAGAGTGCCTGGAAAGCTTCTCAGCGGAAAAGGACCTGGGGGTTCAGACAGCTGTCTGAACATAAGCTGGCAGTGTGCCAGGTAGCCAAGAGGGCCAATGATATCCTGATTTGTACCAGAAAAAGTGTCACCAGCAGGACCAGGGCAGTGACTGTCCCCCTGTACTTGCCACTTGTGAGACTGCACCTCAAGTACTGCGTCAGAAAGACATTGAGGTGCTGATGCAGGTCCAGAGAAGGGCAACAAAGCTAGTGAAGGGGTTGGAGCACGTCTTATGAGGAGTGGCTGGGGGGGCTGGGGTCGTTTAACATGAACAAGAGGAGGCTCAGGAGGGACCTTATAACTCTCAACAACTAAAAGAGGTAGTAGTGAGGTGAGGGTCGGTCTCTTCTCCCAAGTAACAAACAATAGAACAAGAAGAAAGGGTCTCAAGTTTCACAAAAGAAGGTTTAGATCAGATAGTAGGAAAAAATTCTTCACTGAAAGGGTGGTTAGGCATTGGGACAGGCTGCCCCGGGAAGTGGTGAAATACCATTTCTGGAAGTATTTAAAAGATGTGTGGATATGGTGCATGGACGTTTAAGGGTGAACTTGGCAGTGTTAGGTTAATGGTTTGACTTGGTGATCTTTAAGTGTTTTCCAACCTAAATATTCTATGATAAACTGTCCGAGCACAGTAACCCTCACCTTTTGATGATAAATCAGTTGTGTGGAAGCATGCAGAGGAGGCTGGGCATACTTTTGGGAGCTGTCTGTGAAGCAGGGAATTGTTTCTCGCAGCTTTATGAGACGAGATACCAAATGATTCACTTCTGTTACGCAGTTCCATTTGTTTACAGGCATCCTTCTTATACTAAGGTCATAATTTTGTCTTATTGGGGAGTGCCCAGGGAAAAGAAAAAGAAAACATTAAAAGATGTGTACTATTGAAGTAATAACACACTAGTCTTCCCTTGCTACTCAGACGGAGGAGGAGAAAAAACACTCCCAGTCAAATTAGCTCAGGATCTAATCTCCATTGCCCTTTAAAAAGAACATCCAAACCAATATCAGGATTGATCAAGCATGGCAAACCTCTAGATGTTCCAGTGGGATGGAGTGGGAAAGGAAACACAAATCCCACTAGTTATCTATTAAAATGGGGGGAAAAAAACCCAGGCAATGTATCTCTCTTACATAAGTAACTGAGATTCACAGGAATAATTTTCATTACCCACACAGTCACCTTATAGCTATACATTTATTTGGTGATTCTGAAGAGCCATCCAATGAAGCCTACCTAATCCTAATCTGGGAAAATATTCAACATTTATTGCCCTAGTAGGCATGAATCAAATTCCTGGATAAATAATGGAGGATAACACTTTGATGTGTAAAACCTTCCTTACCCCAGGTGGAAAATATTCCTTAGGAATTCAGACTATTTGGGTAGGTTAAGTATTTAGTGCACCAATTGTTTTATTGCCACCTCCAAAGCCAGTAGCCTCGAAACAGTATCAGTTACTCAGGCAGGCATGCTGAAATCACTCACTTAAAGTATTGTTGGAGATGGGTATTGTCTGCAATACTGCTCTCCCTTTAATAGTTCTATTTGGTCCATAAAGAAGCCAGGTGGTTGCTGATGCATGATGGTAGATTACCAGCTAACAAATAAAGCAGCCTCTCCCTTGGCTGCAATTGTCCTGAACGTCATGACACTATTTGAATGCATTGAGATAGAAGCTGCAACATGGCATGCTGTGACTGATATGGCTCTGCCTCTTCTGCTTATCCATTACTGCAGAATCCCAGGAACAATTTGCCTTTTCTTGGGAAGAACTACAGTACACTTTCACTGTACTGACACAGGGGCATTAGCATAGCCCTGCTATCTGCCATGGCTAGTGGCACAACATATGGAGAATAATAGCATTTCTCTACCTTGTAAATTTTTCCATTACATGGATCTTACTATCATTACTGGGTTCACTGAGCAGGATGTGGGAGAAACTCTTAGGAATATTTTAGACATCATGAAAAACATAGATGGGAGATCAATCTGAAAAAGACACTAGGGCCCACTACAGAAATTACATCGGAAACCTGGACACATGTTGCTTGAAGTGATCAAACAAACTATCATACATATGTCTGAACATGAAAAATAAAATTTAGTTCTAGAAATTTGTTGGAATTCTGGATTATTGGAGAAAATTTATCCCCATCTCACACAGATCTTCTGGCTGTGGTTTCATACATGCAGGAAAAAGACCTACTTCAAATTGGGGGAAAAGGAAAAAATCAACTTTTGCCCAAGCCAGACAGAGTGCCTCACATTCTGTGGCTTTAGATCCCAGATAAGATAGGCCCATAAACCTCTTAAATTTTAAGCCCCAGTATCTGATGATACTAGGCCCCCTGAAGCCTTTGGCAAAGAGTGAAGGGAAGGTAAATTCCTCTGGGATTATAGTCTCAACACCTCTCTACACCAACTCAAAATTAAACTCTTTTATAAATACTACTTTTAGCTATATACACTGGCAGAAGAGATGACAAGAGTTCAAAGGCATTGCTCTTATTGGCAGACTACCTGTCCTGCAATGGTGTCCAATGACACCAACTGTGAGGATGGGAAGATGAAAGTGGTGTAAAGTGGAAATGATATATCTCCACACATGCTAAGCCAAATGTACGGGTTTTGATTGGGATATATAGTTAATTTTCTTCATAGTGACTTATATGATGCTATTTTTTGATTTGTCCTGAAAAGAATATTGTTAACACATGGATATTTTTGTTAGCTCTGGACAGTGCTTACAGGGTCAAAACCTTTTCTACTTCTCACACTTCCTTACCAGCAAGGGCGCTGGACTTGGGGAGAGGAATCTCAGAAGGGATGTAACCATGTCAACTGAGATGATGGCACCTTAGGGACAACATTGACAAAAGGGAAAAATGATGTACAGGCACTGAGGAGTAGATCAAAGGTGGAAGGAACAACCTTTAAAATATCAAGGCGAGAGAAGATGAAGCAGGAGGAAGGAGCAGAAGAGCACAAGTCCTGTGAGGAGAGGCTCAGGGAGCTAGGATTGTTTATCCTGGAGAGGAGAAGGTTCAAGGGGGACCTTATCACTCTCTACAATTATCTGAAAGGATGTTGTAGCCCTGTGGGCATCAGCCTCTTCTCCCAGACAATTAGCAATAGGACAAGAGGACACAGTCTTAAGCTGTACCAGGGGAGGTTCAGGTGTTTAAGAAAAGATTGGATGTGGCCCTTAGTGTCTTGATCTAGTTGACAGGGCGGTGTTGGGTCATAGGTCAGACTCAATGATTTCAGAGGTCTTTTCCAACCTGGTTGATCTTGTGATTCTGTGATTCCGTGAGGTGGCCCAGACGCAAGAGCCAGGATTCCCCTGCAGCCCCTGCAAGAGACCATGGTAGAGCTGTTATTTCTCTGCAGCCTGTGAAAAGAACCAGAGTGGATCAGCTATCTACACTGCAGCCTGTGGAAAGGATCATGCAGGAGAAGTGGATATGCCCAGAAGGAACGCTGAACTGTGCAGTACCCCACCAAGGAGCAGTTTATTCCTGAAGGGCTGCAGCCCATGGAGAGGATCCACACTGCAGTGGGGGAAAAGCACAATGAGGAAAAGGAGGCAGAGAGGAACTGTTGTAGCAGTATTTGCCATACATCCTGCATTTCTAAGGGTCAGGCGGAGGTAGACAAGTGGGGAATGGAGGAATGAAGTTGAGTTTGGGAAAAGGAAGGAGTAGGGGGAAGGTGGTTTAGGTTTTGTCTTTGTTTCTCAGTATTCAAATCTATTTGAATTAGCAATGAATTAAATTAACCTTTGCCAAGCTGAGTCTGTGCTGCCTGTGATGGTAATTGGCAAGTGATCTCCCTGTCTTGATCTCTACCCAAGAGCTTTTTCACCTCATTTTCTTCCCTTGTTGTGCTGAAAGGCAAGAGTCAGAGATTGACTAGGTGGGCAGCTGGAAGCTGCGAAGTTCAGCACATCACAAATGTGTATTTATATACACATAGTGCATTGTCTTTTTCACATAAAATATTATATGCAACCATTTGGGAACCATAGCTTTATGAAGAGAAAGATTTTGGAATGTATTATTCAAGGGACTATTCAAAACTAAGTCCACAAAGCTAAGTAAACTTGACTCCTATCAGTGACTGATGAATGTGTATTGTGAATAAGACCCTGTCAGAGTATACGCGAACTTAGAGGTGAACCTCAGCATGGACAAGAACTGCAAACTATACCACATTCCATAAGGAAGGGCTTGTATGATATTGCAACAACCAGAGTTCCCAGCATCAGGAGGGACATAAGATAAATTCAACATTTTCTATAACTTCTATCCTTTACACAATAAATTCATTAACGAGCTTTGAGTGTCAGTGAATGACAGCTGAACTTTTCTACAATGTAATGGCACTTAGGGACGTGGTTTAGTGGTGGACTTGGCAATGTTAAGTTTACAGTTGGACTCAGTAAACTTAAAGGTCTTTTCCAACCTAAATAATTCTATGATTCTATGATTGTATTACATATATTATTACAACCTTAAAACTGGGACAACCTTAGATGCTGAAAAGTCCAAGCTATTGGGTTACTCCCCTATGGACTACCTGGTAGCTTTGAGAGAGCATCAAAACTTATACTTCATGTTAGAGTCACAATGTTGATTTGTGACATAATTTTTTAAATGGTAAGAACTGTACATATTTTTTTATTTCATCACAAATTCATAGCATTTAATGTTGATTATTTAAATATTTGGGGCATTTTTTGTTAAATAAATGCTTCCTAGAGAAACAGAACTTCTGTGTTATGCTGTAGGAATCTTTTTTTTTCCCACAATCCTTCACCCTATCCCAAATATTTTAATAAAAGTTGAGATCTTTATTTTCTTTCATGCATGGAAAGATTAATAATTGATTTCTCATGGTGAATAGAGAATTTATTGATTTACTGTCTAGAAGGAAGCTTGAGAATTTCTCAAATGAGCCCTCTGTTCTTCAGGTTAATGCGGGAGAACTGAAATATACTTTCTAGTTGGTAACAGGATGGATTCCCTGGAGATGTACTGAAGGCTGCAGCAACAAAAGTGGAGGGCTTTCATCCTTTTTACATTATTTATGGCCATTTGTTTGCTGGCAACACTGTGATTTACCATAAACAGAGCTGCTGATTAGATAACTTGAAATACCTAGACCTCTATGTCAGTGCCTTGAGCAAAGAAGGTCCCTGAAAGAAGAGGAAGTAAAGTGAGTGAAATGCAAGACATTTTAAAAGCAAAAAAATCAAGGATATAATTACGAAATAAATGCATAAACATCTTAATAGGCATTAAATTAAGTAATCATGAACTATTTATAAATATTTTTTCTTACAATATTACTTTCCTATCAATAGTGTTCTAGTAAATTGATATTTTTTCTCCACAAGACCAGTCTAAGAAATACAGGGAAATATTGCAAAGTTCATCATGTCTTATATGCTGTTTCTTCTTGCAGTTCCATGTTTCAAAACATTTTCCTAACTTTTATATTATTACATAAAGACATTATGAATTCTATTTTTTATGCTGTCAGTTTCCAAGTTGCTTATAAACTTGCATTGCATTAGTTAAGACAAACAAAAACAACACCTTAACAATTCTTTCAAGCCGGTACTTAGATTTTTCATGAAAAGGAGTTTCATTTAAAAACACCTTATTAACAGATAAGATGTGCTGTGTTCTATGTGAGAAAGGACACCAGAAATTCTCCAGGAAATTACACTGCTTCAGTCACACTAATTTTTACTATCTTGAATATAGATTCAAACTGTAAAATTCCGGCTCAAATTCCAGCAAAATCTGAATCACACATTACAGATTGAATTTTTTATACTTCATTTCAAAACTTAGTCTCTCAAAATCCTTTTTAGCTGCCTTTCAGATGTACAGTTAGAGCAGTTTTCAGCATGACACGTAATTCAAGTGTAGGTAAGAGTAAGAATTATCCTTGAATTAATGAGTGACAGATATTCTGAGTTGTTTTACTTCTGTAAAAATCCCTGTGAAGTCTATTGCATTTGTCCCATTATCTTCCTATTTGAAAAAAAAAATAAATCAAACCCCTCTTAGTTCTGCTTTTTCAATTGATGCAAACAATGTGACATGTTTGGTTTCCATGGAGAAAGATTTCTAATTTCTTGAAACTGAGTTGCATTTTCCTAAATTTTCACATCAGATTTCTTTTCATATGATGCACTATTTTCCATTTTAGTTTGGAGTTCTGTTTTAAAAATTCCTTCCTTCCTTCTTTCCTTTTCCTTCCTTCCTTCATTTCTTTTTCTTTTTTTCTTTTTTTTTCTTTTCTTTTTCTTTTTCTTTTTCTTTTTATTTT
>NW_020897694.1:550153-626757 GCF_003984885.1 Neopelma chrysocephalum | reverse complement strand
TTTTTCTTTTTCTTTTTCTTTTTCTTTTTCTTTTCCTTTTTCTTTTTCTTTTGAAAATCTCATTATAGAAGAAGACCAATTTTACAACTCCTTGCACCTTCAATAAATGTGGCCCATGTACATAAATAATACAGGGAAATATATTAAAAGTTTAAATAGTAAATTTAAGATAAAAATATTCTGATAAATTGAAAGATACCGCTTCTATAATGAAAAATTATAGCTTAGCCATAATATTATGAATAAAAGTAGCTTGTTTGTCTCAGCTGTTTTGTTTTTTTTTTTGAAACAGGCCTTTATGATGATGGCACGCTACATAAATCTTAAATATTTTTTCACAACTGTCTCCTAAATACTGAGTTATTCTCTGAGGGAATGCTGCTCTGTCTAGGTAATTTTAAAAGTGGATTCACTGAAGAGTATCTGAAATACCATATTTCTTCCTCTTCAATATTTTATCTATGGACTACAAGATATTTCTGGTGCTATCAAACCATTGTCACTTAAAATATCTAACTTTATAGTGAGCAAATTAACAACAAAATTAAATTATGAAAAAAATCAGAAAGAAACTTTTTAGAGTTTTTACGTTAGTCCAAGTTACAATCTATCTTGTGTATCTAAAAAGAAGCATACTAATGACTGTTTCAGCACAGATGACATTAAAAACATTACACACTCACTGTCATAAATTAGAAAATTATATTCTCATATTTCGATTTCAGACAATTGGTTAACATTTATTTCAGAGGCTTACAATAAAATTTTATGATATTTGAAGGTTTGAAGACAAGATCCTAGTCAAAATGAAACTAGATCCTTTATTTTGACTACTCTTCCTGAGATAAGAACAGGCAAAGATATTAAGGAAGAAACTTTATTTTAAATTATTTTACCATTCATTCTGTACTTCCCTTTTAAATTCTGAACTTCAGTTACATTTTACTTTGCAAAGTAAAAAAAAACAAAAATAAACCTGACAAAACAAAAATAAACCCACAAATATAGGTTCAGTTCAAGGTCAGGTTGGATGGAGCTCAGAGCAACCAGGTCTAGTGGAAATGTCCCTTCCCATGGGAGAGAGGTGGAATTATATGATCTTTAAGGTCCCTTCCAACCCCAATCATCCTATGATTCTTTGAAAAACCACAATCCCTGCTTCATTCTCATAAATAGAAGAGAAATAGTCATCTGCTCTAATGGTAAGTCACATTTTGGCTTCTTTTCCGTACTATCAAATTTAGAATACTTCCATTTAGCTTATACATTTACCAGCCACAAGAGACAGACTTACAGGAAAGTTCTATGAATGAATACTTACTTTACACAGTTTAGGTATGTTCTTTTTCTGTTCCAGATTTAAGCCCAATTAAAGAGTTGACTATGTCATATCCATGTTTAGTGTTTGGAACTTCCTAAAAAATTCCCTTTTAGGGACCTCTAGAATCTAAACCTATATCTATATTACCAAACTAAGCAATCTACAGACCATTATCTGTCTAAAGGCTAAATAGTATACTAGAACATGTGTACATGTGTCAAAATTACACCCAGACTTTCAGTAAAACAGTCTAATCAGGAAACAGCCTAATTGGAAAGAGTTCTTGGCAGATTATGTGCCCAAAGCAGTGTCTTAAACATTATATGAGAGAGTCACAGTCAACCTGAGCCAAAATCAAAAATTATAAAAGAAATGGTTATGTGCTAGTGCTTAAACCCAAATCTGGCCTTAATGACTGAACTTCTATATATGTATTCAGTAAGCCATTCCAGAATGAAGCTCCATTTATGTAATGCCTCATGACCACTTAACCTTTACAGCTTCTCATCTGTCTTGGTCTACAACTCAGACTGAGTAAAAAAATCCATAATTAATTAAGAATTGAACCATAATTATTTAGGTTCTGTGATTATTTCTTTCATTAATAACCTTCTAGTATGTTTAAACATCAAGTAAATTTTGTCATCAGGTTTTCCTCATCAAATTTTTATATCCAACAGAATAAACTGTGATTTTAAAGACAGTAATTTTAAATACAACTATCTGGTTGACATTTCAACATAAGAATTCCTTAAATACTTTATATGAGCTAAAATATAACTGGATATGCAACAGAGAAAATAAAAAGCCATACAAAACCTATTTCTATAAAAATAATCTCAGATATTAAAGAAGAGTGATCCAGATTTTAGCAACACAGTTTATATGCTTAATACTTTGGATAATATTGGCATTTATTATTATTATTTATTTATTATTCTTTAAACTATTAACTTGAATTATGAGGTAGGTCACGAAGATTGATATAAAAAAAATAAAAATAGACTCAATCTATAATCAGCTTTCTTGAACATTTTGAAAGTATTTGTATGCATTGGCTGTTTTACATAGATGTTCATATCTGTATCATATTAGAATTTAGCACAGTATAATCCTGTTTCCTACAGTTTTTAATTTTTTTTTTCCCAAAGAAACAATATGGTTCTGTAAAAGAATCAACTCTTTTTTTCAATATATGAAAAACAATTTGCACAGCTTAAGTTCTAGAGGTCAGTTCAACTGTCTTGCTGCAGAATATCTAACATCATCTGATATGATCTCGGTTATCTTGCTTTGTCTGTTATCCCTAACTTGCCCAAGCCTCCTGTGAATACTTCACGTTTACTAGTCATGAACTGAGACACTTAGGGTTTCTCAAATACCCATGTATTTGATGGCCAAACTGAAAGTAGTGAGTCTAGACATGATTTTAGAATACTAAACTGAATTCAATTTCAGAATACTGAATACTGTTGAAAGTCACTGCTATAGGTCTGTTTCTGTAGGTGTTTAAATAGAGGTATAACAAAATACTAGTATTAACTTCCTAAAACTAGCCTTTACTTTTATTATTTGTATTCAACATGCTTTGATCAGTCCTGAATTGTATTTTCCCATCACTATAGAACTATAACTTTTCTAGTCATTTCAGAAGTGTTACTTCTGGATTAGATTTTTGTGCAATATCATTGATTAAAGATATTGTTTTGGCTTAGACAGTATTTTATTCATGTGTTTTTAATAGCACAACACCAATAAAGTAAAAGGAAAATAATTATTTGTTTGAATTTTTAAATGCGTATGCCTAATCTGTGGCCATATAATCTTGTTTGTTTGTTTGTTTTTCTCCCTAATAACAAAGCAGATATGTTTAATCAGATGAATTTCTGAATATTTAATGCATACAAGAAATGAATCATTTATTGTCGGGAATGTTTTACACAGAAGGTGTAGTTTTATGCATTGAGTGCATTAATTTTGAATAATTACAGATGCAGCTGACATCCAAACAATAGAGTAAAAACAAAAATTTAGGGCATGGATGGGCTAGTTCTGCTCAAATGAATGTGTCTTGGCAAACAAGAATAAAAACATTAAAAAAGCTCCAACCAAACAACCAAAAAAACCTCTCTCAGAATAAAGCAAATAGGAATCAGAAGACAAAATGCTGCCAGAAAAAAAAAATAGTAGAAAAAGAAAACAATCAACCACAGGCAATAAAACTACCTCAGTTTATTAGTCCCTTGACCTTCTGGTAAAACAGAAGGTTTTTTTCCTGCAACTGTTATTACTGGAAGTAAAATTTGGATTACAAATTAGTTCCCATATTTGATCTGGGGACTTAATCTAGCATCTATTGTAACTACTGCATCCCTGTGGTGTCACATAAATAATAATTACAAGCACCTTCTCTAAAAAATTTCATCTCTGTTTTCCTTTGCTGCGTGGTTTGACAGCTATTTCACTTGAAGTTAATTTCCTCAGCCTTGTAGCCAAGCCTCTTCAAAAGACTATGCCACATAAAATTCTCAGGATGGTAATTAGTTTATTTTACCACCCCACAGCCTTATCACGCATTTTAGAAGACCAGGATGAATTGCGTCTTCACTTTCATGTCCATTTTATTGGACTATTGATTCTATTGATTTTAACATTGCTAAATTCTCTCTATCTATGCTCCACTATGATTTTTGATGCTGTAATACTTTGGGATTTGTCCTTTAATTTCTAACATATTTTAAATTTATTGTACTCCTTTTGCTTGGTTGATAATTATACTTAATTGAGATGTATCTTTCATATTTTGGAACAGTCATAGAGATTCAAAAAAGTTATTTCATTGTAAATCCAGTTATATACTGATGATGCTCAGATTTATATTTTGTTCCTAAGACCAATATCAATTCTGCTGTTGCAGAAGTAGGTCTTATTTACTGCACATAAGACTATGAACACAACAATATTTTGCCAGGTAAATAAAGATTTTCAAGAATTGATATTATTGACTCTTCAACAGCCTGAAAATATCTTTTACTGTGCATTAACAGTATATGTATTTTTTCCTGAAAGCCATAATATCCGTGATGGAAAAGCTTGACAGAAAAAAGCCATTTCACCTTCATTCCTAACTTGGCTGTTACAGTATCAGGGTTTTTTTTCCTCAAATTTGCATAATAATGATCAGGTTATTCCAGTGTTTTCCTGAATACTTAGCATCCAGCACAATTCACTTGTGTTTTTCTTGCCTCGAGAATCAGCTACTGAAATATTCTGTCGGCTGACTTGCTTGACAAATCCTTTTGGCTGAACTTTAGCATATATAGGAAACAGCTGTTCAATTATTGACAATTACTAAAAGAGAACCAGAGTAATTCACAAATCACTGTACTATTTTTTTAGCCCTTTGTTGACAATGGTACTTCAGTAAGCACCGAAAATCTTTCTTCCCAAGATGATGCATCTTGTAAAGAAGCATGAAAACAAAGACTGTGTATCCACTTCAAACACAAGTGAGGACATAAAAGATTATAGCAATACTATTTATACACCATTGAGTCGCAGGTTGATGAACGATTTTCCCATGATCTGTTTTGAATGGTTTATTTAACTGTGCATATAAATTTTCAACATGCATGTAACATACACCATGACAAATTACAGTTTCATGTTCACACATATATTTGCATATGCATGTTGAAAATTAGACCATAACACTCTTTCATGCAAATGCATCTCTGCACTAAATCTTGTAATCATTACTCTAAGGCTATCAAGACTCAACATAAAAAAACCCCTCATGGAATGTTCCCTATATTATCTTAAAAGTAAAAAGAATAGAATCCAACTCACTGTTTTCATGTTATATGACAAACAGAATTTCATGATTTTTTTTGGTATTTATTAATGTTATTAGCTTTATATATGATATTAGTAAAAATTTTGCTCTCTTTTCAATTTCTTCAGTTGGTAAGATGAGTGGACAAAGGTACATATCCATGCCTCCTCTGAATAATACCAATATTCATAACACTAGTGGACAACAAATTTATATTTTGCACCCAGCCGTAATCTTATATTGACCTCTCATCAATTTAAATGTCCACTCAAACAAACTGTGAAATACCCCAAAGAAAAAGGTTTTTCTTTTCCTAAATGAATTAGGAGGTTTTTAATTTGTTTTTTCCTATCCCTTGGTACATTTTTACTCTTGTTATTTTCAGTTAGGACTTCTGAGATGACCTTTCTGTTAAAAAGTACATGCCAAATAAGGAAAAACCCTACAATCACTTGTTTCCCAAAATCAAAATTTCAGCTTGTCTGTCAAGGCAGAGCTGTGTTTACCAAAACAGAGATCTGAGCAGCCAATGCCATCTTTATTCAAATAATTAGCCTATTGATTAGCATCTCTCTAGATTAGATCACCAGTTTGTCCTTAGTGTTACCTTGTCTTGGTAAAAGAATTCCTTCCTTTAAGGATCCTTCTTATTATATGTGGTTTTACACACTGATCCCCTTTGCTAACGTATTACCACTGATTTCAGATTTTTTTCATACATGATTAGCAACCTGAGCAATAGAAGAAAATAACAAAATTGGCATTCTAACCACCCAAACCCCTTCCCCATTTACTTATGTGTAATTTTTCCGTGCACTTGTTTAGCATGAAATTTTCAGCTGTTATGATGGATATTTGTGTCAGTACTTCCATTGATTAAAAGTGCTGGCGGTTTCTTCTAACTTTTAGTTTCTAATGTCATTCGCTGTAGAGTTTAACTCAGACAGTAAGTAACTTCTGCATGCCACAGTTCTAAGGGAACCTCAAACCACTTCCACAGCAGTTTCAGTAATTTCTATGAATTTTTTGCTGTCTATGAAAGACTCCATTTACTGTCAAGACACAAATATTTCTATAAGTCAAGCCAACTCTGCTTTTAGAAGAGAAAAGAAAAAAATTCTCTCCTCATCAGAGATTCAGGTTTTTGAGTACAAAATATGGAAACCTACTAGAGATTTGTTTTACAGCTGATTATTTGTTAACTTTTCCTCTTTCCCTAATCTAGTTGTGTTTTAAACTACCTCTGTTTCAAACTCTCCTCTGTCCAAGAAGATAATTTGCCTCTCTCTAATTCCACTTTGTCTTCCTCTTTCTCTTTTCTTGTCCTTTCATCTCTTTTCAACATAAACAGTTTTTTCTTTTAAAAATTGCCTAACTGATGCATACCTATTTAAACTCTGAGCTGTTGTTATCCCCCTGTATTTAACTTTTAAATTTACTGCTTGTACTTCAGACCTGAAGAAGAGCTTGCATGCCCAAAAACTTGGCTGTTTTTTCTATCCAACCCCCGGGACTGGGAAGGCTGAGCTGTTGCCCTCGCCTTTCCCCAGGACATATAAACATGGTGGTGAGGTATGTACAGGCTGTGGCATCCTGCTGTAGCATGCATGTTGGCATCTTTTCCAGAAGAGAAAAACAAACATTGTATGGAAGAAAGGGAAAGAAAAACATGATAAAGAGGAGGCAGCAGTCACCAACAACATGCACAAATGCAGACCTAGGTAAGTTTTAAAGTACATATGATGCCAAACTCATGTCATTAATGTGTTCTTGATAAAAGGCTATCTCACTGCTAAAAAAGTATCAGTTGTTACTACTGAGGTTCAATAAAAAAAGGACATAAATTTACTTGCCCTATCATTACCTAAAATGAAGTAGGTAATAAAAGTATCATTTCATTCCTCTAAATTGAAAGGAATGGTTTAAGTATTTTAATTAGCAATTGACTAGATAACTAGCACAATACTCAAATAAATGCCAATTAACATGCTAATTTTTTTTTGGCAATTAATTGATACCAAATCAATCCACTACAGTTATTATGTTAAATACCTGTTCAAGCCTAAAAGTCTTTGCAAGTTTAATTTATCAATTACAGAGCAAAAGCACATTTATTGCTGGCATGGTTTGGTTAATTATAAGGCAAATAAATTAGTTTAGTATTACTTTTAAACTTTATTAAATTTTATCTTAAAGGTCATGTGTTAAGTGTACAATAAACATTTAATCTAAATTAAATAGTGGAATTTAATTAATTTTTAAAGGTTTCATGCAGCTTCATGTAATGTTATAGTAGAAATAATATCTCACTCCTGAGAACTAAACAGTTTCCTCCCCTCTCCTACTATATTTTAGGACATCAGTATAGGAAAACTACTGCATCCATTGTTCATTGCCTATTATTAGCTTCTTAAGATATACCACTGCACTCTCACATTCATGAAAAACTCCTCCATGTGGGTTGACAGAGAGTTTCATGTTAATGAGTATTTAAATACTAAAGCATTTGTTTTGTATAATAAAAAATTATTCAAAAGAAGTTATACACAGTATAACAAAACAGATTAAAATATAATGGTTAATAAAGACAGTCATTTAAGGCAAGATGATCTTCAATTACTGTTGCAAACAAAGTGACTAGAAAGAAAAAGAAATAAAAATATGCATCAAATTAAAAGAGATGCAGACCTGTTAATGCAGCTGATAGTGTTACTTTTGGAATAATTTTTCTTGACATTGGAAGTTTCATACTACTTTATTTCTTTATTCCTTGGAAAAAGTAAGTATTTCTCCTGTATTACTATAAGTTGTTGTTGTTGTTATTATTGTTGTTGTTGTTATACAATACAGTATACCTATATACTTACATATGTTTCCCCTTATAAGACGAAAATATAAGAATCTAATTCATCATTCCAATTATGCATGTATAATAATAATGGCCAGTCTTCGCGAACGAAGATTTTTGGGAAAGGTCTTTTACCTTTCAAGCCTGCGCAATGGATTTTTTAGGTGAGACACAGCATGCGCTGAACTGAGCCCACCCTTTAATCCTAAGGTTCATCTGCCGGGGCCAAGCAAGCTTGGACAATGGCAGTGAGGTCCTCAGGACATAGGTTTGTTTAGAGTGACCTTCTCATAGATGGATGGCCTCACAGGGCTAACGGGCTCCATCTGCCCAGGGGACTGGGATTCGAACCTGGGTCGCAGCAGTGAGAGTCCTGCATGCTAACCACTAGGCCACCAGGGGTCCCTATTTCTGTCATGATGGACTTGCCTAATTCCTGTTTTAATTAACTGCTATAAAGAACACACCTAAAGAGCAAAACCATTCCCTTATCATATTTGTATTTCTGTGTAGGTTTATAGTTCATATCATAGAATGAGGTGTGGAATTTTTTAATAGATTTTTAAGTTTATAACAAAATTGTATTAGAATTTAATTTAAAAGGTTGATTATAGATTCAAAGGGCTTATAAAGTTTATTAGCTTATGTGTGTATTTGTTTGACAGTCATAGTTGGATTGTAACAATATGCTGGAGTAAATTGAAAGGTTTATGTTTATATAGTGGGGTATATGAATCAAGACAATAACCATGAGCTCAAAACTCTTCTAGTTCTAGGAGTTTTTTAGCTTGTTGAAGTTTGTCCTAGATGCCATAAATACTGAGACAATCTCAGCATAAATATTTTATTCATTTTAGAGCTTAAAAAATTTAAAAACATGATTTATTTTTATTAAAAATTATGAAACATATTAACAGTAAAACAGTTAGAATTGAGCTAAATTGGATGTTGCCATAACTAGGCATTCATTCCTTTGCAGGTAAATTTCAATTCATAGTATTTTCCCTCAAATAAATAAATAAGAATGATGCATCACATTAAATAAAGCAAAATTTGGTTTAAGCAGGTAAATAAAGATTTCATAAATATCTTTTGTATTTTCAATCAGTTTCTTTTCCTGATTATATGATAAATGTGTTACTTACTGGTTTCAGTATACGTTTTAAAATAGTTTAAACATAAAGAATTAACTATAAGTGACAAATGTTCTCTTTTTTACACGTGATAAATAGTGTCTGAAAAACATTTTGGGGATTGTCCAGAGATATGATTTGCATCTTTGCTTCCTTCTCCCATAGCACCTAATGAGAAGTTTGTTCTTGATCAATATGTGAGAAAACATGCAACATATTAAATAATTCTCCTGGAAAACACCACTTCATGAGCCCAAGGCTTCACAGTACTCCTGACAACTCAGCCCCTCACTTCCCTAAATGAGAACCAGACGACAGACAAATATTCTGATTAATCAGAAATATTACTCTAAATATATACATTCTTCAGGTTAGCTGGACTTGAATACAGATATCTTAGGGTGAAAATAGCAAAATAAAAGATCAAGTTTCATTTAAAAATTTCTTACTAACAAAGTTAATAAGAAAAATGCCATAATATAGTTCAGCATCAACCATTCCCATCTTTCCAGAAGCCTCTCTTCTATCTCCAAATCATGCTGATGTGAAGGAAAGATTTCCCCAGTGGATCTAGGGAAATAATCAACAATATTTTAATTGAAGCTCCCAGTGAGTGCAACTCATTACAGCAATCCAAAGGATATCTAGAGGCCCTTTGATTTCCATCCAATGCAAATGAAGTATTTTAGTATTTGTAAAGGAACCTGCAGGAGGTTTCCTATCAACAACAGCTTTAAGAACATTGCTGTATCACATAAGTACCTGATCCTCAGAATTTGGGAGAGCAGAAATCACGAGTTCTTAGTTTTCTTTGGGCTTGTATTATCCTTTATGATAGCTTCTGGGCAAATGCAGGTATTCCATTTAATCTTATTTTCTCTCCAGAATGTCTGCTATGGCCTTGAGTGCAACAACAGCCTCCTTTGCAGCCTCCTCTCCCTCAGGGATTTAGCTGCTGGTGCTCAAGGCTAGCTATGGTATGACACTACTGTAGAGTAACTTTGGATCAGATTTAAAAAGTCTATGTGAGGATGAGCTGTGAGAGGCCTTTTGTAGCTCAGGTTTCCCTCCTCCCCTACACTTTGGAGTTGCATTTGAGCTTGAATGGTGATCCTGACATGTTGACATAATTACCTGTTTTGATCTTGAACCTCATTGGATCCTGGTTGTCATCAGCAGACCCACTCTACTCTAGTTCGGTGTTGTGGGTCTGTGTCGCTGTTGCTGAGGGCACTACCCTGCTTGCCTTGGTGTCACACCTGGCTCCCAGGTCTGCAGCCTTTCTGGAGCAGCCCTCTCCTTCTACTCCGTGGGGATGTCAAGTGAACTAAAAGAATAAATAAAACAAAGGGTCTTTTGTGTTTGACCCTAGCAGCCAACCCTGGTATATTTGTAAATTAGGGTCTGGGGATTTTCTTGGAGTTTTTTTAGTTTGTTTTCTTTTGGTTGATTCATTGGTTTGGTTGGGTTTGGGAGGAGGAGGATATTTTCCTGTGTGTGTTTTATTTTTTGAGTGGTCTTTGGTTTGTTATCCTCTTTGTGTTGTGTTACGTTTAACATCAAGAGTTGAAAGTGATGTTTAAAACCAAGAAATAAATTAGAATGGAACTTCTAAATCCATCTCAGTAAAGGACCACACGAATCATAATGAAGGAGTCGTGTTTAGTTCTGGAGCAGACTTCAGCTACTGTAGAATAACTTCATTAAAGCCACCCCAATAAAGCCACCCCAATAAAGCCACCCCACTCACTCAATAGATTTGCTGAGGTAGAAAATTTAACTGGTAGTAGAAGTGATAGCATTTGATGTTCTTAAGAACACAATGAAAAAAATGCTTTGAACATGAGTCTTATTACTGGATTCACTCAGAAGTCATATACGATCAGAACAATGGTCTCTAAAACATGAAAATAAAACGAAATAAGATTGTAACAATAAGCATTATAGTAATTGTATCTGAGTGAGTAGAGAGAAAAATATGTTTAAAGTGCTGTCACAGTTTAATCACTTATTAATTCTATTTGACTATCTACATTATCTAATTTTATTCTCATTCACGAAAAATATTTTGGTGGTGTTAGTCTTGATAGAAAATTAATTTCACGTTCTCAGATTTATTTTATGATGCAACAAAACATGTCTGTGACAAAATAATTTCATTTTAAAGGACTTCAGTGACCATCATTGAAGGCTATACTATCCTTTGCAGAAGCAGATAAAAATATAGCAAGTGTTATATAATGTATCAGATACATCGAACACTTGCTGTGGTCAATTTGTCAGGTCTATCCAAACGGCTCAAGGATCTTAAGAGAAAAGAGCCACAAAATCATTTGATCTAAATCAACAATGTAAAAACATGTATTTATATTCTCAAGAAATTAAAGAACATAACTAAATGACAAAGCCACAAAGGAATTACTTTATATGGAGAACTTTAAAATTTGAACTGTGTTCATTTTGAAGTTTAAATAGTTTTTAAATGTAACAAAAATTTGCAAAAATCACAATCTCATTGTGGACAACTGGTAAATTTTAAAGGAGTTAAATTTGGAAAAACAATTATCCACAGTGCACTTATACCTGTGTTTCCCTCTTCTTGCAAACCCTGGATCATATCTGGTGTTATAAAAATATATGTCTGTTAGTGGGAAACCAAATCCAGCAGTCTGATAGAGGTGGAGTTGCTGCAGCTCCATGCCCACAGGTCCAATCAGTAGCAAGGCTGAGTATGCACACGTCATATACATATATTCATTGCCATATACACATGACCACACATCAGCCACATTGATCAGCATAGACAGACACCCTCAACTCACACCCACACAGAGAGCATCAGTGACTTTATCCTCATTCCATCTGTGGCTGAACTCAATAAAGGTCTACTAGTAGGAAACATTTATACATACAGGTACATATATATTTTTGTGTGTGTATATATATATATATATATATACAAAAATAAAAATATATAAATGCACATACAGATATGCATATCTACATACATATGAATATGTATGGTTTGGAACCCTCCAGTATCTTGGCTCAGACACCCAGTTAAATCAGTATCTACTCTTTTTACCCCAGTCACTCCATTTGCAAGCTCCTGAACATATGAACACCCAAGGCCAGAGGCTCCACACAGAGACACACACGGTGGATCTGGGTATGCAGTCCATCCAGGACCCCATCCCAGATCCTTGGTCTTTTCAGATAATTTACATCTAGGGACACACACACTCATACACACACACACACACACACAGACAGAGACATGCAAGCATCTCTTTGAATCAAACCCCAGTCCCCACAGTTTCTCCAGCAGCTGGCCAGGACTCCCTTTGATCCTTCAATAACCAACGTCCCCAGTGGTCTCAGCCTTGGAGAAAATGCACTTTGCCTGGCTCCAATGACATCTCACCTACGTGATGGCTGGTCCTGCCTGATCTTTGCCAGTTTCCACATGTTTGCTTAAACACCTACTGTCATTCCAGGTGCTGGCATCATCAACACTTGGGCCTCTGAACACTGATCTGACTCCAGCCACCATAGATACATGTGCACACAGAGGAGTCTTCGACCAGGAAAATAACTGCATATGGAATTTAATAATGTTGGGACAGACTGCTGCTCAGGCATGGAGTATGTCCAAACAAGTGTACTGATCAGCTACAGCTACCTTCTTTTATACCCTTAGTGCTCTGTTTTCCCATTATTGTTCTTCCCCAAATCTGGATTTCTCCCTTTCCTTTCCTTTTTTATCCTCCTATAAACATCCCATAATAATTGTAGTGTAATCCTCAGGTGTTCTTTCACATGCGTCCCAAATACCCAAATTCTGTAAAATGATGGAAGAGCCATTTGTTTGGAATCATAACATGAGAGTTACCTCTGGACCCAAGGGCTTAGGTTCTCCTGAGTCTCCTTTTCCTGATGCAGTTCCTGGGATTTCCCCACCTCTAGTTATGCTCTTGTGCTCCTTTTTAGTGTGTGCAGGTATGCAACCTAACAAAGTTCTTCGAGAGAAATCAAGTGTGTGGAAAAAATACTAACTATGCAGCAGAAACAAGGGTCACAATCATCTGTCTTTAATTCTTACAGGAAAAATTGAGCCGATGTAGTTTTATATGAACTAGAAAAAAAAAGTTCTTATACAAACAAATTGCTTTAAATTTTAACAATTTACACTGGTAGATTTGTAGTGATGAAGTTCTGGATCTCTTTCCCCACATGGTGTGGGGCGCACCAGTCCTAGTTCCATTTCCATCTGAGGAACCATTTCTGACAGCTGAGGTGGATAGGGAAGGGGTTATTTCAGCACCAGGGGTTTCTTCAGGTCCTGGATACTGGAGGGGAGAGCTGCTCACCCCTCCCCCCCACCACGTGGTCCCATGGCAGCCACAGACAGCACACGGGACTTGGAGAGGAGGCCAAAGAGGGAGCTTTATTGTTGGGGTGGTTACATATATAGGTCCTAGGAGGATTCACAGAGAGACCAATTACAGGGTCAGGGGGCTTACAGGACACCCAACTGCAGGAAGGGGTTAACAACCAATAGGAAAGGGTTAACAGGGCCCAATGGGAAGACTCCTTGATATCTTCTCAGGACATTCCTGAGGCAGAGATAACACTACCGTGGGGGGTCCTGGGAAGAAGAAGCAGTGACTTTGCAGAAATACAAAAAGCCATTTTGAAACATGTTTAAACAGCAGTTTTCTCATATAATGCAGATTTACTGCTACAATGAAGCAAGTGGTGTTTCAGTGTGCTGAAACCTCTTGGTCCATCTGGTAGCTGTGTAGTCAGCAGAAAGCAAAGCAAGGTAAGACACACACAAAAAAGATGGAAAAGTATACAGCAGTTATCTGTGTCAGATGCAGCAGCATAAAAAAATGAAGGAGATTCTAAAAGAAACAAAGAAAACCCAAATCAAACCAACCAACCAAACAACTTAAAAATGCATTTTAATCATGCAGAAGTGTAAGAAATTACTTAAAATTATTCTGTTTCAGTCATGACAGTCTTGTACCAGATACACAAAGGAAAAAAATGAGAACAATAAAACACAACCAGGTTTTTAGAGAACTGTACAAATTACTTCATTAGTTCATCAAAGAGAAGAGGCATTCCAGTTTCACCTCTAGCTAGATAAATTCCCTTTTCAATTTCCACATTCTCCTGCTGGTGTTTTTCTTAAGGTGTTTAGAATACCTGCTGATTGAATCTAGTCTTGCAGCCTGGTGTTTAGCTGAGTTCTAGATGCTGTAGTTCCTGAATTTATTCCTTTTAAGTGGAACCTTACATTCACTATTAAAATTTTCCTTGGTAAAAGAATAAGGACAACTATAAGACTTAGGACAGAATTAATGACAACATGCAATGATCAGAGATTTCTCTAAGCTTGGTAATAAAATCATTCACCAGTATTTGGATCTGTTAAACCTCTACCTGTGCTTCTTATCCATTCCCTTACCCTTTTGAGAAGTTTTAAGCAAAATGGGTGTTAAAGTCATATATGAATAAAGATTATTTTCCTGTCTTAGATTACATATTTCTGTGCATTATATGCATAAGCCAACATTAAACTGAAAGAACTGAAGGTCTAAAAAGAAAAAATAATTGAGCTTTTTTAAATTACTTTTATTTTATGCAGGTCTTCCTATAAGTAACTCTTTCTGAGCCCCTATACCTAAAGTTGTTGTTGGGTCATCAGAAAAAAAAATTTTTTTACATTTATTTAAAAATTACAATTAAATATGTCTAACATATTTTGCTTTAATATTTACTCATCTAAGTACTGTCCTAGCATCATATTCCTTCCTTTTTTAAAAAAACAAAGTATCTTCTTCTACTCTTGAAAGATTATGTCCCTAGTCATTCATTGTTTTTTATAATTTCTATAAGTACTTTGTTTTAGAGCAGCCAACATTTTTATCAAACAGCATAAGAGTAACAGTCATTCCAAGTCCAGATTTCCAAAAGAATTTGAGAAGTAATTTCATCTACCCTGTGGTATCTAGCATTTCTCCCCTCTTTTCCATTAAGCGAGAATAACGTCTTTTCTTTTTCTGGGAGAGATTTTGGTATCACACACACTTTCCTGTGCTGTTTAATGTTTATTTCAGTTTGTCAGGCCTTCAACATAGATATAATTCACAGATTTTAATTTAAAACAAATGGACAACAGTAACTTCATCCCTAGGGAATGGTTAAAATAAACTAAAACCATCAAGAGGCAAGAAAGTCCAGACAAGACTTTGCACTATTAGGTTAGTACAAAGCTCATGGTCTTTTACTAGTAATGGAAAAAAATCGCTTTTATTAGGATACAACCTAGCTAGGGGGCCGAAGCTGGGAATTTAGATCTTGGAATCAATTCCCATCATCTCTTCCTCAAGGTAAAGCTAGAAAGTGAACAGTCATTTATTCTAGCTTATGTTATGTCTTGACTTCAAATACCTATGGAGAAGGCAACCTGTCAGAACGGAACCTAGCTGTAAGTGATTTCAGTACAAGCCAGTAAGTGTCACCTGCTTCTGTTCGTCAGTAAAGGCAAAGTAGTGTGTACTGTTTTCCTGAGCCTTAAATCACCCATATTCCCTATCACACTGAAAACTTGCTGTAATTAGCAAGAAAGTTTTTCTTACATGATATGAGGATTGCTTTAATCTGGTTCTTGTGGTAGGATATTATTTTGAAGTATCTTCGGGTATTTTATAATAGCTTATTTATAGGTTGACCAAACATCCTTACTCCAGCAAGTGCTGAGGAGTTATACAAGATCTGCAAAGTGAGAAATTGGAGGCAAGGTTAGATATTCTTAATATACTTATGGGTCTGGGAATATTTTCATGGCCTTTTGTTTGTTTTGATTTTTTTTTAACTTTGGATGTTGCTTTGGATATTGCTTTATTCTTGTCCTGTGGATTGATTACCTACTTGCCGCTGGAGTGGAGTGCATGCAGTAGGCTGCTGAAGAACACCTTCAATTTAGTTTAATTGAAAACAAATTCATGTCATGTGCTCTGACACTGCTCCTTGTTGCAAACTGAAGTGTACTAAAAGTACATGACCATTATGTTTTTAGTTTGAACCAGCAAAGCATTTTTGAAACAGTTCTTCCAGTCATAGAAACTCTTAGAACTTACAGCCCAATTCCTTTATATTGAAAGTGTACTGCTAAACAATATTCAGTTCACAGGGTTAATTCAAAAACCTCCATGACCTTAAAAAATCTCCATGAAGTAAAAACTTGCAAAACATTTGTAGTATTTGCATTAAATCTTCATCTGCAACTACTCTACTTTACGTACTGACTCCTGGGTGTCCCATACTATTTGCTGATACAGATATTTCATACGCAGGGTCTCCTGTCAGATTTGTTTGAAAAAATCTGAACTAAACCACTATGCAGGTATATACTCCGTGTCCTGCTCAGCGTGGTCTTCGAGAGATATATTTACAATTGTAGCACTGTAACTGTTTCCTTATAGTAGATCTACAAAGAAGGAATAAGGAATTTTGAGAGGACTTTGGCTCATACTCATAGTAGTGTTTGGCCTTTATATGAAACTTTAGTTACAACCTTTCTGCTCTTCTGTTTTTCTGACTAGATTCTTAATTATTCAATTGTTAATTCAATGAACTATATAATTGCCTCTAGAAAGGTCAAAATATGATATAATTCTATTCCACTTCACACTCCTTGTTATTCCATTCCACTTCTCCACTCATAACTACCACCTATCCAAGAAAACAGGTATCTAATGTTCTGAACTACACTGTGTGGGGAATCATCACACTGAAATAACTTGCTGCTTTAATGATGATGGTTCTAATATATTGGCAATTTATGTTGTAGTTTCCAGGCAATTCTGACATAATGTGTGTGTTCTGTTAGAAGAGTACCTGCTAATATTTTGCCTCGTGGTCTACTAGAAAACATGACACCCTGCAAATTCAGAAAGAAAGGCAAAATATGAAGACTGGAACTTAATTAAACTGCAGCTTAATTATCCAGTGTTCTGTGGGAAATACTCAGTAAAGATTCATATAGTCCAGCTCACCATTCATTCTCTATTTGACTCCACCTCTTTGGGTAAGACAACTGATTTCTTTTTGTGCCAGATGTAGAATACCCCAACTTTTATTAAAGATTGCCTTCCTCTGTGGATTCTCTAGAAATTGAGCCTCTGTAAATAAAGGAGAGCAGAACTTGACATCTGCCAAAAAAGGGCACAGACAATTAATTGGTTGTCTTTCCTTCTCAACCACAGCTGGTACTTTGACAGCTCTCCTCTCATGTCAACCAAAAATCCGTCTGCTCCTTTTTAAAAATCCATCTGCTCTCTACTATCAGTTTAAATACCCAATGCAACACTTTTTTGATAGGTAATCTTCCAACCTTCTTATTTGCATTCAAATATTGTTACCTACTCTTTCGTACTTCTGCTTTTGTTCTCTGACAGAATCCTACAAGCTCTGTCTATGTCCTTCAAAAATGTCATGTGAGCAAATGTCCCATGTATGTGATAAAAGCAATTTCCCAATAAGTAAACTGTTTTAAAGATCAAAAAATCCCCAAATTCTAATCAATATACCCTTTATTTTAGAAGCTGCCTTCTGCTTGACTATGAAAGAAGCATAAGCAGTGACAAAACCAAACTGTTCCTATTAGCACTGGCCTTCAGGTACTAGAGAGCTTGGATCTTGTTGGCCAGAGAAAAATACTATTTGGCTTTCACAGTGCATGCTACTATAAGCTGAAAAGTCTCTACTGGTTTTGTTTTCAGTGATTCAGTAATTCCACTACATGATAGTACTTTGGATTATCATGTCATCTCAGAACATCTAACACTGTTGAGAAGCAAATGGAACCCGGTTTTTGTCTATGTAATCATCCTCGAGCTCATGTAAGTCTTTGTTTTTTATTTTTCTACATTGTTTCTGTGACCATACAATAGTTTTTTAATAATGATCAACAAAGATTGGGTAAAAGCTTATGAGGGTAAAATGCTAAGTTATAAAGAGCAGAGTCAGAAAAAAAAAAGAAGCAGGGAAAAGTCACATAGATTGTGTACAGATTTCTAGAAAATAATTTTATTAGGCAAGAGAAATCATATTTATGACTTTTCTTCTGTCTAATTTATAAGCTCATTTTAAATTCTCACACTTGTTTTTCTCTGTGCCTTAAAAATAATCTTAGCACTTATAATAGTTACTTTTATTCATGTTACATCTCTGTTTAGCTGATATTTTTCCTATAGTTGATGTGAAGTTACTAATCTGCAGTTCTAGGATCTCGGAGTTTTGTAAAAGCGCTTGCCATTGGCTATGAAAGTTCATTGACTAATTCCTTTAGCACTCTCTGATGGATTTAATCTGCCCTACAGATTCAAAACATTAATTTGGTCCAGGTATTTGCTCATTTGCTCTTTAAGAGTGTTGATGTCTGTTCTCTTATGTTGTTCATCTACTCCCAGCATAATTAATCATTTTACACAAGAGTCCTTTTGAGTGAACTGAAGCAGAGCAAGTACTTACAAATTCTACTTTTTATCCCCTCCAGTGTATTTTTTTTCTGATAATTAGAGCCTTTACCTTTCCTTTTATCTTCTCTTTTTCTCTGAAGTATTTAAATAATTGTTTTTCTTTCCTTATCTATCACACAAAATATATTACTAGTGAAGTTTGCTTATCCAAATTATTTTTTTATAACTTCTTTTCCTGACTTTGCTTGCCCTTGCAGTAAAATGTTGCAGTTGCAACAAAATCTCATCTCTACATATTGTAGAACTTCTACCTTCAGAGCAGATTCATTTCTTACTTTCTCTTTGTTTCATTTGTGGAATATTCACTTAATGTGGATTAAGTGACATACAGACAAATTTCAAGTGTTGTAGAAGAAAATACTGGAGGTCCTTAAGCCACTTGCCAATATTGAAGGTCCTTAAGCCAATGGCTAACTAAATACTGCTTCAGGAAACTTCATGAAGTTGTGGGAAAAAAAGACAGTGGACTGAATGTAACATGAGTAAGTGCCTTTGGCATGGATTTGGAGCAATTATGACAAAAAGTCTGAACAGGAGGAGATGCAGACTTCAGGATCAATGTATGATTCAGTGTGCTACCAACCCTATAGTTTTAGGAGAGGCAGAAACTTCATGGTTATATCATACCAGGGATACCTAAGACAAAATTTAATATGGGTAAGTAGCACTAATAAAGGAAAAAATGATAAAGCTTCACATTTTAAAATGTCTGAGTATATTTAGCAATAGTCCCTGGACTTTCTAAGCCAGCAAAAACAAGAACAAGAATACAGGTTAAACCTGCACATGAAGTGTTAACAGATAAAATGTATCAACTCACATGAAACGCAAAAAGAGGGAGGTATACTTTTTCGAATATAATATTCCGTTAAAATAATGACTGAAGAGCTTCCTTTCCTCTAAATATTTGTGTGATTTAAATATTTATTTAGTTTTTGAAAGGTAAGATACTCTCTTTTCTAATCAGCATGCATGAAAGTGGTGTGCAGCATCACTGAGCGGGCTTTTTAGATTTTCTTTTAAATAATCCATGCTTTGATAGAATAATAGCTACTACTTTAAACCTATCGTAGTTTCCCTTAATCGACACAAGGACAGTAAAGTGTCAATGAGCAAAACATTTTTAAAAAATCACTTTACAGAACTCTCTCTAAGAAGTAGTACTGCTAAATGTGACATTTGACCTGTTTGTGGATTGAATCTTTGAGTGTCATAGAAAAAAAGATATTATGAGCCTTTAAATGAATATCTGTTGTTCCCAACTCTGATTCACCAGAACACAAACCGTGAAAGCATTTTTATTTCTGCCCCTTTTGATTATTCAAGAACATAGGTTACAGATGACATGCAGTTGCAAAAGCATAATACTGCAGAGAAAAAAACGGACAAGATCAGTTGAAAGTTGAGTGATGTTTCTTAACAGCTACACTATGTTTGGCACTTGTAAACAAAGCCTAACAATCAATGACAGAGAAATTAATATTAAATTTCAGACTGAGAAACAATATCTTAAAATACAACCCCCTTTGATTATTAGGGAGTATCTTGATATTTTATGAATAAATTTGCCTAGCAGAGAGCAATAAACTTTTGAAAATGGAAATGATACAGTTCTTCATTTAAAAAAAAAGAAAAAAAAAACAGAAAAAACCCTATGTCATTTGAGTTTAATTGCATTCAGTCAAATAAGCCAGGTGCTAGTTTATACTATGATTACTTATTTCAGAATGAGACAATGTAACTGGATACTTTGCAGATAAAAGGGCTTGAATTTTGTGGCCTAATTCAAATCTGTGCTCTCATTTATTAACTGAGAAACGGACATTTTCAAGTGCCTAAGTCAACAATATTCAACCTATGGAACCCATTAGACTGGTAGTTCATCCAGTAGGATACAAATGACCAGTCTTGTGGCTGAAATATGGAAAACAGCTATAAATATATTTGCTATCAATTGCTCCCTATGTATATCACTCTGATTCTAAACACAAACTGAAATGAAAAAAACTAACAATCAAATATTAGAAATTCTATTATATTTGTTACTTTTGACTCCCATTATAATTATCAGATCTTTTTTAAGAATGGTGTAGATATTATTTATGTATTTGTGGAGGTTGCAGGGACCTGCAGAAGAGACAACGAGGAGGCAAACTGATTTGGAAATTTCTCTTTGCTCAAGAAACCTGCTGTGGCTAAAGAAACACATGTTGAGAGAATATGTGAGAACAACCACCTTTTGTCCTTCCCATAGAGCTGCTTCTTTGCGAGACTAAAAAGGGAACTTTCTTACCTGAGAAGATGCCAAAGAAGCATTCCTTTGCACAAGGGAAAAAGGAAAATGGCTCAGAAAGCAGCACGGCACATGCCCAAGGACCCCTTTGATATGCACAGCTGGAAGGCCCTGGGACAGTGTGATTTTGTCACCCAGCTGCTGCCCATTGCTGCAACTGTGAGCATCCCTGGAATAAACTTCCATTCCTGCTTGAAAGTCCGTGGCTCAGACTTCTGATTTTACCTGTACGAACATTGGAATTGACAGTATTACTTTGTGGTCATAATTTTAATTCACAATTTGATATGTGAATTTTAATGTTCCATTTTTAATTCTTGGTATCTGATAGTTTACATAAACAAAATTATGCACCAAATACATTGCTTTAAATGCCCAGCTTCAGGAAATAGCATGTTTTATATGTGCACCTTACAAACCTCAGGAGCAAACACTTGTAGTCAGAAAGAAACAACTAGGGAAAAAATATATAGAAAATCTTTGCAACTTACGGAAAATCTTTAGAAGATTTCCCTTATTTTCCTGGAAATCATAATGGTTAGCCCCATGAAGTGAGTTAAATTCTGAGTTTACACCTCACCTTTCTAGGTAGCTCTATTAAAGCATTCTGACATAACAGGACAAAACTTGAATGTCACATCCATCTGTATATATGGATACATTTCTTAAAGCAATAGCACTTAAGAAAATCCATATCTTATTTGGAATAGAAGCTGAAGGTTTTAGTTATAGAAATAGAAAAAAAAACATGGCATTTTAAAGTTTGATTGCTCAACCACTCATGTAAAATATGTTTGGATTTTGTCTGCCTATGCCATTCACAGTATTACAAAAACTTATGTACCATTGGTAGTTACACTATTTTAGTATATTTTCATTTTGGTACAAGGTCACATGCTACTCAGTATATCCTGGATTATTAATTTACAATTCTTTGTTGTCTCAGCCTCTAATTTGACTGAAATAATTTATTTGGTGGCGTTTTTCCTTTTGAATATCTTGTTTTGTTTTTTTTTCTCTATTTTAATTATAAACAATACAGATTCATTTATTTTCTGCTGCAATGAGATTCTGTGTGTTAACTCATTAGCTGTGATTCATCCATTTATGTCTCTACTGTGGCCACCACTAAAACAAAAGGAAAGAGGTATCTGAGATGTTATTTTTTTATTTTTTTCCTTTGTGCACTTTATAGATTTGATTAATTTAGATTGCCTTACTTGCCTGCAAGTACAGTATGTCTGTTGTTTAGGGATCAACATTGGTAAAAAAATTTCATGTTAGCCTACCAGGACTCCAAAGAGTTAGTTTGATAGTCAGAAGCAAATATTACCATATCTATTTCTTTTCTTCTTCATGTTTAGATCAAAATCTGAATTTCATTCTGGGAACTCTTTGTTTTAATCTCATATGGCACATGTATTATTTAATGGACAATATAGCTATCAGATTATATTTTGTCCTTTATGAAGAACATATTTTCTTTGATAAATATCCCCCCCAAGTTATGTTAAAAAGGAGAAAGAACAGACGTGTAAAATGAGAACACTAAACACATTCAGAACAAAAGTGATTTCTGAAATCTAAAGTGAAGGAATATGATCTGGTAATATCATAGCATTTTACAACAAACTCAACTCATGAATTTTATGGGCTGTGACGGAAACCTCTGCTTCTGGATTTGTATTATTTTCCCACATAGTGTTATTTTTGGGATATACCTCCTAAAAATTAGATTTTCAGTAAAGAATATAACGGAGACATGATATAGATATATATAGATACAGATATGTACCACATCTCCATTAAAATATGCAAGAGATACATAGCACCATATATTTCAATGTCATTTCTAAATTTCAGAAGTGATAATGACTAAAGCAATCCCTTACTGACAGTGACGGAATCTCAGTATGTGCCATGATTTTTCCAAGGTTGCCGCAAGCCAAATATTAAAAAAAAAAAAAAAACCAAGAACAAATTACAAACCTGAACAGTTAACGGAGGGAATATGCACAGTAAACAACATGGAGCATAGTGATATTAAATACAATTTAGGAAATTGAAAGAAGAAAATTAAAAACTGCTGAAGCATAAAAGGAAAATTTCATATAACCCCATGAATCAGAAAGGCAATAATAATATACAGGTTGTTTTTTTCCCATAGTATTTAGTTTAAAGATTGTGGCCTCTTTATCAGATTTGGAAGGGTTAGTAGGCTAGAAAGTCTAGCGTTTTTTTGTAAGCTATATTGTTTAGACTAGTGAAAGATATGACCTTTTCTTTCAAACTTTGCCTTGCTACAACTATAAATTTACCTTCGAGTCAAAGATAGAATATTTTTTGGCAGAGTTTGCAATTAGGAAGCTTCCAATCCATCCCTTCTTTTTTTCTTGCCCTCCTCTGCCTCCCTACAAAAGGATGTTTATTTACCTTACAGTAGCAGAGTAAATTGTAAAGGCTGTCTATAGCTGCAAGCTTGAAAATATGGCAAAATTATATCCACCTGAAACTCTTTTTTCAGTAAAGCAGAATGACGACAAACGGTTTAAGAAGGGAATAAGACAATCTAAGATTAAAGTGCCTGTGGACACTTATGCAGAAACTAAATCGAACAAAATTGCATGTTGTAAGAGATTTTTTTTCTGTAGGTGTTAACTCTCCTTTTACTTCTCCATCATTATTGACAAAATAACTTTACGAAGAGTATTGGTTTGTTCAAGTATATTTGTATATATATTTTCTTCTTCATGTCTTTGGAACTATGGAGAGTTCACGGTATATCTTGTGTGCTGTAGTTGAGTGTAATGTTTTATCTAGTTTCAATCAGTATGATGCTATGATAGATTGCAAAGAGGAGATCCTCTTTTCACGTGCACAAATATTTACATCTTGCATCTTAGTGATATGGGGTGAATTCTGTTACACTGTGAAAAGAGTGGTTCCTCCTTTGTGAAGACTTGACTCTGTCAAGTGATCTGCACAATACAGGAAGTAATGATATAAATCCATGCTACCTTCAACAACATACATTGTTTACAAAGCTGCAGTGACACTTTAGACAAAAATTACCTTTCTTAGATCCTGGCTACTTACAAGATGGATCAGATTTGCTAAATACTTAATTAACCCTGTTTAGTCCTAGTCCCCCTGAGCAACACCAGCCAACTAGAGACAAATTCTGCTGGCAACAAAACTTCAGCATGATGACAAAAGAACTTTACCTTGAATAATATCTGAGAAGAGATGATAACAAAAAAGGTACACATTGATGTGACAGCTACCATACTTTTATCACAGATTTCTTCTATTCCAAACTTAATGGGAATTCATGGCATTAATGACAGTCAATCAGCAGTTACTCTGCTTTAGTTCTGTCATTTTTCCTTCTCAGTCTTTTATCTCTTGAACATGCTTCTTAAATATTAATTTTAAATTATAAAGTAAGCTCTTTGAGACAGTTAAACAATTACCATAATTTGTTTTGTATTTGTTAAGTTTTTTTAAGTGTCTAGAAAACCATGTTGTACTTTCTAAAAAGGTACCACAATCATTTATTAAATAATTACTAAAACATTTTCTATTCTTCGTCTATCAGATTATAACCTTTAGGATAGACCTTTGTTTCTTTGAATGTTATGGTGACATTATGGTGACTTTGTAATTGTAATCAGGTTTGGGGTTTTTTGATATTACTATTTTCAATTAAACTATTTCATATTTTAACTTGCTGTGTATTTCATTTCAGGTTTATATTGCACACATCTTTTAACCTAAATAGTTAAATTCCTAAGGTATTGCTGCATTTAAAGTATGAGTAACACTTCAACACATCTTATTATTTATTGTACTGTTAAGAGATCTTTTGCTGTTATCTATGAGCAGTTACAGGGAGTGTAAGTACATCAAGTCACTATTTCTGTTGTAATACATTGTCACAGTAATTCACAAGATTTATGCTACTAAGATTGCATTGTCCTGTAAATTATATAGTTAATAAATAATTAAGTCAACGCAACACAAAACTATAGTTAGTAGTTTCCATGTAAGTCATAATAAAAAAGTACCAAATCATCCATTTCCAGATGATAAAAATGAAATAGAGTATCTGGAAAATTATGAATAGATCAATTCCTAGGTCACATCATACTCATGTTCAATTTTCTTTCTAAGTACTGATAAGTTCTGTTAGCAACCCTGAGCCCATCTTGCTGTTCAGTGATGAGTGTCTAGAGGAATGCATTAGTCTTTTTAGCTAATATGTAAGACTGGGAGATAAGAACTAGTCTAACTGAAGTCAATAGCAGTAGTCTGCCTTCTCCATCAGTTGTTTATAGTGCCACCTTCTCTTTACAGAAATTAGATGTATTCTGTTCCATGAAGGTGATTAAATACTACTATATTTTTTTAAGCTTTATTTTAACTATGTTCTCAAAATTAGGAGTGAACATGGAACATTGTTCCCATTTCAGTTTTCAGAGGTCTGAACCTGTTAAAGCTGTCAGAAATCAATTATTCTGCATTGGTTCAAGAAATCTTGATATTGTAAATGATGCCCATTCCATAACTTAATGGGGGCTCTTAACAATATTGGTAGAGCATGTAGTAGAGCATGACATCCTAGTAAAGCTCCTAACAACAGCAACATGTGAGAAATGCCTAGCAAAGCAATTATTTTGCTAGTGGAGAATGGTATCAGGAGTTTGTGGGTGAGAGAGGAGTGAGAAATAGTTGACCGACGGTGAAACATGGCTAGCAGGAATGTCTAGCAACAGGGAAGCAATTTGACCCACAGGATGAACATTAGCTTTCATTCAGCTTTGTTACATAGAAAGACCTGTCATTCCCAGACTGACAGTGACATTTTAGTGCAGGAAGGGAATGGAGTGGCTGGCCTAGCCATGGCTTAACTATAAGGTTTTTATTTTAGAAATTAAGTATTGTTTGTTCCCGGGTTTATCTTTAAGCTCTATTTTAATCCCTTCACTCTTAAATAATGTGTTTTCTAGACTAACTACTTCATTACTGTTAATGTGGAAAATAAGCTCACTGAGTACAAAAAAAGTGTTTTAATTTTTTTTGGATTTATGGTTGGGAGCTAAAGCTGCTGTTGCATTATGAACCCTTTAAATTTGATCCTGCCTTTGATTGCTATCCATCCATACTTATCATTATGGTTACAGACATTTTCTTAATGCAAAGCTGTGGTCTAAAAATGCAACAAACCTGAATTGCTGAGCTGTGTTTGTTTTCAGGAAGAGAACCTAGCATATAGTACAATATAATTATTCCTCTTATTGTCTTTCAGCTGCACTTCCTACTCCTAAAATGTCTCTACCTATGAATTCACTGTATCTTGATGTCTTGTGGTACATATCTTGATATATATCTTGTACACTTTATTTTTCAGGCACGTTTATTTTAGTTTATTTTTCTGTCTCAAATGTTTGAAGCTATTTCTCAAGTTTCAGCCATACCACATCACAACGGAAGAGAGGATGTTTGCTACTAGTATTAATCAGTGCTTCCTGCCTTAAAATGTATTCCATAATCTTTCAATACTTGGGGGAAGGAGGAATTTCTATATATTAAGTATATTCTATATTAAATGAGATTAATTCCAGCTGAAATATCTATGTCATGAACAACCTTTTTAAAGGAGAGGGCAGGAGGAGAACTTATTTTTATCAGAACTTTGCATTTTTAAAAGATTTTCTAAAGTGTGAAATTATTCTCTACTTCTCTTTATATGTCACTTTTATATATCAATATCCAGAGATTACTTAACTTAATGCAAAATGTTTAACATATAACGTAGCATTCTCAAATAATAATTAGAGAGCAAATAAATTCATTCATATGTATCAAATAAAAATGTGGTTGAAGTCCAATTTAATCCTCTTCATGTGAATAAATTTGTAGGAGTCACCATCAAATTCTAAATTTCACGTGTATGATTATATTCATATCATGTATATTATGCATGGGATTTATCAAAAGCTACTTAAAAAAATCTTCACAGTTTTAAAATAGCTTCTACCATATTCTGATAGTACAACAACATCTTCAAGCATAAACATTGAGCAAATCAGAAAGTTAGTGGAACTCTAAAACTATTTCTCTAGTTTTATCTTGTGTTGACAAGATGAAACTACAGAAATAAAATACTGTGGGATTTGCTGCTCCATATGGATCCCTAAGTCTATGGGTCCTGATGGGATTCATCCAAGAATACTCAAAGAGCCAGCTGATGTCATCGTGAGACCTTGGAATTCTGGAGAGGTCACAGTTGACTGGAAGCTGGCAAATGTGGGCCTAGTTTTCAAGAAAGAAAAGAAGGATGACCCTGGAAACTGCAATATTGTCAGTCTACTTCAGTGCCTGGTAAAACTATTAAGACTATTCTGGAGGTAATTGAAAAACACTTGAAAGACAAGGCAGTCATCGGTCACAGCCAGCGCAGCTTCATGAGGTAAAAGTCCTGCTTGACTAACTTAATTTCCTTTTATGACAAGGTAACCCACTCAGCTGACCAGGGGAAGAGAGTTGGATTTCAATAAAGAATTTGATATTTTCTTTCACAGTATCCTTCTGGACAAAATATCCAGCATTCAGCTAGATGAATACATTATGTGATGGCTGAGGAGGTGGCTTACAGGTCAGGTGTAAATGTTTGTAGCAAATGGGGTTACATCAGGCTGTCAACCAGTCACTAGTGGTGTTCTGTAGGGCTCCATCTTAAGCCCAGTTCTCTTCAACATCTTCACAAATGACTTGGATGAAGGACTCCACAAAACGGATGACACAAAATTAGAAGGGGCTGTTGAATTCCTTTAGGGCAGGGAGGTCCTACAGAGAGACCTCGATAAATTAGAGGGCTGGGCAATCACTGACACTGTGAAGTCTAACCAGGATAAGTGCCAGACTCTGCACCTGGGCCAGGTTAACCCTGGGTGTTCATACAGACTGGGAAATAAGATGCTGGAGATCAACACTGTGGAAAGGGACCTGGAGGTCCTGGTCAATGGCAATTTCAATATGAATCAACAATGTGCCCTGGAAGCCAAAAGGCCCAGATATTCCCTGGGTATATCAAGTACAGAATCACCAGCCAGTCAAGAGAGGTGCTCTGCTCTGTGCTGATGTGGACTCCCATCGAGTCCTGTGTGCAGTTTTGGGTACCACAGTATGAGAAATATATAAAGCTATGAGAGAGGTTCATGTAAGGAGGGCTATGAAGGTGGTGAAGAGTTTAGAGAGGAAGCCATATGAGGAGCAGCTGAGGTCCTTGCCTTATTCAGCCTAGAGAAGAGGAGACTGAGGGGAGACTTCATTGCCGTCTACAGCTTTCTCGCTAGGCAAAGTGGAGGAGTAGGCACTGACCTCTTCTCTCTGGTGACCAGTGACAGGACCTGAGGGAATGATATGAGGCTGTCTCTGGAAAGATTTAGATCTGATATCGGGAGAAGGATTTTCACCCATAAGATGGTTGTGCACTGGAACAGGCTCCCCAGGGAAGTGGTCACAGCACCAAACCTGCCAAAATCCAAAAAGCATTTAGACAATGCTCTCAGGCACTTGGTGTGATTCTTGGAGTGTCCTGTGCAGGCCCAGGAGTTGGACTCAATCCACAGTCCCTTCCAACTCAGGATATTCTATGATTCTATGATAACATAGTAGGGAACACTGCTTACAGGAAGAAGAAAGGAGTCAGGCAGAGAAGATTTGAATATTATATTTAATTTTTATTAGGAAAAGAAATCTGATATAGAAGGAGACAAAAGTCTATTTTTGCTAAAAGTTTATTACATTAATATCACTGATATTTATAACTTGGGAAAAACACTTTATTAAAAGTACAATATATTAAAAAAACAGTATCAAAAGCACTTATGTTAACTCTATAACATTCAGATTTTTATTACTTTTTTTAACATGATTATATTTTATTTTGTCAAAGAATCTCTAGAGAACTGCATATTATTCTGAAATGGGAGGATCAACTATTTGTCTTATAGGCTAAAATAAAATTGCAGTGTCTTTAGGGGGTTTGTTATGACTGTTGTTTGTTTGTTTGTTGGGGGTTTTTCATGTAAAATAATTAATGTGATCTCAAATTTTAAAAAAGACAAAACACCCCAACGAAGGAAATTTTACCTAGAAATAATCTGAGAGATAAATAGGAAATTTAACTGCACAGCTGATAATATTTCAGTGGCCAAAATGTTTCTGGGCACTGGTTAGTGTTCTAACATCTGAGGTAAAAAGATAATCTAGTTTTTGTTGTTTCTAGTAATTTCAAAAATATCCTTTTGTAATCCTAGACATACAAAGTTAAATGACTTTAAAAATCTAAAGAAATTAATACTGTGGCACTTACATGGCCATTAATTATCCTAACTCTTTCTCTTCCAGAGTATCATTTGTAGTCTCAGACCCTAATTTTAAAATTTTTCTTCTTCATGCACAAGGTCAGGCAGATAATCATTTTGTTTTTTAAAGAAATACAGAGCTAATGCAATCACAACAAAAAATACTGGGCTCAAAATAAATCTATTTCTAAAATTTCTGAGGGTTATGCCAATCCATGCTAATGAGAAAATTTTATAATGAGAAAATTTTACGTTTTTTATGCCAACATTTGGAAAAGTGAAGTGTCCAGAGTATGTGATTTATTCCTTTCTGGCAAATCAACAAAACGCAGTTATATAGCTGGCAGTTCCATTTAGAAGAAGGAAAATGTTTTACCTTTGTCTAAAAGATGGGATTGTCTCAGAGGGTATGAATGCTTTACATATGAATAAAGATACAGTTTGTTAGTGAAAAAATGTGATTTATACTTTTATATTAAAAAAAAAAATCCCAAAACTGCCCTAACAGTTTTAGCCTCATATTTTTTGGACAATTATCCAAACTCACAAAAATCTCTCTGCTCTTATTAGCTTTCCTTTTTTCATACGGAATGTCCTGGAACTGTTAATAAATAGAAGTGTCCCAGAAAATATTCTTTAATAAAACACAACCACAAATTCTCTGACAGTTCCAGTAGTTTAACTCTTAGGCAATGAAGATGTGCTAAAACAGAAATAACATGCTATCTCATGTGTCATTTAAATATTGCCTTGTAGAATGTATGTCTGTATTGAAAAGATTCACTCACTCTATAGCCACTTAGCATTCTTACAGGAACAAGGAGCTAAGGCTGATATGACTGTCTTAAAATTTCTTCTGTTTGTTTGATGTCTTTTCTTTTTAATGGGATCACAGTCTCAGTCATCATTCGGCAGCTGTTCTCTTTCAAGGGATTTTTACTTAAAATACATTTTTTTTAAATATTATAATTTTACTGCTCAATGAACCTTGCAATAACAACATTTTAGCATCTATCCACCATGGCAGATGGCAAACTAATGAGGCCTGCTATAGCTGCATACTGATACGTTCTGTACACAACACTTCTGAGCTCCAAAGGGAGGTCAAAGGGTAACTTTTATTTACATTCTTTGTTGTATTTGATTGTTGAAAATCATAAGACAAATGATTAGAAAAAACACTTTTTTCACCTTTTAATTAGATTTGCTAATGTTTACTCCATGTGATCGACATATAGAGCTCAAAAAAGACACAGTCTATAATTCAGTGTTCTTTAGCTTGCATTTTTTAAAAAAGAAATAGTACTATTACAAGATGATTTTCTTCCTTCTATTTAAAATTCACTTTGAAAGAAAAGCAAAAGATGTTTTTGCTGTGCTTGTAGTCATCATTTAGTAAAAGTAATATTTTATTTTGTTAACTTATAGATAATAAGATGGACACGTAGTTAATATAGTACGCCTTTTTTTTTTCAAGGCACTTTTGTTTAAACCTCCATTCTTCGGGATTCTGTATTTTTTCCTTAATGCAGACAACAGATAATGTTCATTAAATCTAGTGGAGGCTAATCTAGTACAACTTCATGTTTTAGTGACTTCACCAAAAACGAGGTGATGAAAAATCATGAGTCTAGTAATAAGTGCAATTGACTTGACCTCAGTCAAAGTGTGTTATATAAATAGTTGATCTACATTCCCTGAAAGAGAGAGGAGAGCAGAGGAAATGTAAGACAGAGGAACTTACTCTTCCAGAAGATTATTCGTCCTACCCAGTTTAAAATAATATCTGAATCACGATTTTCTCCTAGGAGAAAAGCCTGTGTGAATAACCAACATCCTACCTCTAAAACCAGATTATATTTCTCTCTTTCACATTAGCTTTAGTATTTGTCCCCTCAGACGTATGTCCCAAATTACTTGAACCAAGATCAGAATATCTAGTTCTAGATAAATAAAATATTACCTCTACTGTTTCACAATCTTTTTTTAAATCAATTCCATGATCCTATTGATGACTGAAAGCTATTCCTGGAAATCACAGTAATCTCATTAAATTAGGATCAAAGGGTAAAATATAAGAAAATAAATTACTTTCAGGTATATAGTCTGAAATAACATTGGATGTAACCAAGTCAAGATGGTAACAAAACACTGTTCTTCACTGATTGCTAGTGCTATACTGTGTGTTTCTGTGTCAATAACATATTCCAGAAAGAGTCTGGAAGTAATAAATTTTTAAATATCAGTAATCTGTATCTGACCTTCATATACACTACAACTATCACTTTTCAACTCTTCTGGCAAATTTCTTTTACTATCTCTTGCTTACAGGAGATAGCCGTACTCTTAGAGAAATACTGTCATTAACTCTTATCAGTATTCTTACAATATATTGAATATTTTTAATATTTCTAATGCTGCTTCCAGTGTGCTTATTTTACAGTCAGATAATGTCATTAATTTAATTACATTTAGGGTTTTTTTGTATACCAGTATGAAAGGACATGGAGACTATTGAAATATATTTTAAAAAAATTTATTTTAGATTTTCTTTTTGATTTAACACAGCTAAAAACATCTTGGCACAACAGTAGGATTTTAAATATTACCTTATCCTAAACACAAAAGTCAAAGTTTTATAACTATATATATGTGGTACTTTTTTTTTAAAAGACTGTTTTCTTTTGGGCAAAGAATTACTCTGAAATGTCCTGGCTGAAGTAGCTCATCACATAAGCAAATTAGCAGTCAAAGGGATTGTAGTGGTTTGAACCAGGTTTTCCCCCTGAAACTAAGAAAGTGGTAACCCCCAGGGGGTGGTGACCCTTGGGGCTTGACCAATCAGTGCTCCTGCAAAATATAAACATATCTCTGGAGACCGAAAAGGAAGCAGTGGTTCTTGTGGTGAGAAGAAGAGGTGGCCATGTTGTAGAGGCCACGAGGAGAAGGGGCTCCGGCCCCTTGGGGGCCTCTGCCCCCCCCCCAGCCCCCAGTTGGGGGCTGCAGGGACTTGGGACAGTGTTAGCTGGACTGAGTGCCTGTGGCTAGGAGCTGGGAGAGTTTTCTCCCCTGTAAGCAGCCTTGGGAGACGCTGGGAGCAGACGGAGCAGCAGTAGACACAGCAGCATCCGAAGAGCAGTGGCAAAGAGCCAACTGATAAGGACCAGAAGGAGGAACATAAGCCAGTATGCTGCATGGCAGACACAGAGTTGTGTGAAGAAACGAAAAGCGCCAGCAGCAGAAAAGCAGGACAAGAGACCCGAGCCAGCAGCAAGAAGAGAGTTTCGGAGGGTAAGAACTGGACAAACCAAAACCTCCAAACTCACTAGAGACCCCTCTGAGAAAGAGGAGGGGGTGGTGGACTGAGTAGAGTCCTAAAGTGCAGTATGCACTGCTGAGAGGAGCTAGGAAGCTCATGGCCTCCTGAGAGATAAGCCAGGACGGCCGAAAGAATGTGTGTGTGTGGGGGGTGACCTTGGCCCCCCCTGCTCCAGCTTCAGAGAAGCTGGCAGCCATCTTTGAGGCAGAGCATGGGAGCTCTGCACAGGGGCTTGATTTCCCCTGAGGATACCAGACCATCACGAAGACCCCGGTGCTTCGTGATATGACCATGGTGTAGCGGCCGTGTCTGGGGTTACGCAGCCCATGGAAAGACCCCCTGTTTGAAGACGGGGGCCGAGAGAGGCTTGGAAGACCTCCCTCGTGTGTGCTGGCAGAGAGCCAGCAACTACTACTGCTGCCTAGAAGAGAAGACACAGAAAGCCTACTGCCTAGAGAGAGCCTGCTGCTGACAGACTGGAAGGGGTCTTTTCTTCTTCTTCTCTCCTGGACTTTTATTTGGAGGGAGAAGAGATTGGGCCCATTGTAAATATTATTGTCATGGTAGAGATAGATATAGAGTTAAGATTGTATGCAATGTATTATAGTATTTATTTATGTGTATAGTCTTTGTAATATATTCCTTCCCCCATATTGAGTCTCGTGTTTTTGTCTGGAAAACCCATCTCACATGGGGTTGAGATGTGGGTGGGGGGCTAGGAATCGGAATTGGATTTTGGGCCTTGCTGAAACCATGACAGGGATGAAAAGAAAGTAACAGACTGTTCATCTGTCCTCACTCTTTCAGAGACATAAAAAAAAATCTTGAAAAACCATGTTCTCATCTTTATCTTTTGCTTCAATCTGTTGACTTTAGTAAAAGATAAAGCAAATAGACTTCTCAGAGAGCAAAAATTGCTGTTACTGTTCAGTAACTATAGGCATGTTTTTTGAAGGTGCAAGTGATTAATTCCTTCACTGAACAAAATTAGATGACCATGAATCTTGTTTGTAGTGTAAGTTGGCTAGTCTTCAGCCACATCATCTTTTTTCAGTGTGCCTGGACGCATATTAAGAGATAATAATAGCAGCATTTAAGTGATTGCTTTCTTAAGTGGAATAACACAGGGGAATAACATTACATACTAATCATTGCCTGTCTGATTTTCTGTGTTTATCGTACATATTATTTAAGAGATATTTAATATTTCTGCTCAGCATGAGGGGCTTTTAAGAATGTCATTAAGTACTGTGTAATCTACTCATTATCTTAATAATTTGCCATAGAACACAAATTATAGTCAGAAGCTGCTCAGTCTGTGCATTTCTGGAAAAGTCATGCAGGGAATCAACATTAGACAAGTGTTTGCATCCTATTAGGAAGATATGATTTTCTTTCAGCTTGTCATTTAAAAATATGGTATGAACAGTAGTGGTAAATTGCAAAGTTGTCTAGTGTGCTGGTTGTCTGATAGTGCTTCATTTAAATTTTTTTCTTTTATATCTCTAGATGGTGCTATATGTACCTCTATTGGTTAAAGAAGTATAGGAAATTTTAATATAAAATTATACAAATCACAAGTATGACAAAACGATTAGAACAATACAAATTATTGTGGGAAAGTTTTTTCTGCACTTACTGTAGTCCATGAGGCATGTTTTGCCATGTCATTCTGCTCATGAGAAAGTTAATCCTGTACTGTATTAAATAGGAATCATGAACAAGTGCCATCTAGTTATAGTTATTTGCCTAAAGAAATTAATCAAGAAATATGTTCATGATAGGACTTCTAATGAAATAGTCTTGACTAGCACACTAAATTTAAAAAGGAAATAAAATGAAGAATGATAAGCAATTGCTGAACAATAAAAATATATTTTATATTTTTATACCTGAATCCGTACTGTGTCCTTTTTTCCAAATAATAAGTGCAACATTACAAGGATGACACTTGACTACCCTTTACCTTTATTAGGTACCACAGAAGGAAACTACCTGGTTTGTTCATCCACGGTAGATTCTCTTTGCTGGTAGCAGATTTCAGTTGTGTGGCTGCTCTCAGTCCTTGATCTCCTTTATTGTCAAATCACTTTATGGAAAGTTAAATGGAGCTTAGACACTATATGTCCAATACATGCTTCTGAGAGAGTAGTTTACAAGAGCAAAAGTAGTGCTCATTTCAATCATGATTTTTTAAAAAATGTTTTTAAAGGCTTAAAATATGAGCTTAAACATCCAGTCCAACATTAAGTTAAGAATTAGATGAGAAACCTGTTGTGTTCACCAGATGTGGAGGATTTGGAGTTCTTTTTCAGTGACAAGAAACAATAGATTTATTTGCAACTTTTCTTTCAGCCCAGTCACTCAAGAAACTCCTCCACTTTAACTTACACTGAAATTGCCAACAGTAGAGGAAGTAGTGAAACAAATATTGAAATGACCATATGCAGTTTAACTAATAGGCATAAGAAAGTAAATTAATTTTTTTTTCCAAGGCTAAAAAAAGTCTTTCCCAGAGGTGTCATAAGAATTGCACATCTTCTGGAAAGAAATGTATATTAGCATTTTCATGTCTTTATAGTAGTCCATACTGACTTTTTAAGAATTTTTTAACGTTATTTTAGTAGAAAAAGAATACTTAGTTTGAGGTTTATGAATGTAAACATGATAGTGAGAACATTTATAGATGTTCTTTGTTAAAAAAAAAAAAAGGCAAATTTTATGATAGTTGCATCCCATTCTCGGAATCCTGACAGACTTTGCAAGATATTTTGGGTGTGATTACAAAGCAAACTCAACATGTGCACTTTGGTTAAATTCCAGTGATGCTAAAAAAAACATCTCTCCAATTTAGTTTTTACCTTAAGAATTCAGGATGAGACACAGAAACTGGGAAATCTTTTGTGAATACCAGAAACATCACTAGATTTTGAATCTTTTTTTTTTTTTGAAAGTGTTCTTAAATTAGGACTTGGAATGTAACAGGAAAAACAGAAGATTTCAGCTAATAGTCTGAGCTAATAGCTCTAACACATCTCAACCTGAGATTTTGAAAGCATGCTATCATACGTTTTTGGGATGGACAGCTGAGGAAAATGAGTGTGATGCTTTTACAAGCAAGAGTGCATATTCATGCAATTAAGCATAAGCTTTTTTAGGACTCTTTTGACACTTCATTTGCATATTTTAGTTTAATAGAAGGAGAGTAAAATAAAATCTACTTTAGCTTGTTACATTGTTCTATAGCATTAGAGGTTAACCTGTCCTAATTCCTCTTGTAGGTTCTCCTTGCTAGTAGGAACTGTTTATATAAATCTTGTCTGTGAACAGACTGCTGGGTTCCTAGGTTGCTCTGCCCTGAGACTTTTTTTGCAGTGATCAGAACAATGCATTATGAAAAAATAAAGAATATAGAGTCTGATCCAAGTAGCTGCTTTTTTTTTTCTATTGAGTTCAATGTGCTTTGAAATCAGCTTCTCTAGAGAATTTCTTGCAAAGCAGTCTCTACGAATGTTCATCTGAATTTTTAAAGAAGTGCACTTAGCATAAATCCAGAGTCTTTTGTTTCTGTCTTTGCAATGCACACCAAAAATGCTCTCAGAAATTTTTGCAGTGAAAACAGCTATAATCATATGTTGGAAAATATTCATTCTTTCTATTTGCATGAATAATTAATTTTTGACTAGGCAAAGAAAAGTGATGGAGAGAAGAAAGGTATAAGAATTATTCTATCCTAATTGTTAGGTTATGCATTCACAGATGAGAAGTCTCGTTTTTGCTCTCAAGAATATATGAGTAAATAATACAAAGCAATTGCAGAAAAAGTAAATAACATTCAGCATCTTCACATCCTTCAAAGCTTCTCTGATCTGACCTCATCTTTGAGACCAGGAAATTTCTTATTCTAGAGGAAATACAGCTTTAATATGTCTATAGTGGAACCAGGTTACAATTGAAGTTCTTCTATGTGCATTTTTGTGCCCTAAACATCTGAATAAAAGGGGCACATTTTGCTTCTCTACCTATATCTTCTGAGATAAATGTGTATTAAGACTTCAGTAGTCACTCTCTGGAAGCTAATATCAGCTTTTGTAATATCTTTTCAGAACCCTTAGATCAATAATAGGCTTTGATTTGCCTTTTATCAGCATGTTAACTACTGCACTTTCAGATAAAAAATGTGGTAGTTGATGGCTTACCGGCGTGAAGAGTCTAACCTGATGAGACTGCACAGTGGCAAATCAGAGTTTAGATACATACCTTTTTACGAAGTCTTAGTCACCTAATTTTAATTTCTATTTTAAGAACATCTTATGGTTTTCTAACAGCTAGGATAGCTTCTGGAGTTTACAGGTTTCATTTTATGCTGACCTTAAACATCCAAGTCTTTCCAACTCTCCATTTGTGCTCATGAATTCTAATGGGAGCAAGGTAGGAAATTATTGCCATAAACTCCCTTCAGGGTAAAGGTCTTTTCCACATCCAACAAACACTTAGTTCTTTTGCATACTAAGTTAATGACTGATTAATGCCTTAGCAGAATATGCTGAAATAGATGTTCCATGTCTAAGATATATGGTTCTAACCTGCTTTAAAATATCACTGACTCCCTTTAATGGACTGGATTACACATTTTTATGGAAACATAACTGTTTAATTTAATTTTATTGGGTTTTTTGGGGTTTATTTAAACGTGAATTATGAGTGGGGGGAATTATAGGTTAAATATTATTATGGATTAAGTATCACTTATCTCACATGATTTTCAAAATCTGGAATTTAAACAAAAATATTCAATGGTAAAGGGAAATATAAGTCATATATGTCCTAAAAGCCTCTTGATTGAAATAAAGAGACTTAAGATAATATCTTAGGTAGAAGCATCTTTTTTTGCATATATCAAAACATCGAAGGGTCCAATCCAACTGCTGATAGACTGGTACAATTAAATGCTTAAGAAAAAAAAGAATTTCAGAAAATATTGAATAAACATAAATTTTGAGGTATATATTTGATATTGTCTCCAGTAACTTATTCATTCCAGTAGTAGTACTGAAATATAGTTGTTTTTCTTTTGTGGATTTACCTGTAATAGCAGGTTAACATTAGTACGCAGCAATAGGAATTTTCTGTTGTTCTGCATGGTATTCACATAGAAGTCACTGACATGAAAGAGACCTAGGAAGTCGACATACTGAATGCTGTTATACTTTTCCTTCTGCATTGATGAGTCTCATTTTTTTCTCTCATTTGTTCACTGTTATGAGATGATCTGAGTGCTTCTAGGAATTTCCTCCAGAAGAAACAAAATATTTCTTGCAAATGGAGTTTGTATGCTGTTTTTCAAAGAAAAATATGTTCACAAATATGTGTACTAGATGAATAAAATTGCATAAATTAACCATTTGTGGGGGGATATGTGTGGGGCTGGATTTAATGATTGCTTTCAAAATGTCTTTATTTAGTCTGTAAAGATGCTTAGAATAGCCTAACACCAATTCCTGTGTGATTTTATCTAGGTCAATTTTCCATAAAATTATGTGAAAATGCATAATATGTAATATTCATATAATTACTGTTACAAAAAACAGCTTCAGCCTTCTCAACGGAAGTTTGACAGCAAAACTGTTGTGATGGTGTTTGGATGTTGTAGTGAAAATTCAAACAATTTTTTAAAATAATAATATGAAACTTAACTTCTCTCATACTAGAGCATATGACAAAGGAGAAGTCCCGGTATGGTGGTGTGATACCTACTTGTGTAGTTCTAGTGCTTCCTATTGAGCAAAAGGTAGACTTGCAGACAAAAAATAGTGATATGGAAACTGATTTTTACATAAATTTATTGTCACAGACAATTCAGATTATAGCTCTCATGAGTAAAGTCTTCTCTCTGTTTCTGAACACTGCATAATTCAAATATCCTATACTGGGTAGACTTGCCAAGGTTTTGATACTGGATGGGCTGCAGAGGTGTTTCCTATGAGAAGATGCCAGAAGCTGCCCTTCATGGTGAACAGGACCAGTTCCAGCCAGCTTTAAGGATCCACCACTGACCAAAGCTGAGCCCATCAGTAACATTAGTAGCATCTCTGTGATAACACATCTAAGAAAGGGTAAAAACCACTGCACAGCTGCTGTGAGAGAAGAGTGAGAAAATATGAGAGAAACAGTCTGCAGACACCTGGACAATGAAAAAGAAGGAGGAGGAGGTGCTTCGGGCACTGGAGAAGAGATCTCTTACAGGCCATGGTGAAGACCACGGTGACACAGGTTGTCCTCCTGCAGCCCAAGAAGATTCACAATAGGTAGGATAAACAGAATTATTGTAGCCCATGTCACTTAAAAATTTGCAGATTTTCTTCCTTCAAAGTGAACATCTCTACAGAGTCAAGAAAAGAAACATTTTTACATCTTCTTCAAGTCTTCCATTTTTAAAAATGCTGATTTAAATTAAGACTGAACAGGGCCCATTGTGCAAAACTAATATATTTTTAGCTATAAACCATGGTATCTCTTATTTCACTTTTCTTGCATATTCACACAGCCAGCCAAAATTAATTTGTTTAGATGTATGAGCAGAATGTATGAATTATCAGACTCTTGTACAACATATTTTAAGGTCATCATTATATTCTTTCCCTAATTATTAATCTACCATGATATGCACAAGCTGAGAAGACTGTAAACAAAGTCTTTCTGATGCAAATATTGTTAGATCAAATTCATTTCTTATTAGGACTGCAATGCCATAACTGTAAGCAGAATTCACCTCACTATGGTTAGAATAAAGATTTACTAGACAAAAAGTAGGTACCGCTTTTCATACTGCTGCTTCTCAATTAGAGGTGTTGTTAGGGTGAGCTTGCTGTTTCTTTCCTCAGCATCTGGACCTACACCAGAAGTTCACAGAGATATAATTAAGGTCTTCACATGCCAAAGAGTGAATGAAAAACTCATGAAACATTACCAAGTAGTGTTTAGAGGCTAAGTTTTAAAGAAAGTCCTGCCAGGAATCAAGGAAATGATGCAAAGTCTGGAAGTGGTAAATACCTTTGGGATATTTTAAGAGAACCAGACAGATGCTCAGGAAACTGAAAACATACCATCATAATAATTAGTTCTTTTTCCTGAAGAGAAGTTGAATTTGGGACCAATTCAAAGTGAAGGGCAAAGGAGCATAGAGTACATCTTATTCTTCAAAATATACTTGCAAGAAAGCTCAGCTGTCATGCCACATTAAACACGTTTTTATTATGTGCAGAAAACTGAAAATACTAAACCCTTACATGTATTAACAATTTCTACTGTGCACTTTACAAAAACAGACCATCAGAATGCACATAGTTTACACATGAGTTTTATATACACTATATTACAGGTTACAATACTCCATGAATGTAAAATTTCTTTTAGCCATTTAGGTTTCAACACAATATTTGAAAAAATGTAATAAAAGCATAGTTTTCATGTTCAAATCACACTGTCATTTTGTTTGTAACATAAAAAATCTTTATACTCTTAGTTTACCTGTTCATTCATTAGATTTCTTCAGTTATTACAATATGATTAAGAGGTGATAGAGCTGAACTTCATGAACAGTCAGCTTTATGAGGCATGAAGTCTAGTGATTGAAGCAGGTATTCTGGGTTAGATTTCACTGTGGGAAAAAATGCTATGAAAAATAGAATGGAAAAAATAGTATGGAATAGAATAGAAAAAATAGTATGAAAAATATTTATAAAAGTATAGAAAAGGAAACAATCTGTAAGACTTAATTTTGTGGAAAAAAATTTTGGAAAGTCATCCTGTTTCTTGCAAATAGTTGCCTGCTTGTAAACAGAGTTCATCAGTAATTACTGAAACTAGTTAGGGAGGTTGTTTAATGGATTAACTAATGTCAAATCAAGTGTCAGAATATCATATTTTCATAGAATCACAGAATCTTTGAGGTTGGATGACACCCCCCTGGAGATCATTTAATCCAACAAATTTCCTTACAGCAGGACCAGTTAGAGTAGATTGTTTATGTCTATGTCTATGTCCAGTTTTGTTTTGCATATCTCCAGGAATGGAGACTCCACAGCTTCTCTGGGCAACCTGTTTCAGTATGTTATCCTTGAATAATATCCTGTAGTTTAATTTGTGCACATTGCCTTTCCCTTTTCACTAAGTACCACTCAAATGGTTCTTAGCCATCAGGTATTTATAAAAACTGATAAGATACCCCTAAAACTTATATTTCCCAGCTTGAATAGACTCAGCTTTCTCAGGCTATCCTTGTGTGTCACATACTCCAAACCCTTATATATATTTGTGGCCTGTTATTAACTTGTTCCAGTAGGTCCATGTCTATTTTGTATTGGGAAACCTAGAACTGCACCCAAAAGTCCAGATGTGTCTCACTAGTGCTGAGCAGAGAGGTGGTTCACCTCCCCTGAGGTGCTGGCAACATTTCTGCTGATGCCTTCTCTGATACAAGGGCACATAGGAGGTTCATGGTTAATTTTATATGTAACAGAGCACATGTGTATGACACTGTTTCTGATTAGGTGCAGAAAGTTGCATGTCATCAAATCAGCAAATGGCCTGGGATCTTGAAAGAGCATCTGGTCCAATCTTTTGTGGGAAAGAGAACCTTGATGAAATTATCTAGCAGCTTGTCCAATGGCACCTTGACAACCTCCAGTAACTTCCCTTTGTTGAACTTGATGACATTATTCTCTGACCAGTTCTCTGGTTTGTCAAGATCCCTCTAAATTGCAGAACAATCACCTGGTTTGTCAGTAACTCCTTCTAGTGTTGTATTGTCTGCAAACTTTCTGAGACTGCACTCTTCTCAGTCACTGAGGTAATTCATTCTGGGTGCATTCCTCCCATTGTGGGGTTCCATTTCCGAAGGCTTGAGGTGGATAGGGAAGGGGTTACTCCAGCTCCAGGGGTTTCTTCAGGGTCCTGGACGCATGGAGGGGTTAGGTGCTCACCCCTCCCCCCATCCACGTGGTCCCATGGCTCCCGGAGAGACAGCACACAACTTGTGGAGAGGAGGCAAGAGAGCGAGTTTATTGTGGTTAGGGGTTTATAAAGCTCTTGGGAGGGTCAAAAGGGACCATGTAAGGTAAGGGGTCTTACAAAACACCAATCAGGCAGGGAACAGCCAAATAAGGAAGGGGTTAACAAGGTCCAATGAGAAGACTTCTTGATATCTTCTCAGGACATTCCTGAGACAGAGATAAGAACTGGCCGTGGGGGATTTTGGGAAGAAGAAACATGAGTTAGCAAAGAAAAGCCATTTTAAAACATGCTTAAACCACAGTTTTCCCATATAATGCAGGTTTACTGCTACAATTCATAAAGCTTGGAGCTTCACCCACTCATTTTGAGCCAGTACTGACCCCCAGAGCACACTGCTGGTGACTGGCCTCCAACTAATCTTCATGGTGCTGATTATAATTCTGTAAGTCTGGCAGTTCAACTGTATTGTCCATTTATCTGGTCCATACTTCATTTTATCAATGAGGATGTTATGGGAGACAATGTTAGAAGTCTGGATAAAGTCTGGTGCTACATCCCCTTTTCTGCTGATGCCTTATTCTACACTTCCTTTTTTTTCTCCCTCCCTCCCGAATTGTAATATAGAAACAATAGAATTGAAACCAAGAATCCATGTTCAGAATTTGCTGACATAGAAGGCTCTAAAATTTGTTCGACTAAATAAAAGCACATATATTTTCCATCATTTCAAGAAAATATACCTTCACCTCTTAGCTCAACAGCCCAGAATTTTGTGGTCAAGCTCAGCTAAGATCCAGAAGTTATATGGTGTAGCACTAACTGTGCAAAGCATTTTCCATATTCATGAACAGAATCAAACACTCATAAATTCAGCTATAGCACCTGTCTTTTTAATACTGTTTGAAGACATGGATGTAGTTGCTTCTGAGCTTATACATCATCTACTTATTACAACTGTCCTGAAAAGAGTCTACTAACTGGAATACATGGAAAATTTAGCTTCAGTGCTTTAGAATATACAGAGTCAAATTTTCTACTGTCTATTCTGAAGCTTTAGAATATACAGAGTCAAATTTTCTACTGTCTATTCTTTAGGCAAAGATTGGCTGGTATGTCCTTCATATACATCTAAGAAACAAATTCTATGTTCTCTCTGAGAGCACAGCTTCAACAGGGTATATTAAAAGTGCCTTCATCCCACCTCTTAGTTAGGGATCACTCTAGAAGAGAATGCAGAAGTGAGAATATCCATCAAATCCATGCCTGTCTAGTTTAGAGAGACCATGTTTACTGTCACCAATCCCCTCCTTATTCTTCACGTGCCTTAGCATAATTTGCAGGAGGATGTGCTCCATGATCCTGTTGGGCATGGAGGGGAGACTGACCAGTGTATAGCTCCCCTGGCCTTCCATTTTCCCCCTTTCTAAAGATGTGAGTTAAGATTCCCCTTTTCATCAGTGGGAACTTTACTGGACTGCCACTTCTCAAATATGATAGATAGTGGCACAGCAACTTCTGCTACTCGTTCCCCATTCCATCATGACCCACAGATTCATCAAGATGTCTGCACACCTTGGACTGTAGACCTTTTACTCAAGAGCTTCCCCAGACAGCTATTTTACTTCTCCCTTTTGACTGGCCTCATCCGCTATTTCTGCCAACTGGTTCTATAATTATAATTAGGGTATTTAGTCTCTGACTATCTGAAATAATTGCAGGGTAATTATCCTTACCATACTGAACATGAGGTACCTGGATCAAAGAAAAACTTGCAATGATTAGAGAGACAAAAGACAAAAGGACAAAAGGATAAGCAAAAGTCTTCTTGTCCATATGAAGTAAATGACTTTGGACTAGATCTACTCGAAGATAAGCAGGTTCACATCCCGATATTGCAAGCATGTGACTTTTAATGATTATAGTGCCCTATGATAGGTCTGGCATGAAGTATGCACAACAGCTCAGAATTCTGAGATTCCAGTAAGTGATATGGTGAACAGAAACTCACCCACAACTGTAAAGCAAGTGTCACACTCTATATTGACTCATCCTGAGGCTGTAAGGTGGTAACTTCAGTCAACCGGCCTTAACAGATTCAAGTGCTATCCTAAATAGAGACTGCATGTTTCTTTTAGATAAGTGTTGGTTTCTCGTTTAGTTCATTCACTCTAGATATGAGACTGCTATCTGAAAAGTTTAAAATTTCATTTTCAAACTCACAATAACGTCTTAACCATTACATTGCAGGTTAAGTCAGCAGCCATTTGCAGGTGTTCTTTATCTCTCTTTCTGAAGCTTTGACATGGGGACAAATAAAGTGAAACAGGATTCATCCAGGATAGGAAAAAAGGGAAAGGTAAAGAAGCTATTCATCTGAAGGGCAGAAACTTCCATCTAAGTCCACGCATTCTGCATGACACTGTCCCTGAATAAAATACAAATACACGTCAGGTTTCAAGAGTGAAACTGAATATTTCTATGTTCTATGTAGGGAGATTCTGTAATTAAGATTTTTTTCTTCCTGGAACAATAAACCTGAATTATTTCTTGTAGACACACAGCTTTAGCAGACATGACATCAAGTATACCTGATCCATCCTAATCTAAAGTACTGTGGGGAGAGGCAAATACAATTTTCTTGAAGAACAGAAATGGGAGAAAACATTTGTCAAGATAAAATTGAGGTCACACTGTGTTTTTTCCAATAAATTGATTCCTAAAAGGTTGGGGAGATTGTTTCTAAAAGAGTAATATCTCATCCCTTCTTTCTGGGTATTAGCATTTTTGTTTCAAAAACTGTAGTTTTCAGTTAATAGAGACGGTGACATGCTGAATCTGAAATTTGAACAATGAAGTGTTGAAGATTAAAATGAAGATCTGTCCTGTTATTTTGAACAACTCTAGATCTTTATTTATATTTTTTAGATTCTCTTTGTGAAGCACCTTACTGTTCCCATAGGTACTGAATGTACACTCCTGTACAATATGTTTTGTGAAGAGTACCTAGTCATCCAGCTCAAGACACTTCTTTTATGTACAATTATGCTGAAAGCTGGGCCATCTGAATGAAGGTGCTTTACATACCTGTGATTTAAGCTAGCTTTCTTGACATACAGTAGACCAGAAGAAGACCTCAAACAGCAAGGTGAAGGCCTCAGAAAGCAAGGAACATACAGATTATAGGCAGATTCCTTAGTCCCTAAGGTTTTGGATATAAACTGTATATGGTAGACACAGTATCCTTCCACTGTTTTCTTGCTCAAGACAAGGTGGTGAAAGAAGCTTCAAGTCAAAAGTCTGAGTGCTCAACCTAGACATGAATTACCTTCAGATTCACCTACCAATCTAAGCAAATGCTAATCCATTGTTTGAGCTAGCTCTTAGTCAAAACACATTTCAGGGTCAATGAGACTGTCATGGAGAAGTCCCCTATGACTGGAGAAATGGGACTATCATACTTACTTTTAAAAAGGGTAATAAGGAGCCTCCTGGGAAGTACCCACCAGTCAGACTCACTTCAGTGCCCAGTAAAATAATAAGAAATGTCAAGGGAAGACAGGGAGGTGATTAGAGATCACCACACCTTCAGCATGGCATCACCAGGGGCAAATTGTGCCTAATAAATCAGTGGCCTTCTAAAATAGAGTGACTGCATCAGTGGGCAGGGGAATAGCTACAGATGTCATCTAGCTGGACTGATAAAAGACCCTCTGATAAGGTCTTTCCCAATATACCTGTCTCTAAATCGAAGGCATATGGATTCGATGGATAAGCTAATAGATGAATATGGAGTTGACTGGATTTTTCACCCAAGGAGTTGTGGTCAACGGCTCTTTGTCCAAGTGCAAACTAATACTAGATGATGTTTCGTAAGTCTACACTGGCACAAATATTTAACGCATTCATCATTGACACAGACAGTGCACCCTTGGCAAGTATGCTGTGCGGTGCAGTTGATGCGCTGAAGGGAAGAGGTGCCATTCAGAGGACATTGACAGGTTTCAGAGGTGGGTCCATGCAAACCTCATGAAGTTCAACGAGGCCAAATTCCAGTTGCTTCACATGAGTCAGGAAAATCCCCAATATCAATACAGACTGAGAGATGAGTGGACTGAGAGTAATCCTGGATAAAATTGGATGTGAGGCAGCAGTGTGTGCATGCAACCCAGAAAGCCAGCTGTGACCGAGGCGGCATTAAAGGAAGTGGGAGCTGCATCAAAAGAAGGTTGAGGGAGGACTCTGTCTCTCTGCTCTTGTGAGATCCACCTAGAGTACTGCATCCAGCTCTGGGGTTCCCAAATAGGAAAGATATGGACCTGTTGGAAGGGGTTCAGAAGAGGGCCACGAAAATGATCAGAGAACTGGAGCACCTCTCCTATGAAGACAAGCTGAGAGAGCTGTGATTGCTCAGCCTGGAAAAGAGAAGGCTCCAGGGAGACCTTTTACCAGCTTTCCAGTTCCTAAAGGGACTCATAGGAAAATTGTAGAGGGACTTTTTCCCAAAGCCTGCAGTGACAGAACAAGAGGCAATGGTTCAAAAATGAAAGAGGGTAGATTTGTATTGGATATGAGGAAGAAATTTATTACAATAAAGCTGGTGAAACACTGGAACAAATTACCCAGAGAAATTTTTGATTTCCCTACCACTAGAAGTGTTCAAGGTCACATTAGATGGAGCTTTGTGGTATATGATGTAGTGAAAGATGTCCCTACCCATGGCAGGTCGGGGGGTAGAACTAGATGATCTTTGAAGGTCCTTTCCAGTCAAAACCATTCTATATTCTATAGAATTTTTGTGACATGGACCTTTTTGATAATTTTGGTCCTGATCAGGTTCAGCTGCATGGCAGCATTTAATCAGTTTGATACCTATCAAGATTAAACCTTACCATGTGAAAAAGTTTAATTACATCAAGAGTAATGAAAAGGAATGTAAGTACCCCTACTGTTAGGTAGCAAGTGACATGGGGATTTTAGATCACAATAGATCTAGGAAAAAAAAATTTGTTTAAATCCCTTACGGGATTTGGCTATTTATATCAATGTAAATTACTGGGACATGCAAAATACTGGGACTACTTTGGTGAAAACAGCAAGAAAGTAGAACAGCAAAACCCCTGCCAATTTATTTCAGTGCCAGAATTCAAAACTCTGAGTCCAATCCTCTGGTATTTCTTCCAGTAAAATTTCTAAACTGTGTACTTAATAATAGTGGGTTTAAAATGTCTTGTAGCAATAATTGTTTCTCTGACAGTCTAAACACTGAAGGACTTTTTGTGATTATGGTCACACAGCAATAAAGCTTTCACCATTGCTGTCATAGAGCTCTTATAATAATTCAAGCCAGCTACTTATCATTCAGTTCTTTGATTGGAAAACCATTAAACACAAAAGAGAAACATGAGCAGGAAGAAGGAGCTATTTCAAATGCTCTTGCATGATTACCCTTGCCAGAGAAATGACTCTTTGGCTTCCGTGCACTTGGCTTGCTAGTGCTTTGCAGCTTTCATTTCTATACAATGAATAGTGTTTTACTGTGTTATGTGGAAACAGAAGAAAAAAAAAGCCAATTTTTAAAATAAATATGAAATGAAAAAATAAAACTTATAAAATAAATTACATCAGGATCTGATTTTAGGTTTCTGCTAAAATCACTGATTTATAATTCAATATTTCTCTCCAGGTCTTGTGTATTTCTGAGAAGAAAGAAAGGGAGATAATGTGAAATGTTTACAGCTTATGAAAAATTAATCAGACACTGGTTTCCTATGTATTTTAAGTGCAAATGCCTGGAAGGCTCATGTTTGTGTGGCAGCAGAAGCATCCACATATATAATAGGCTGTATTACCTTTCTTCCTCTTTTCTCAAAATATAAATTCCCCTCCCAACCATTTTCCTTTAAATAAAACAAAATGCAAGGAAAAAAATATGTGTGTTGCTAAGTGTGTGAACAGATGATTCCATATTGTGAGCATAATGTTCAGAAAATCCTATTGGTAAATACAGGTAGTAGGGCACTGGTATAAATACAGAATTCATCCAATACAGCAGTAAATTCTGATTGTATTATCTCCCCTCTCCCTGTATTCTCGTCAGATTCCTTCCCTCTCTGCTGGTCTTCCTTCTTCCCTACCTCTCTTTTGCTCTTTTCCTCCTTCTCTCCATTCTCCTTTGGAAGTTTTAAAGGGAAAGGTGGAAAAAAAGAAAAAAACAAACAGATGGACTTCACTTCCTCTTCCCTACCTTAAAAGAAAAACAACTGCAAATGGAAAACACCAAAGCAAACAAACCCAACCCAAACAAAAATTAAATCCTCAACCGAGAACCTCAGGCAAAATCTTTGGGAACAATTGATTCTAATATCAGTTAAAGAAAAACAACAACAACAAAAAAAACCCAAACAAAAACAAAATTCAAAACCATACAACTAGAAATATATATAAATCTTGAATCTCAGCTGAGAAGCTGAAATTCAAAATTTGAATCCTACAACACTTATGTATTTTAATCCATTTTTTGGAAGAAGCACAAAGATGGTAGCTTTGGATTGAGAACTGGCTGAATGTCAGATCCCAGAGGGTAGCAATCAGTGGTACAGAGTCTAACTGGATAGGACACTAGTGGTGTCCCCCAAGGTTTAATACTTGGCCTAATATTGTTTAACTTGTTCATCAATGACTTGATTAAATCACAGAATTGTTAGGGTTGGAAGTGACCTCTGGAGATCATCCAGTCCAAACCCCCTACCGAGGCAGGGTCATCTAGAGCAGGTGACACAGGAACGTGGTCTGATGGGTTTTGAATGTCTCCAGAGAAAGAGACTCCACGACCTCCCTGGGCAGCCTGTTCCAGTGCTCTGGCAACCTCAATGCAAAGTTCTTCCTCATGTTGAGGTGAAACTTCCTGTGTTTCAGTTTATGGCTGTTACTCCTTGTCCCATCACTGAATACCACTGTAAAGGGTCTGGCACCATCCTCTTGGCACCCACCCTTGAGATATTTATATGTATTGATGAGATCCCCTCTCAGTCTTCTCTAGGCTAAACAGGCCCTTCCCCCTCAGTCTCTCCCCATAAGAGAGACGCTCCAGACCACTAATATCATCTTTGTGGCTCTGTGCTGAAAGCTCTCCAGTAGCTCCTTGTCTTTCTTGTACTGAGGCCAGAACTGGACACAGTACTCCAGATGTGGCCCCTCTAGGGCCAAGTAGAGGGACAGGATCACCTCCCTCAGCTTGCTGGCAACACTCTTCCTGATGCAACCCAGGATACCATTGGCTCTCTTGGCCACAAGGGCACACTGCTGTGATCAACCTGTCATCCAGCAAGACTCCCAGGTCCTTCGCAACAGAACTGCTCTCTAGCAGATCAGTCTCCAGTCTGTACTGATAGTTAAACTCACTCTCCCCCAGGTGCAGGACCCTACACTTGGGGTTACTCCTCCACAGGTTCAGGACCCTACACTTGCCCTTGTTGACTCTCGTTAGATTTCTCTCTGTCCAATTCTCCAGCCTATCAAGGTCCCACTGAATGGCAGCACAGCCTTCTGGTGTGTCAGACACTTCCCGCAGTTTTGTATCATCAGCAAACTTGCCGCAGTTACATTCTATCCCTTCATCCAGGTTGTTCACATGAAAACTGAACCGGACCCAGTATTGATCCCTGGGAAATGCCACTGACTACAGGTCTCCAACTGGATTCTACTCTGCTGATCATAACCCTCTGAGCCCTTCCATTCAGCTGGCTCTTGATCCACCTCACTATCCATTCATTTAACCCACATTTCCTGAGCTTACCTATGAGGATACATGGGAGACCTATCAAAAGCATTGCTGAAGTCAAGGCAGACAACATCCACTGCTCTCCCCTCAGTGACCCATCCTGGCATGTTATCATAGAAGGCCATCAGATTAGTCAAGCAGGATTTACCAATGGTGAATTCATGCTGACAACTCCTTATGACCTTCTTTTCTTCTACATCCTTGGTGATGACCTCTAGAATGACCTGTTTCATCACCATTCCAGGGATGGAAACTACTGACTGGGCAGTAGTTTCCTGGGTCCTCCTTCTTGCTCTTTTTGAAGACAGGAGTAATATTGGCCCTCTTCCCATCATTGGGCACCTCTCCTGTTCTCCATGATTTTTCATAAATGATGCTGAAGAGTGGCAATGCAGCAGTATCTGTCAGCTCCCTCAGTACCCATGGGTGCATCTCATCAGGACCCAAGGATTTATGGGTGTTAAGTCTGCCTAGCTGATCTCTAACCCAGCCCTCTATGATCATGGGGAAAGTCTTTCTTTCTCCAGCCTTCTTCACTTACCTCCAAGGTCTGGGACTCCTGAGAGCTCTCCTCAGCAGAAAACGGCATACAGTAATTCTACCTTCTCTGTATCTTCTGTTAACAGGACACCTACCTGATTCAGCAGTGGTGCCATATTTTCCTTAATTTTCCTTTTTCTTCTAATATGCTTGTAAAAGTTCTTCTTGCTGTTCTTGATGTCTTTTACCAGACTCTATTCCAAGTGGGCCTTGGCCTTCCTTGTCACATCCCTGCATACCCTGATGATGTTCCTATAGTCCTCCCACACAGCCTGTCCCTTTTTCCTCACCCTGTACATTTCTTTCGTGCATTTGAGATTTGCTAGGAGCTCCCTACTCATCCATACAGGTCTCTTGCCCCCTTTGCCTGACTTCTTCCTCTTGAGGATACTGGTCAAGCTTAGAGGAAGTGGTGCTTACGTACTGACCTTGGACTGCCTGCTCTCCTAGAGCCCTATTCCACGGAATTACTCTAAGTAGGTCCCTTAAGAGGTCAGAATTAGCTCTCCTGAGGTCCATGGTCGTAATCTTGTTCACTGCCCCACTGCCTCTTTGTTCAATATTGAACTCTGCAATCTTGTGATCACTACAACAAAGGCTGCCCCCAACCTTCACATCATCAACAAGGCCTTCCTTGTTGGTTAGTATAAGATCAAGGAGCACACCATTCTTTTGTGGGAACCTCCACTCCCTGTGACAGAAAATTGTCATCAATGCTTCCCAGAAACCTCCTGGACTGTTTGTGCTTTGCTGTGTAGCTTCTCCAGTAGAAGTCAGGATGGTTAAAATAAAAACCAGGGACTGTGACTTTGAGATTCTTGCAGTTGCCTATAGAAGACCTCATCCACTTCCTCCTCTTGATCAGGCAGCCTCTCAGATTCTAGGGAGTGAAGCATTACCCATGGCAGAAGAGAAATCCATCCAGGAGTGAGTTGAATTGAATATGCAAAAGACCTTGGAACAAGATGGAGTACCTTTCAGGATGGTGAGGAAACTGGAAAATGCCATTGAAAGAAAAAGTGCCAGATCATCTTTTGGTCATGGAGACTGGAGGAGATTCCTGATGATTGGAAATATTTAAATATCATCCCTATCTTAAAGAGGACAATGACATGAGAATCTACGATCTGGTCAGGCTAATCTCAGTCCATAGGAAAAATCATAGAGAAGATATATTGGAAGCCATTTCCAAAGATCTGAAGCAATTGTGGACAAAAAGACTGGATTAAGCAAAGCAAAATCACATGTGACAAACCTCATAACTTTTCAGTGATAAGACTTTTGTGTAGAAAAGGAGAGGAGCAGATGTTGGGTACTTTGACTTACTAAGGCCTTCAAAAAGGTTTCTTATAGTATCTTTATAGCCAAGGTAGTGAAATAAGACCCATGGAATAATGGGTGGAAAAGGGGCTTTGGGGGAATATTGAGTAAGAAATCAATTACTCTTTCTTATGGGTCAATACTGATTTCAATATTGTTTGAGCTTTTTATTAATAAGTAAAACTGTGAGACTGGGATGTCCTCAGCACATGTGCTGATGAAGGTAAACTCATCAGAATGGTTCATATGCTAAAGCTAGGTATGAACCAACAACATGCACTTGGAGCCCAGAAGGCCAACCGCATCCTGGGCTGCATCGAAAGAGGGGAGGTCAGTAGGTCAATGGAGGTGATTCTGCCCCTCTACTTTGCCCTCATGAGAGCCCACCTGGAGTTCTGCATCCAGCTCTTGGGCCCTCAACATAAGAAGGACATGAACCTTTTGCAGTGTGTCCAAAGAAGGACCATGAAGGTGATCAGAGGGCTGGAGCACCTCTCCTATGAAGACAGGATGAGAGAGTTGGGGATGTTCAGCCTGAAAAAGAGAAGGTTCCAGGGAGACCTTATAGCAGCCTTCCAGTACCTAAAGAGACCTTATAAAAAAAGATGAAAAGTGACTTTTTATATGGACAAGGGGGATAGGACAAGGGAGAATGATACAAAATTATAAAAGGGGAGCAGGTTACTCAGAGAAGTTGTGGATGCCAACACCCCTAGAGGTGTTCAAGACCAAATTGGACAGGACCCTGAGCAACCTGGTCTAGTGGGTGGCATCCCTGCCCATGGTGGGGTCTTGGAACTAGATGATCTTTAAGATCTCTTGCAACCCAAACTATTCTATGATTCTGTGAAGGGCAGGATTGCTACCGAGAGAGCCTTAATAGAAATCTCACGAAGTTCAACAATGTGAAGAGAAGTATAGCCATGCAACAATAAACTGCTTTTCAGAGGAGAAAATTGTGGACTTGGTGGACTCAGTAGAACATAAATCGACAATGTGCCCCTGCAACAAAGAAGGCCAACCACATCCTGGTTGAGGTAACTCTTCTTGAGGCAGGCTACCTCTTCTTCAGTAGTCTTCATAACTAGGTGTGTCTAACTGTTAGACAAACTATTTAGGTCACATAAATCCCAATACCAAAAGTTTTTTCTGCTTTTGTTTGGACATCTGACAATCGTTATCTTGAGGAACTTGACTGACAATTAGTTTATGCTTTTCTGGTATTAGACTAGGGTGATTAAATTTGACTACAGTCAAGTTAGTGTCTCAAGTTTTCTTTGTGCTTTACATCCAGCAAAATATGAATGCTCTTTCACAGGGAAAAAAATATTCCTACAGCCTTGCGGTTTTAATCTTATACAATACTCAGAACCTTCCGCAAAAAATAAGGGATTTTAACTTTTCTTAGAAAAAGAGAAGAGAGAGCACAAAGCCCTTTTAAAGAATGAATGTAAAGCAATATAAACATAGGGATTGTTACACCCTTTTACAAAAATGAACTCATTAAAAAATAACATTTTATTAACTGAAGAAATAACCATATATACTCCATTAATTTAAAGCTCTCTCTGTGCAATCATTACTTTTATTATATTTAGTTTACTTTTCCCTCTACAGAATGCCAGGGAAGAGTCATGTCGTGAAAATACAACTTCATTTATTTCAGTAAATACAGGCTGTGTTCTGTGCAAAATGTAAAAGACACAAGAATACTGGCATAATCTATCAGTGAAGGAGAATGTATTAATACCATCATCTCCTTTACAGTTGTTATATACATCCTAAAGAAAAACCCTGCAGAGGTTTTGTTTTTCAAAGTATTTACCTACTACCGTTATTCTTAATCTCATAAATTACCTTTCTGTTCTATGGAATATTTGCCAAATGTAACATATGCACCCTGATTGCAACACTTCTTCATTCTAAACTCTTTACTCCAAGAGAATTTAAACTCAGATAATTTTTCTGCCTGCAAAATTATTTAAATACTAGATTATATACTTTCTTTGCTTGTCAGTGCTGTACCATGTTGGCATGCTTGAGATAAATGCTTTCTTAAATGTACAGAAGTTTCTAATTGCCAGGGGAAAAACTTAAACATCTCAGTTCTGAACAGTTTATAGCCCACAAAGATAGCATATTTCAGCATAAAAAAATAAAAATAAAAAGAGCCTGTTGGTTGCGTTTTTCAAGTTTTGTAATGATTAATTGAGGATATACAACACGAGAAGTGAAACCGAGGGAACTCACTCTAAATACTCAAAATTCTATTAGGAATAAATAATTGTAACATTTGGTTTCATTTTTATCCATCCAGGATTTACAGGGAGTAAGAAGAAGAAGAAAAAAATCAAGCATTCAAAATGCATGTAGTTTATTGAAGTAATAAAGTTGACTGGTTTTGAGTCACTGGTACAATGAAGTCCCGATAAGGGTATAAATACAGGTACAAGTTAAAAGGTGGTGGGGGGGGACGTTGTTGGTTTGTTTTTTTTCTTATGTGAGTGAACAGATATTGTGGTCTTTGCCACTCATAACTGCTAAAATAAACATACCAATTATGACCACAGTGAATTTTATCTTACCACACATTTTTTGACACCTTTATTTTATAGTACCTTATTAGGAAAATGACCCGATTCTTCCCTTATGTGGAAAACTACCCTTCAGCCTCCTTTTAGTTAGTCTTCCCTTTGGTCTACTAGAAATGTATCAAGTCTATGACTGAGAAATACATACTAACAGTTTGTTCTAACTGTAGAAGAGACTAATAGTAAAGGTGCTTGTTAGTGCAACTAAAAATATCCTCCAGTAGAATGGGAAAATTAGCTTTATATTTCCCCTTCTGTTACTGTCAGAGCACTCAGTAGCTATTTGTGTGGGTGTTTTCAAGAAAAGCAATGTGTGCTGTCCATGTATTTTGACTTTATCTGTTGTCCACGGAAAGTGTTTGTTTTATAATATGAGAGGATGTCAATTAAATAGGAATGATCAACCTATTTATCCTAAGAAATATGAGGAATTGAACATTTGATCTTTAACAAATATGTTTTATACACAAAAACTGAAGGATTTTTTTCCCCTAAAAATTCTAAAATTTCTATTCATTTACTTGGATACTTAGGCACAATGTGTTAAGAAATACTTTATTTAAATTTTAAAAGGAATATTTGTAAGATATCCACAATTAAGTTTTATATTACCAGACTAGTAACAAAAATAAGGAAAATAACACACTACTCAACTGCAACAGAAAAAGGAATAATAAAGACCACCTCCAGTGAATTAAGATTAAAAAAATAGAAATTGACAAATTCCTGGTAGAAGAATTATTTGCCAGTCTTTTGCCACATCAGAAGTATGCAAAGACGAAGCATATTATTTAAAGATTATTTTGCTTCTCTGATCTTAATTAAAAAAATTTTATATTTAGTCTTTTTCCCTCATTTTTGTGCAGAATATGTAGACTAGATTTTCCACCAATTCCATTAGTAAGAGTGAACAGAATGTATGAACTTCATCCAATTCTGTATCACTCTTGCCTTTCTTTTTTTTTTTTTGGTTGGTTGGTTGATTTAAGAATTATGCATGTCATAAGGATGCTCCTTTCATGCTTGTCTTACATTTATTTATCTCCCTCCTTAGGACTAGTCTGTGTTATGCTAGAGACTTGGGAATGAATGTTAATAAATCTATTCGTAGAATATATCAAAGAAATACAAATAAAATATAGATAAAGATATTTTTGTCCTTACTGATTCTGCTTTATCATTTTCTTCCTTCCATTTTTCTGATAAAGCATAAATAACATTCATAAAAAAAATATCCAAAGTACAGTTCTTCTTGGGTTAGCTAATTTTATGATTATATTTCTCTCTGATTTTATGCTATGTTTTGTGGGCTATTTTGGATGTAAATCTTACAGTATTCCCTAATATATATTAACTCTCTAACTGATAATATACTGCAATACTATCTAGAGCCTTTGAGAAACAGGTCAAATCAAGCAAGCTTCTGTGAGAATGAACAATTCTTTTAGAATTGGTTTGTTTTACTCTGTAATGACTTGTTAGGTTAATGAAGAAGAACATTTGAGATAAGAAGTGTTCTGGTAGTGAAATCCACTAATCACTTGCAACAATATTGAATATATCGTCTTTTTCTGTTCTTTCATGATCAGAGAAAAAGCAACAGTATATTTGAAACTCTGAGGAAGTCTAATATCTTAGATGTTTGTCAGCAGAATGGAGAGAAGATCGGATCAGATTGCCTGATATTGTTTAATTATCCTATGCACTTATTTAATTATCTAGTGCTTTCTTAAAATTCAGAAATAATTTATGAAGTGACTGATTTTTAAAGACTACATAGATGAACCACTTCTAAGTCCAGAAGGGAATATGAAGTCATTTATTCTGACTGCCTATATAGCATAGGTCATAGAATCACTGTAATATTTATCTTCACACTTTGAGCTTAAAATCCCTTTCAAGAATGCACCCAGTCTTGACTTGAAGACTTCAATACAGGATTTCCCTTTGATAATTGGTGAAAAATTCATTCATTACTTAAAATAAAACAATTTTTGTGACTCTGGTCCACTGATTTATATTATCTCACACTTATTTTGAATGTTAGGTTTTTTGGTATCATTAATGTGGACAACAACATAACCTACATGTATTCGGTTTTGACCAACTAACTTAAATATTCTATAAGCAAAAAGGAACTCTTTTCAGGAAGAATTATCTTGCTCACAGGTTTAGTTTGTTTTCAAAATACCATCACTCCAAATCTCTAAGTAATGTATACGCTGTGTTTTCTTAGTGGTTTTTACCATTTGGTCGCAGCATGGTTTCCTGACACTGTATTTGAAACTGAAGGTAAGTTGGAAGGAGAGGTGATGTGCAACTCCCCTCCCCATGTGTCCCGGTAAGCCAAGACTCTAGCTTCTGTGCATTCATCTAACAGCCTGGAGCAACCACTCCAAAACTGAAGTTTACCTGAAAAGCAGCTTTTACATATGGACACAAAGCAAGTGAAGTTACTTCAGGGTAGCTGAGAACATTATTGTCTAAATATATGTATTGTAGTCAGGGCTTGGTTTTGGCACTCTGCTGTGGGTTGCAAGGGTCTGCTAGAACTGCGATAACAAAGAAGAGAGAACAAGAGTCTCTGGTGTAGTGAAAGACAAACATCTGCTCTCTACCATCAAATAAACTGGCAAAATAGTGACCCTTGTGCATTGGACACAGTAAGAAGAGACTAGTTCCACGAGGGAGCAGCAAGAGTAGCCTGTTCTGCCAAGGAAGGTTAGCTAGGAGCCAAAGGTGAAAGCAGATAGGCAAAGCAGTGGTCTCACTGACAAGTCAGCAAGGTGCATTGGCAAATGTGCTTAAATTCTAGTCAAATTGAGACTCAGAAGCTTAATTTCACCAGAGTTATAGCAGCAATCCAGAATACTGAGCTCTAACCCTGCCTCAGTTCCTGAAATCTTAACTCAAGTTAAACTACTATTCTCAAAGTTCTTTCAGATCTGAAGTTGGGCAGTAGTGTAGAAGTGTTATTAAGGTATTATAACCTTTTTCAATTTTTTTTTCAGCTGGAAAATAATCTAGCTATGGAAAGTCAAGAGGTGGAGATCAAGTATGTAGCCAGTCAGTTTGGTCATGTAGTATATGAGTAACTGGAAAAATCATTATCTGAATGAAAAAATAAGCAAACAGAGGAATAGCTTTATCGAGACATTGCCTTCCACTGTCCCTTTTTTTTTTCCAGTAAGACTATACAGAATATGTGTATATATAGGTGACAAATGTGAAAGAAATATAAGAATCACACGGGACTATTATGGCAAGTATTTCAGGTAGACCCATCCTTCCCTACATTTAAAACTTGAAACAAATTTTACGCTGTAGACAACAGGTTTCCACTGCTTCAAATGTGAATGTAGGGTGCTTAATTTTAAGCACTTTGAATGTTTTGTTTGTATTTATTTATTTAGGTTCAGAGAAGAATACGGTGACAAAAAAAAAACCCCAAACCACCAACTATATGCCCTACTTTAATCTTAACTAGTTTAACTGGTTTTGTTCTCACAAAGTACAGCTGATCACTCCCAGGCATTTATAATAAACCCCACTGTGATTGTTCAATAACTTTCCTAGAATTGTTAATTCTGTTGTACTATTTACAAATACTAAATAAATGCTAAATTTAGTTAATAACCAAGATGCTCAGGGAAAAAAGCATGAATGCTGTGTTTCTGTAATTTCTGTTATTCCTTGAAAAATATTATTGCTGCTGAAGGTAAGAAAATTTTTTTTCTTGTTGCATTGTTTTAATCTGTCTTCCACAAGGCTAGGGGAATTCTTTGAAAGTTAGAATAAAATTATTTGCATTTTTAGTATCTGCATGGATTCTGTGCTTGATCATAATGCAAATGTCATCCATCACTGCCTTATGTAGATTTTGTCCTCCTCATTCTAGTTTACTCTGTACCTTCATTAGACAGGAGAGTGTCCTGGTCCTGACCAGGATAGGGTCAATTTTTTGCAGTATCTGGGAGGGGGCATGGTTAGGACATGGAGGTTATTCCATACCACCTCCCCTCATTTCTAAGGGCAGGGGAAAGGGATGCTCTTCCTCAGAGAAGGAGTTCCTTCTAATTGAGAAACTGGAGCGAAAAGCTGTCCAACATTGTTTATTGTTGCAAGCTCCACAAGTGAGCATTTTTGCATGTGAATAACTTTTGTTATTAATATTGTTGCTGTTACTCTTTGTTTTGTCTCATTGCTGTTTCCAGTAAATTGTTCTTATCTCAAACCATGATCTTTGCCTTTTGTGCCTCCAATTGGAGGAGGTTTTTTTTAGTGGGAGTATTAAATTGGAGAATAACATTCCCACACCATGACAGAAAACAAATTAGTGTTCTTTTCCTGAATATCTCCAAAACAATAGTTGTTTCATCAATAACCAGTACCATGGATTTGAGGTTAAAAAGCCACAACTCAATTACCCTTCCCCTTTAATTTTTTTACATAAAAAGCCTCCAAATATTTACAAAACTATATGAAACTAAGTAGTTCTACTGTTCAGTTACACAATGAATAATCCCTTTATTTTTGGGTTTATGAGAGCTCATGCAAATTGAATATGGTTTAAATCTAAAGTTACACCAATCATTTAAACTGTCAGCAAAAATTAAATTAAGCATTTGATAACTGCATATTTTCTGCTTGAAAAAAAATTAAAACTATTGTTCATGGGAACATAATGTCTTTAAAATTAGTCCAAAGGTGTTTCTCATGGAGAAATGTTGAAAGTTTTGTATACTCTTACACCTTGCTACATTTAAGAATGAACCAATTGTATCATTTCAGCAATAACAATATTGAGTCATGAACTTGAAGACGTGGGGTAGAATAGTTTCATTCATATACATAAAGCTATTTCACTGAAAATTATGTACCTCAGAGAAATTTGCAGTTTTCAGAAACACAGCGTGTGAGCATACAAGTACAGTGTAGATGATCAAGGGAGTCTTTGAGGTCTGTCTTTTCTAATATAGTGAAGTACATGTATAAGTGAATAATCAGTTTGATATACTGATGACTACCCTTCTGGTCAGTGTAATGTTCAATGTAACTGTGTCTGGCAGCAGAAGACACACTAATGAGACAGACAAATGTAGCTTAATTGGAAACAACTGAGAACATCTTTTTCCAGAGAGAGTTGTAAATTCTCTAGGCTCTGTTTTGTTTCCAGACAGCAATATGGCTAAACCATATTTTATATATACCAATATGTCTTTAGTTATTGATACTGGTATCATTTTTATGGAACACACGCAATGTGGTCAACAACTATTGATTCTACCATCTTTTCTCCATCAGAACTCAACCCTGGAACCAGAACTCCTTAGTCTTGAATGAAGATGGCTCAAATAGTGTTTTGACTAACATTAATAAAATATGAGCTCTTATGTAGAACCAGTACTGCATGTAACAGCATGCTTATTACCCATCCCCACATTAAACAGATTTTACAAGTATTGACGCATTATATTCACACAGACTTAGACTTCATCACTTTGCTCCATATTTCAGGTTCATAAAAAGATTAGAGTTTGTTTAGGCAGTATGTCTCTCATGTGTTTTGTGAGATAATATAAGATCAGTAGGGATTCCTGGGTAAGCACAGATAATTGCTCTGGGGCAGAAATTCTCTCAAGCAAGACGTGTAATGTTTAATTTCCTTGTCCTGCAGGCATGTAGGAACCAAGTCTTGGTTCCTGTTTCACAAGTCACCAAATTAATTTTTCATGAGCTTTTACCAGGATAAGATTGCGATTATCCAGGCTTCAGTTAGTGTCTTCCTTGCAGTATGGGGTTTGGACCATTTTTTTTTTCCTGGGTTGTACTAGTACATAGTTTCTTTTCAATGTTATAATGACTAATAAAATACTATTCTCTGTTAATCATAACAGCTGACAGGTACTGATACGAGTTCATCAACAGGTTTAGAGAACATTTTCACTTGTTGCTTGCAAATGTTCTTACTGGTAGTGAATAGCACTCTTTATAAAAGAATAATAGCTGTTTGTGTCTATAATGATAACTGACTGCAGCTATTTTTAAATTACTTGGATTTTGTCTGGCACAGTTAAAACCAGAAAAAAAGTAAGTTTATCTTGTTTTTTCAGGAAGGCCTATGCGCCCTTTTTTGCAATATATCCTTTTCAGCATGCACCAAACACATTGCATAATTGGCATACATTTTCCTCAGTAGGCAACACGGCAAGGAGAAACTATGGTAGGCATGCAGACCTTAAATGTCATGAAACAGTGCTTTTTAAAATGAACGATATAATATAAAAAATAAAAAATGTTGAGTTTCTCTGGTTATACATTCCACTCTGTTAACAGTAAGAGCAATACATCTTATGTATTTTTACTATGTCAATAAAAGCACAATAAATTAATACTGCTACAGAATACATTTTAATATAGATTACAATAAAAAACAAGACGGAGATTGTTACAAACAGAAAAGAACACAATTGATCCAGTATATTGCACTTGAAAGATATAGTTGAAAGATTTACTTCTCAGAAATGCATTCTTCCACAGATGCCTCTGTTTGATGAAATGGCTATTTTAACTTATTCTGAAGATTCTTCTATCAAGGATTCTTCTCCCTCTTTTGCCATTTTCCAGCCTATCAATCTCAAACTACGGTTCAAGATTATTTAAGTTTATTGACTATTTCTATCATACAGAAAACTACAGTGACACTCTACAGAACACAGGGCACACATTTTGTTCATAGGTAAAATATATTTGCTCTAATATTTTGGGGGAAAATTATATAAAGGACTAAATTGCTTAATGTTAGAAGACAAATATATTTTAGAGTGTAAGGTTGTGTCTGAACTGAGTTCTCAAATTGTATGATACAATTGTGCATTAAACTCAATTTAAAGGCATGTGACTGTTAACTTATAAGCAATTTTGTAGAGTTGTTGTTTTTTTCAAATGTCAGTGATATTTTGTTATTAAAAAAATCAATATATCTAATGAGCAGTTGGAAGTATGCCTGCAGTGTGAGATTTTGTATTTCTCTAATTCTGGAGGAATAAATTTTCAATAGTTCTTGTACTTTTATCCAGATCTCTGAACAAACAAAAGTTAACTTTACTTCTCCATTTCCTATTTTAAATTCCATATTTAGGTGGCAGAGACACATGAACTTCCTAAATAATGCTTTGCTGTTAACTTTACTTAATATGCTAAATCAGTTTATTTACAGTTTCTATAAATAATCTATGCAAAATACTTCCATGAACAGAATGCAGTTTTCCTTCTGTATGTGGCACATTTTAATACTTAAAAGCATTAGAACAGATGTTAGGTGCCTGTTTTCAGTTTTCTTTTATTTATATGTTAATGAGAATTTAATTACTTCATGAATACTTAAACAACCTGAGGGTGCCTGATATCATTAACTTGAACATGACAAGCACCTCAAGTGACCACATGGGAAGAATAAAATTGCTTTTACTTCACTTGAAGACAGAAAGATGAATACATTTCACCCCCTGCTATGTTCTACCTGACACAGAAACTGAATAAGCTGTAGGCACTGATTCAGTCTCACTTCAGTGTGACCAAAAGTATCTGAGGAAGGAATGTGCACCAAAGTGCATAAGTGGTTCCCCTTTCAATTTGCTTCGCTGTCCTAAAACAAACAATCTGGGAATGTTTTCAACTGTGTCTTATTTCTTCTTAATATTTTTTCAAGGCAAAATTATTTTCTGTCGTGTAAATTTCCATGTTCAATTCTTGTAAAATTATGCACAACATGCTCTACAGTGATCAAATTATCCAGGATGAAAAGCAGTATGGAAAATATTTAACCATGTCTATCAGGAAACTTGTTGCAATAAAATATTATTTAGGGGTGTTGCAAAGTAATAGAAGGGGCTGACTCCCACCAATGGAAAGAATAAAGGAAAAAAAATAGAGGAAATTGTTTTTATGTAATAAGATTTTTAACAGTAGCTCTATTTTCTGTATGCTATATTTGTCATTCATTGTATAGCCTATATGAAGAAAATAATGTTTCTGATACTTCTTTTACCTTATTCATATGGTCCTCCCCATGATACATACAAGAAAAGAGAGTGGTAGGTAATAACATGAGCACTGAAAGGAAAAATGATAACAACAAAAATAATTCCTTTCTTTTTTAGAGGGTGAGGGAACATTTCACAGTCTGTTTATTAATTTTTGAAGGTTTCTTTTAATTTTGATTCAGATCCAGCAGACATTCCCCCTTCAATAAATTCTGCTTCTATAAATGTTTCAAGGAAGAGCATGTCCTAAGTAATTCAGACACTTTCAAAATATATGATACAGGTTAACATCTCACAGGAAAAATCTTGTTCATTTGTTATTTACTGTATCATATATCCATTTACATTCAGCGTTAATGAAGTCAAAACAGTTGATCAGCTAGGCATGACAATAAAGTTGTGAATAAAAATAATATTCAAGTTCCCACATTGAAAGCTTTGTCTAATCTAATCTTTCTCATGGCTGGGCAGGAAATGAGGAATAACACCACCTTAGCAAAAAAAGGTCAACCAGCAGTGAGATGAAAGGGATGGATCACAAACACACTGTACAAAGAATGATGATTTTACAAATAAAAGAATGCAAGTATTTTCCAAAAGTTAAACCCTTGCCCTTGGGAGGTTATATTTGTCAGGGAAGCATTGAAGCAGCAAGTCTGTCTCTGACCTTTCTGGCTTTGTAAGAATAATATTCTCTTTTAAGTCAAGTGCCTGAAAAAAAAATTGCAGTATATTAGATACAGAGATGCTTTCTTTGATCATCAGACATGTCCAGGATAAAGTTGTTTAGTTTTTGTTTCCATTTTGTATTTTGTTCAAGATATTGGGTATCTGTTGCAGACGCATTGATACATACCAGAGGAAACTTTTGTTAGCTAGGTCCATTAGATAAAAATCTGTGTGCTTATGTGTGCTTATGTATGCTTATGGGGGCTGAAGGAGAAAAAGTTATCCAAAAAAAAGCAGGCTGAAAATAAAACAAAAAAAAATGTGCTTAGGGGTAATTTCTGAAAGTCTTCCAGGAACTGAATAACTCCTGTCAGTCCTTTTGAAACTGCAAGAACTGAAAAAGTCAGAATGTCAGGAAGCAGCTGAATGTTTTCACAGCCACTAACATATATTTGATTCAACAAAACATTTTGTAGTTTTAACCACATCCAAGAGGCAGCAGCTCTATATGTAGACAGAGAATACAGCTTCCTATATATCTATATAGGCCTGATAAAACATAGGACTCCTAGAGATACTTTCCAACTATTTATTAAGAAAGCAGAGGCACATCTGTGTGACCCTTGGCACCTGAGTAAACTTCTGGGGTTGGCCTCTCAGCTGATGATCCAGACACACTACTATGTATGGGAGGCTGTGTGAACTGTGTGAAGTAGTCAGAGATACTGTGTTATTTCTATAAAAAATAGCAACTTGATAAATTAAATAACAGCCTAATTATTATAAGATGTTCTAGTAAAGACTGGTTATAACCTGTGTCTCCACAGTTCAGCTTTCAAACTTCCAAATCCTTTTGTGGCAGACACTCAAGGAGAGCAATAGTGGGCTTCTCCCAAAGGGATGGAGGGCTGGGAGCCAAGGGTGACAGGCAGGGTTGTGCCCTCAATGACAGAGACACAGATCCATAGACTTTCCTGAAGAAGAACACAGCAGGTCTGGTGCTGGTAACTAGGCTCAGCCAATAGCTGGCAGCAGGTTGTCAGGCCAATCTGTACAAGGTCCAAGGTGTATGTGAGATCCCTGTCAGGATCCAAGTCAGTGTATAGGCAGGGCTGTATAAGGACAGGCTCATTATACACCCTACATAGTCAAACCAGTCAATCTTGTCCTGTCTCTGTTAAATACACATGCTCTAACATCACATGCAAAAACAAAATCCACAGTCTCATATAAAATAAGGATTTATTTTTTAGAATACTAGAGAAATCAAATTTCTGTGTCATAGAGATATGTTGATTTTATAGTTCATAGGATCTACACTCTACACAGTGTGGAGATTAGCACATCTGCACCATTTCATCTGGGAAAAACGTTCTTTTGTACACTTGTCCACTCTGAGTGGCACAAATGTAGCCATTGTTACTCAAACTTTGGATTGTACCTTTGTTTTTTTGCAAAGGCACAAGGAGGAAGAGGTGATAAATATCAATGATAAAAGGTATCTTTCAGAACTAGGGTCAAAATTCTGTGCTACTAACCAAACAACTTTGCATCTTTAAATGAAAATTCAGAATAGCCAGACAAAGAAGAAAAAATTTGCAAATGTAAACATTATTTTACTACATTTACAAAATGACAGAGATTTTTTCATCACATTGGAAACAACATATGTTTATAAATCTCTCTCCACCTCTACTTATTTTGCAACATGGAGTGCTCCAAGAGGCATCATTCCTATTCCCACTCAGGCTGGGTATTTGCAAGAGATTTGAAACTTCAAAGACTTGTCCTTCTAAAGTGCAGAAATATAGCACTACAGACAAATTTATGTTGGTGGAAATTGTTTGATCAAAAATAACGCTAATCAACCAGAATTCCCTAACAATCAATGAGGAGAAATAAGGACTTGAGGGACAAAATTGCTGCCAAGACAGCTGCCAAAACAGAGGTTACTAGGGTCATTTAGAGATCCCACTTAAGCTTTACTTCTGAAGCACACAGGTCATCCATACGTTCCATATGGTATTTTAATAAAATGTAGCCCTATCTAAATGTCATTGATACTTTAAGATATCTAACTATCTTCACTAAACCCCTATATTTGGGCAAACAGACAAGTTTAGGGTGCCTATAAATATCTATATATTTGGACAAATGAATTACATGATCACACACCAATTAATACCAGCTTCTACTCAGTGACATGGGTGGCCAATTGAGGAAATACTTTCAGTTCAGGGCTTTGAGGAGGCAGACAAGGGAACAGTGTCTTTATTGTCAACAAGTACAGGATAAGTTAGATCAACCCATGTTTTCTAGGAAGAAGGAAAACTATGGCTGAGTGCCACGAGACTGATTTGAGGGTTGCTGTAAAGTCCTGGTACTCTTTGGTGAGGTCAAGAAAGGACTTTTTTAATAATGTTTTCTTCTCTCCCCTACCTTATCAATCACTCTTTATAAAAAATCCTGTGTGCTATACAGACCTGATTTCACTTTCCATTCCTTTTATTTCATGTGGTCTTCAGAAGTACTTGTTTCCTTTATTACTAAACTAGGTTAGCTATCTAAATAAATTAAATAGTTTTTAAATAGACTCTATTCATTTTTTACATCTTTGTTGAGAAGGTTAGTTTGGCTGGGAGTAAGGACTGTTCAGGGATATCCAAGATAAGACCAAATAAATTAAAGAAATCTTCTGGTTTAACGTGTGTGTCAGAACCAGTCACAGCATTTGTATTTAATAAAGCAAGATGGACACTGCTAGATGAGGATTCATCCTAAAGTAGGCATCTAAAACATATCAGAAGAATCACACCTTGAAAGTGACCTTTTTGATGATAAGGGAGTGTAGAAAACCTAACTCAGATTCATATGTCTACAGTGTAGACACAGAAAGTTAGATGAAATATACCTGATCTCTACAGCTAAAAATATAGTTACTACAAAAGGCGAGACTGCTCAGAATCATATCGTCTGTAGTTTGAAAAGCAAAAAAAAGACCTATAACTTATTTATGTCGTAGGTTTCTGTCCCACCAACAAGTGCCTCAGTGAGGTGTATGTATCATCAGGGATGCATCAAAACCCATAGCACCTACATCTACTTCAGGGAGGAGGGATTTGTTGTGTGGTTCTGTGCGAGGGATTAGAAATTCTTGCAATGAGTTGTAGAAAGGTTTTTAGAACATTGATCCTTAATGTGCAGTTCATTAACTGCTGGTTAATTGCATGTTGTTAATAAATCAATAAACCACTTTTATCCTGATTCCTTTCAAGCCAACTGAATTGAGCTTTTTTACTCCCCTGTAAGTTACAAGTTGAATTATTAAAGATTATTTTAATTACTAATGCAGATCTCTGATATCCAGAAAAAAATTAAAACTATTCAGCCAAAAGAAGAGTTTGACAGAAAAACATGTCCATTTGAAAACAGAAGCAAACAGAAAACAAGAAACTAAAGACTATGAAATTTTATAAAAGATATGTGAATCTATAAAATGTGACTGCTTTAATTTGAATGTTCTATGCAGTTAAGAACAAGGGGAAAATAAATAAAACAGTTGTTTAATCATAAAATCCTAACTATTCAGATGTTTAGCTACTTGCAGGTGCTACATTTGTCAGCATTGTTCTCACATCATTAACAACTTACAATTATTTATTTTTATAACAATATCTCTACCAGAGATGGAAAGGATGATAAAAAAATCCAATTCCAGGCACATTTTGGAATTAGACCATCCCAAAAGCTTTGCTCTATAAACATTTTTTGTAGTGACACGCTATTCTGAAGACAAAATTTGTTTACTGGCATAAGCATTGACAGTTTTGTGCCAGAGAACTCAAGAATGGGGAAGGGAAGTTTTGGGAAGGGAAAATTTGGGAAGGTTTGGAAAGGGTAGGTTTGGGAAGGGAAGGTTTAGGAAGGCAAGGGTTGGGAAAGTTTGGGAAGGTTTGGGAAAGGAAAGTTTAGGAAGGGAAGGGAAGATTTGGGAAAGTTTGGGAAGGGAAGGTTTGGGAAGGGAAGGTTTGGAAAGGGAGGGTTTCGGAAGGGAAGGTTTGGGAAGGGAAGGGATCATTTAGTCCAACCACATGACCAATTCAGGGCTGACCAGAAGTTAAAGCATGTTATTAAGGGCATTTAAGGTTTAAATGCCTTTTAAACACTGACAGGCTTGGTGCACCAATCAGCTCTCCAGGAAGCGGTTCCAGTGTTTGCCTACTCTCCAGATAAAGAGAGTTCTGAATCTTCTATGATGCATCTTTGGGCCATTCTCATGTTTCCTATCACTGGATGCCAGGGAGGAGAGATCAGCAATTCCCTGTCCACTCCCCCTCAAGGAACTGCAGAAAGCAACGAAGTCACCCCTCAGTCTCCCTTTCTTCAAACTAGTCAACCTCAAAGTCCCCCTCCTCATAGGACATGCCTTCCAGCCCTTTCACCAGCTTTGTTTCTCTGCGTCCATTCAAGGATCATCACATCCTTCTTGAATTGTGGGACCTAGAACTGTACACAGTGCTCCAGGTGAGGCCACACCAATGCTGAATACAGCAGGATAATCACCTCTTTTGACTAACTGGTTATGCTTTGTTTCATGCACCCCATAATGTAGTTTGCTCTCTTGAGTGTCAGAGCACATTGGTAGCTCATATTAAACCCAATGTCCATGTAGCAGAATAGTTGAGCAAAGACTCTCAGTCAGGTGTGAGAAATATGACACTGATTTTGTGGATTATTATGATAAGATTTATTACTAATAAAGTATCTAAATATTGCCAATGCAGTCTATAATATAAGCAGGTCTTAAGGGTTATAATATAAGCAGGTTCAGCTAGAAACACATAGGTTTAGTCTTTGGCTTTGCAGAATGCATAATTACAAAGCAACAAAGCAACAAAGCACCTATGTACCTTCTTTAGGATTCAGACTTCAGGAATTTCCAAGACCTGATTGTCAAAGCACTATGATATTCCCAATTGATGTCTGGGAAGTAGAAATGTCCCATAAGAAAAAGGACTACCGATCCACAGATTTCTCCTAATTGCCTGCAAAATACCTCATCAGTGCTTATATCCCCTCAAGGTGATTGATAGTGGGCACACACAATAACATCTTCTTCATTTTCCATCCCCTTTATCCTCACTCAGAGGCTCTCAACCACATCAACAGTAATTGTTAGGGCTGTACAGTTAAAGCTCTTCTTTATACACAGTACAACTTCTCCACCTCACCTTCCCTTCCTACGCCTCCTGAACAGCCTGTAGCCCTCTATCCCACCACTCCCATCACTCCAGTCCAGTCATCCCACCAAGTCTCACTAATATCAGTGTTATCATATCTCTAGGAGCTGACCAACACTTCCACTTCATCCTGACTATTTCTCATACTGTGCCTCAGAAAGATATCTTTCTGAGTATTCCAGGCTCCCCCGAGAAGCACAAATGCCAGCATTATGATTGCCACCCTCAGGCAATCCCATGCCAACCCTTGGCTTACCCTCAGCTGTCTGGATGGTATCCCCTTCCCCACTGATTCTAGTTTAAAGCCTCCTCAATCAGTCTTACTAGTTTACAGGCGAAAAAACATTTTCCCCAGTTGGGACAGGTAGATCCTCTCAGGTCATAGTATATTTTGTGTGTTGAAGACACTTTCATGACTATGAACCCCAAAATTCTAGTGGAGGTACCAGTCTTGGAGCCAGGCATTGATGTTCTGGATCTATCTGTTTCTTCCAAAGTTATGGCTCGCCTCTCTAGGGTACCGGTTCTGGTTGCATTCCTCCCATTGTGGGGTTCCATTTCCGAAGGCTTGAGGTGGATAGGGAAGGGGTTACTCCAGCTCCAGGGGTTTCTTCGGGTCCTGGACGCTGGAGGGGTTAGGTGCTCCCCCTCCCCCCACCACACGGTCCCATGGCAGCCAGAGAGATAGCACACGGGACTTGGAGAGGAGGCAAGAGAGCTTTATTGTTGGGGTGGTTACATATATAGGTCCTAGGAGGATTCACAGAGTGACAAATTACAGGGTCACTTACAGGACACCCAATCACAGGAAGGGGTTAAAAGGTCCAATGAGAAAACTTCTTGATATCTTCTCAGGACATTCCTGAGACAGACACAAGAACTGGCCGTGGGGGATTTTGGGAAGAAGAACATGAGTTAGCAAAGAGACTACAAAAAAGCCATTTTGAAACATGTTTAAACCACAGTTTTCTCATACAAGGCAGATTCACTGCTACACAGTCTCCCCCCATTACTGGGAGGATTGAGGAATTCACTACCTGTGCTTCTGAATCCTATTACATTCTTCCCAGGGTCCTGAAATCTCTCTTGAGTGAGCTTGGACTTTTTGTTGCAGTGTTGTTGGTACCCATATGAAACAGTAGAAGTGGGTAATAACCCAAAGGCTATTCTGAGCTGGTCAGTTTCTGACGATTTCCTTTATCCAGAAAAAGTGTTCTGGTTCCTTGTTAGTTAACTTACAAGGCAGGTGAAGTAACAATAATACTTTATTTACCGTGTTTTAAGTACGCTAACATGACATAGTATTTTATATATATAATCACAATATTAATATTTCTTAGTAATATTACTTTGCTTGGGGCTATGACCCTTCATACTTTCTGAAGTTCCAAGAAGATATCCTAATGTCTTTGAACTCAGCTGAAAAACTATGGATTTTGCAAGGTTTAGGATGACACGTGAAGTCAGCTGAAGTAATGTTCTGCACAATCCAAATAACTATGATTTTGAACAACTTAGCACTCAGTTTTAAAATTTTCTGCATCTGATCCAGTGTTACAAAATGGTTCCTTTTGTTGTAACACTGGACTTGGACCTGCACTGTAAGCGTCCAAAAAGTTAAGACGATCCCAGCTATGGGGGAAGAAACTGTATTACTTTATTGAACAGAGAAATGTAATTTAAGGACCTTGGGGGTTGGACATGATAATAAGGAGGACGGGTTATGATAATAAGGGAATTACACAAGTTTTTACTACAGTTACCCAATTGATTAATATTTCCCTCAACCAGGATTACATGGGGGGAAGAGGATAAAGGGGTTTAAACCTGGTTCGATACCTTCTTCGCAAAGTCCTTCCTTATCCTGCTCTAGGAGACAGGTTAATCCACATGGTTTTACATCAACTGGTCTTGTGAGGAAAGTCCAGTCCTTCAGATTAAGGAGTTTCTCTCAGCCTCTGTTGTCCAAGATTTCCTGCACAAACCCACCAAGCTCCTTTCTACTGACAGCTGGGTTTGGGTTCCTACATGCACCTTTAATCATGGAATAAAGAGCTTTATAGTAACATTTCTGTTACTTAAGACTAGTTGAGGGCTGGGGGAGGGCCTGAAGGGGGATGGGGCAGGGAATCAAATTTATAACATAACATTTAGGATTAATTAAAATTTCTGACTGCAAAATTTAAGGGTTTCATTTGTTTGTTCTCTACCAAAATTAAAAAGAAAAAGATGTCTTGTAAGTATGAAATTCTTTCCTGTAAGTTGATCCACATTAAAACAGAAAATCACCTCTTTCTCAAATCTATTCAGTTTCCATGAATTTTATTAAGTCCCCATTTTGACCATCTGTATAGCAGTCAGCTGAAATGTGCTGCTTCTCCTTCTTCCTCTTTTACTTGACTAGTCTTAGTGAAATATTTCAGGTGATGGACTATAACTATGATCTAAGTTATATAAAATTATTTTTGGACAGACCACAGTATACCTCCAAATAAATTCTACATTTGTATTTGGCACACATTTGTACTGAGAAGAACCCAGGAAGATCTGAAATCTGGCAAATCTAATGCTGTCTTTCATATGTATTTGCACTCAAAGCTACTAACTGAAGGGAAGATTCCTACAATGTTTTCCTTGTGTTACCTATTTGCTACAGTTTCTGTACTGGTGTTTATTTCAAAAACATTATTGATTTCATATCACAGTTGACAAATACATTCTTTCACCTTTTTAAACAAAAAAACCCAAACACAACAATCATGTCAGGAGTTCTTGATGCAAGTAACTATACTTTATCTATGATGATTGAGTGTATTCTTTTCTACCTTAAAAAGAAAAACTTGGTTTCTGCTTATGTGGAGTTTATTATAATTTTATGAACTATAATGACTCTAAAGGTGCTACATCTGCATCCCTTGAAATATTAACAGAATGCAGTTGACCAAGAACACTGAGAAATCTCTTTGTCATAACTGTAGTACATTTTACATGAAACTATTATAATTAAGCACTATTATAGCTGCACTAGACTTTATGTACTGATGATTTTGTTTCTGTAATATTGTGATAAAATATTGCCTTTCATTTGCAATAATGCTTGAGAGGTTTATGTTTTAATAACCAACAACTCTAGGTGAACTTACATGATTTCCTGACATAGTGAGTGGCACTGAATTTGAAATAATCTGTCTTTGAATGAAAAATTAAAAAATAATATATTTTAAATTTATTTATAATTATTCATTTGTAATAGTATATACTCTCCAGTCTGCCTAGATTATGTTATTTCTGAGAGAACAAAACTCAAAGAAATGAAAAGGAAACACAGAATAAATGCCTAAAAAGAACTGAGTAAACAGCAGCTAAGTCATCAGCTAACTTGAATATTTCTACTTAGACGTAATAGCTTACTTTTCTCAGGTTCATATGTAGCATCAAAGGGGATGTTAATTCACTGTGATATCTCAGGCCTATAAGAGAGTTACTATAATTTCTGTTTCACAGCATATCATCTTCACATTTCAGTTATTCCTAATAGACAACTTGAAAAATCAGTGTTTAACTGTGACTTATCTATTTATCTTAACATTATGTGTGATGACCCACTCTTAAGAAGTGAGTCATCACATTATGTCAATGGAAAGACCAAAACAATTTATGCAGTTAAAATTTAATAAAGTTCAAAAATCAGGCATTTCCTCTTGTTTAGCCAGATGTTAATAATCCAAAAAATAAGAGGGGGGAAAGCATTTTCCATTCAGAGTTTTTCTGTGCATGTATACATAATGTAATTGTGTACAGAACTAATTCATTTAATCTGAACAAATGTCAGTAAACGCAGGACAATTATTTTAAGTCTTTTTGACACAATTACTAGAGGATATTGCTTCCTGGTATAGTCATGAAGTTGCTTGCAAAGGCAGAAATATTTACAGTCCAGTTAAATAGTGATATTTTTTCTCTTGCTTTACTATGGCATATGCATATTTAAGTTGTCTTCATTGGCTTTCTAAATCATAGGGAGACAGATTTGTATGTGACAGATATAATTTCCTTATTTCCCATAAGGAAAAAAAACCCATGCTGAGTTTAGATAGAGTGGTGGGGGTTTTCTAGATATCATATTTAACCAGTTTATCTGTTGGGTATTTGAAGGGGCGTATACAGTCCAAAATGGATAGTAATGAGCATTAGTGGCTAAATTCTGAATTCCAGAGAGACTGGGTCTGGTAATAATCACTTGCCTCCAACCATTACTGTCTGATATATCTTTGCAGACTCATCTGGTGATTCAACAATTTTATTGTTGTTCTACAATGCTATGCTATTTGCAATAATGATATATTAACTTGCATGTATTTTTAATTATATAATTGTTGTATCTCTTAGCTCTGGAATTTCACTTCTGACCTGTATTTTGAAGAAGCAAAATCCTTTCTACTGTTCATATTGAACCTCTTGATGGAGCTGTGAATTTAATATCTGGCACTTTTGAAAATACTATCCAATGCTGTCTGGCTAAATATTTTTTTAGCTAGACTCTGCTTTTAGATTTGCAGAAGCATTGCTATGTATTCATGTGTGGATGATAAATATAATAATATTTGACTTAAGACTGTAAGCTATTGCAACTCATACTTGTGATATTTCATTAGAAATGAAAAAAATAATAAAAAATTATGACCACCTTCAAAAATAAATGAAAAACAAATGAAAAACAAAGGGAGTTCATATTTCTGAAAGCTGAAAGGAGTTTTGACAAGACATAAGTCCATAATATTTGTCAAAACTGTGCATATACTTGTTTGTGAGTTTATCTTGTGCCCTTGCTGAGATGCAACAACCTATAATCAGGCTTCTGTTTAGGTAGTGTTTGTGAATGTGGAAGAGTGGACATCAACTTGTTTAGGATATATCAAATACACATCACTGTGCTGTCTGCCATCTTCTCTTGTGTCTCTTACCTTTTCTTAAAAACACATATGACAAAAAGAAGTAATGTAGAAAATTTTCGACAGTGTAGGAGGATTTTGAGAGCAGATATCTAAGATTTGAGAGTGCTGACATTCAGGATTCCCTATGGGCACTCGTAGCAAAATGTCCAGGTGATAAAAAAAGCAATATGGCTGCATGAAAAAGGAGAAAGAAAATTGATTAAGATCTCTTTTCCTGGCCTGATGCAATAGAATTATAGAGATCTCTCTTGTGGTAAGTTCTTGAATTTTAAAATGAATGAAAAAAGGCTGCTATAACTTCACTTAAGAGACATAAGGTTTCCACAACCTCATGCTACGCAAACATTTATATAACAATTACCTGCTGGCTAAATCTCATGAGAAACGTAAAAAATGTTTAACTATTTGGAATCAATATTATGAAGAAATTCTTCACTATGAGGGTTGTGGCAATGGAACAGGTTGTCCAGAGAAGTTATGCATGCCTAATTCCTTAGAAGTGTTCAAAGTCAGGTTGGATGGGGCTCTGAGAAACCTGGTCTAGTGAAAGATATCCCTGTTCATGGCAGGGGGGTTGGAACTAGATGATCTTTAAGGTCCCTTGCAACCTAAACCATTCTATGATTCTATGATTTCTATCAGATGAATGGCTTTATTGGTCAGCCTGATAGCCCTATAGCAGTAAAAGGTAGGGATGAATTGACTGTTCTAAGAGAGAAAAAAAAGATTGAAAACCATTCAAGGTGAAAACAGATTTCTCACTAAATTTGTTAAGTAATCTATAGGATATCTAGTGAAAAATGGGAAAAATGTTTTGTCTGCGGTTTTTTTCCCATTTGCATTTTGTTTTAAATACATCCCTGATCTATTTCACAGTGTTTTTATATATATGTGTACATGTGTGTGTATGTGCATATATATTAACATACCAGGGTATAAATAGGAAACTGTTACGTGGATCTGAGCAACAGAAGTGGGATTTATCCTTTCAACATTGCCTAACTTTATATTTTCAGTATCAAAAAAGATATAATTAATCTCCAAAATTAGTATAAATGACACCCTCAAATAAATATCAAAGCAGGTACCTTCACAGCTTGAATTGAATTCTTGTCTCCCGTGGGCCTCTGTTGACTGCAGAGGGAATTAATTGTTAGAAGGTTAAACTTCATTCTGAGCAATCCTACCTCTAGACTCTTACCACTCAGTCCAGGGTGACATGTTATTTCTAAAACCAAAGTACCCTCAATATATTAGTTACTAACAGAGGTTTTACAATTTGGTTCTAGATATCTGAAGTTGTAGTCAACCCTTGAAGTCTTCCCAAAAATACGTCTCCGAAATAAATTCCCAGGATCATGAAAAAGGATTGAATGGAAAAGAATTTGAATCTTAAACCAAGAATGTCCTATTAACCGCTGCTCTTCAAAAGTGTATAAATTAAAAGCACTAAAAATGATGCTAAGAATAGGATGACAGTGCTTCCTAGTATGATGTTCGGCACAAAAATGACTGCTGTTTTCACTTGAAGCAATACATGATAAACTAACTACTTCTGACTGCACACATTGCAGCAGGATTTGTATTAAATCCTCTGTTCAGAAATACAGGACTTTTGAAGTCTTCTTTCTTTCCTTACATTGCCTTGGCTTGGCTTTTCTCCCTTCCTTCCTCCTCTCTTGTATCTTGGGTCAGATGAAGTATAGATTCAGATACTGCTTTTATACCTGTGAAAATTGCTGGTAAGATTTGGTGTTTCTTAGCTTATTGGAAAAGTATGCTATGTATAACATTACAGATATTATTTACACTGTAATGATGAAAAATATTATTTTACAAGTAATTAAAAAAAACCCTACAATTTTTTTAGAAGTGTTTTCTAGAAAACTTTTTATATAGCAACAGTGTTTTGCAGAAACCTTTAATATACACAAACTGACAACCATTTGGATAAAAGTGATTAGCACGGATTATTTCTGTCATTTTTTTAAAGTGAGATTAGTGTGATATGTGTTATAATCAATTTGAAATGATCGCACATTTCTCACCAATTTGCATGCCAATACTTTGATAGAATAACAAACTATATCTGATGTAAACAGAGTTCTAGGAGCAATGTATCCATACTGTTACGATGTAAAAATGTATCTTCTACTGTGAAGACAGAAAGTGCAGTTATGGACCCACAAATAAAATGACAATGCTAATTGCTAAATATCTCTTTTTAGTTAAACACAAGCAATGCTAAGAAATGGTTAGAAGTTTCTAGCTGGCATTTCCATTTCATGCTTCATATTTTGTTTTCTACTCCATCCATATATCGTTTCTAAGCAAGCTATAATTTTTCAATTTTATACCCTTGTAAGAGAAAAGGTAGTCGGAGAAGGAAAACAGCGTTGTCCATGAATTACAAAAATAAATGAAAAATTTTCTAGAATTCAAGTTTGTCAGAAGGACTGACTTTAGGAGAAAAATTATGTGTTTCATTTTTGTACCAGTACACAGTGTGAAGTAGCTTAAGAATTTATTTAGTCCTGCACTGATAGTGGAGGACCCACAAATCCTTGCTACTTGGTTTGAATTGTGATCTTGTAAGTCACAAATCAGATAAAGCAGTCTATCACTACCACTCTGTGGATCTGGTTTCCGCTTACATGCTTGGAAAATGTATGTTTTACATGTGGTAGTCAGAATGTCAGCTATAATTCAATGTCAATCAGAAAAGGAATATGATGAATATGCAACTGCATATATAAAGCTACATCACAAAAATAAAGTGTGTTTGGCTGTTGTTCTTTGAGTTGAGAGTACTTATTCACAGGGGATAAATAAACATGATTTACAGATATTTCAATTCTTCCCTTTTTAGAAAGATTTCTAAATTTTTTTCAGCATAATGGAGTCCTTTACTTTGAAGTTGATTTGAAATTGATTTTTACAGTTAAAAATTTTTTTTCACTAAACTGTGTAATTTTACCATTTTATGAACTGAAATTTATGACACTTTTTTCATTCAAAAAATCATTAAAATATAGAATCTAAACCATATTACTGATAACTGAGAAGAAAACAAAATTAATACTATACTACTTAGGACTGAAAAGATAAACAAATCCTATTTACATATCTATACCTATATATACTAAGAGAAGTAAAAATTTATATGAACTTGAATATTCTTTCTGGCTTTGCTTCATGGATGTCAAACAGTATATATAAGCATAGATAATCTAAAATAACTTTCACCATTTAGAGTAAATATTTACTTGTTTTCACACCGTAACATTCAAGCATCTTAAAATTCCTACATTCCTAACATCCTTTGGCTCTGTAGCAAGGTGCCTTTCACGTCTAACATGAGGATAATACCAAGACAGATATTATTTCTGTAAGTGAACAATGGTAACTGCTTCTATGTATTTACATTATTTTTCCCTTCCCAAACCTTCCCTAGCTACAGATGTTAGTTTCTCCCATTGGTTTCTCTTCAGCATGTCTGAGTGTAGGGTTGGTTTAAAATCTAGAAGCACTCATTAACAGCACTACTACTCACTGGGGTGAAAATCAGGAAATGGCCATCATATTTTGTTTTGGGCTGCACACTCATTCATATTGTTCCTCAAAAACTGCAGGGTAATAAGGAGACAGGAAACGTGTCAAAGAACAATTAAGAATCACTAACCATATGTAATATGGTTATGTAAATCCTAATATGAGGATTTATTTCAAATAAGGTTCGTCCATGAAAACCATTAGAAAGCCTACAAACTATGG
>NW_020897694.1:496225-550143 GCF_003984885.1 Neopelma chrysocephalum | reverse complement strand
GGGGGGAAGTCCATGAGACATATCTGGCTGCAGTTTTATACATTCTCTGGACCTCATTCTAGTTAATTGACATTGACTTAAAGTTCATGATTGCCTTTAACAGACAAAACCAGACAGTAATAACAGATTAAAATATAATACTTTCAAATAGATGCACAAACTCAAAAAAATAGATTTTTTTGTAACCCAAAAAAATTCAGTAACTTATATGAAGTGTTAATGACAGAAAATACTGAAACCAATTATCTATGTTGTGACAATGTGAAACTTGTTTGTCTGCATCTTTCCACATTCATTCCTCTTAATCCTTTGTTTAATCTTTTTTCTCTTATATTTTGTGCCCTCCTTTCAAACACACTTTCACCTTGCTTCCCCATTGTTTCAAGCAAGCACCAAGACTGTTTGTATGAGATTTAACCTAAAAAAAGAGAAAGAGAACATGTGCTTCATATACCTACACAGATTAATCAGTTAGAGTGACAATTCCATTGGAAATCAATACAGAGGAAACAAGAAAAAAATTCAAAGGCTGTCAAGCAAATGGTTTGTGCAGGCAGAATCTTCAGAAAAATAGCCCAATTTATGACTGCTAGCCTATCTGAGTGAACTATAGTATGATCAATTACAAGTATATCTTAACACATCTTTCTTGACCAGTCATACATTTCTTTCCGTCGTGGGCTCTGCATTTTCTTACATTTTCAATCAAATAATGACTAGCAATGATCACAGGTCAAAGTACAAATTAGGCTTATATGCAGACCTTTCAGCTCCTGAAAGTAAAGCATATCTATCACAAAAGTAATGAATATCTATCATAAGTGTCCAATCTAATATTTTAAGGTGGCCTGAATCTTTACAGGCTGGACAACTGGGCAGGAGCAATCATGAACTTCAACAATGGGAAATAATTGTAATACTCTGAATAAAATGTATGAAAGTAAACTGATGTGATCGTTACCCCCATGAGCCATTCAATAGGTAATCTTGAAAGAAACTCATAATATTTAAGTAAGATAAAACATGCAAAATGATCTCTACTTATATCATGGTCTTACTCAGCTATGACATCACAAGTTTAATTATGTCCAAAAAAATCTTTTTCATAGACATCTCTCAAAACTAGGAATGGACAGATGTGATTTGTGGAAGGTCATGAATGCAATTATATAGATTTGGGAGAGATGCTAATCATCTTAACCAAAACTGAAATAATCTAGAGAAAAAAAAAATCATCATTCTAAAGATTCTTCTAAGACTTAAAGTCAAGCGAATAACTATCATTTAACATAAAAAATGCAAAAGACGTTTTCAGGACCAAAAGCTGATGGTTATTTTCTTAGCTTTCCATACTTCCATGGTTTCATGTTCTCATGCTATATTTCCAATATTAAAATATTAGTTTGGGCAGAGTAGATTGAGTTCTTTTCTTCTTAATGACAGTGTATTGATAATCCTAGGCAAGATATAAATCCTGGCACCAAAACACCAACTCAAGTAAACTACGATTCTTTTGATCAACCTTAGAATATGTTTGGTTTATAACTTGACAGGAACTGAGTAATAGAAAAGTTCTGTATTTATTTAGCAAGTTCCATATCAAAGATACCTTGGTGTCACAAAGCTGTGCTCTTCTGCTTATCCATATGTCTTTTTTGAATTGATTAGATAGAGAATCTAAAGTCTTAAATATGTGGAAATTTCATGCACGTTTTACCATTATTCTACCTCTGTTTCATTTGATTTCCTCTCCCTTGTTGTTCGCACACTTCCCAAAGCTATTGTGATAAAACACTGTACCTAAGAAGACTAATTACTAAACACATAGTAAAGGGGGAAGGTTGAACACATTCTTCTCCCATTCAGTCTGCTGTTAATCTTGAATTTTTTGATCTCTTTTCTTTACATGGACTCCAAAGTCCTTGGGAATCTGGGAAGTTCTCCAGTGATGGGAAGTTAGCCAACATTATTCCGATTTACAAGAACGGTATGAGGGAAGATTCAGAAAATGACAGACCTCTTAGTCTAACCTCAGTACCTGGAAAAGTCATGAAGATGATCATCCTAAGTGCTATTGGAAGGCCAGGGTTTTCAATCCCTTCTTCATCTCAGTCTCTGCTGGTAAGACTAAAATTCAGGGTTCCTAGACCTCTGAGACAAGAAGGGGACTCTGGAGCAAAGAAGAGTTACCCTTGCTTGAGGAAGGCAAGGTTAGGGAGTATTTAAAAAAAAACCAGACACATAACATTAACTTTCTGAAAGCTTTTTTGTTGTCATGTATTATTTGGGTTGGATCATTTGTTTGTGGGTTGTCTTTTGGGTTTTGTTTTTTGTTTTTTTTATTTAATCCAGGTTAAGATAGTCATCTAAACTTCTTCATTTACCAGAGAAATAATTCATACAGGCAGCTATCTTAAATCTTTACAAAGTCAGAAAAATCATTGTGAAAGTGGTCCACCATTAATAGGTAGGACAAACCATGAACTATTAGGCGAGATGAATTCCACGATAAATTCTTTGCAATAGAAAAAGTTGTAGCATGGGAAAAAAAAGAAAGGCTTTTAATCAAAACCTTTTCTAATTTAGATTAATTAGACCTGAACCACAAACAAAACTGTTCAATAACAAACAATTTCTGTGATTACTTGGAGGTATTCTGTAGCTTTATTTAAATGTAGCCTCAGTGAGCATTTCTGCAACAGTTTATGACATCAGAATATCTAATAACTACTATTTATAGGCCTTAAACCATCAACAAAATGAAAATGCAGCATATCTTGCTCATGTTTAAAGTAAAAATAAAATTTAGAAATGAAATTTATTATATAGAGGTTTATATAATACTTATTATTTCTGTTTACCTAATTTCAATATGTGATATGAACATATTTATTTTTGCTGAGAGAAGAAATATTTACTATCATGAGCAGAAATTATGAATTCAGGTGGACTGTTTTGTTGAAAAATGATCACATATTGAAGGTCTGAAGTCTTACTGTCACAATATATTATCCCATATTTCAATCTTTCTGTTTTGTAACTTCTAGCATATTTCTCATTTTAAAAACTTCCTTTATGTCCAACACTGCATAGTGCTATCCTTTAAATTCCCTAGTGAGAAAGAAATCGCTTGTCCTTTAATATTCTGATTTGTACATGATTTAATGTTCCACTCTAATGCATTTGAAACAAAGCTTTCCTTAACCATATATACTAGTAGATGAATATGCATTTGTTTCTTTGCTGTCCTGAGTTTCCACAGATAAACAGATTGCCATTGCATATCATCTGACATGAACTGAAGTGAAGGAAAACACATTAAGGGAGAGAAAAGATCTGATTAAAATAGATAGATGTCACATTTGATATTTAGAAGTTTATTTCAAAAACACATTCTGATTTTTCATCACAGAGCTACAGTAGTTTTTCAAGTTTACTTGATGATAACTGAAATTTGTAGTAGACTAAACCAAAAGAAAATAATGTTCTCTAATATCTGGTAGGTACATGGACTAATCTCGTAGTTACTTCTACAAATATCTAATTTTAAAGGAGTAATTTAGGTGCAAAAGTAAACTAATATTGTACACAAAAGACTAAAGGTCAGAGCCCAACACAATATTCTAACAAAAGTCTAATCAAGACCATAACAACAACTCATTTATTATTAAACTGTAGTTTCATCAGAAATGTGAAAAGTTTCAAAAGTTTACTTAATAAAGAAACATGACAGAAAAATTTCCATTCATAATCCAAGTTATTATTTACTGATATGTATTCACTGCTAAAAAATGAATACGTGCTGACAACCAGAGTGACACAAATTGCAAACCAACAATTGCCATGAGGTTTGATAAAGAATGTGACCTTTAATATTCTTGTTATTACTTCTGTCATACTGCAACATAGTAAAAAACATTTTAGGAGATCTCATATTAAGTTGTCAATATTAATTAATATCAGTAATCAAAAAAGTGCATTTTCCAGATTTATTAGCCAGGCAAGAATTAATAGCAGCAGACTAATGTTAAGTATATGCTGAAAAGATGATACACACATTTTAAGTATCGAATTCAAAAATCTAATTTTTTGATCAAGCATGTCTTGAAAAGAAAATAAACCAGAAAGCTGTGATATCTGAGAGATAACAAAAAAAACCCAAAACCAACAACCAAGCCGACCACATTTTCAGTTGTTAACAGCGTTTATACCATTCAACTACAAGCAAGTTTGCTCTACCACGGAAATAAGAAATAAAAAAATGTTTATAGTAATGTTGCATGCTTTACCCTTTCTTCAGTTAATTACCTCAAAGCACACATGTGTTGTCATATGAGATGTTGTTAGTTGCCCACCTGGTACAACACCGGATCTATCAGCATTCGATAACAAGTTATTGTCACTATAATTAAAAAATATCCACTGAAGACATTCTGGAAAAATTAAAAAAAAAAGAAATTAACTAGGCGCTTGGTATCTTAAATCCTGAAGGATAGTTATGTTTGATTTTTTGTTGTTCGTTTCCAAGTATGTCAGTAAAAAATTGTACCTGAAGGTAATCTGATCTTTTGATTGAGCAAATTTGGTCTTTGAACAGACTCCAGGATTCTTGGCTCCCAAGTACTTTTATGCTGCCCTTCAATTACTCCAGAAAACATTAACTTTACAAAAAATTATTGCCACTAGTTTTGAAGTATGACACTTTTTCATTTCTTTGAAAGTGCTTTGTCCATACATAAAGTCTATACAAGAGATCTTGATTTTTTTTCTCTCTGCAACAGAAAAAGATTATGCGTAATTTCAATACATTACCTCTTAATTGTCTTCCTCTTAGTCAAATAATGAAGCTTCTATGAATGTACATACCATTCTACCTTATATATCATATAGCTTACATTGTTTGTCTATATCCCATTCCCTATTACTAGCAGTCCTATCCGCAACATACTTATTACAAATAATTTCATGTTTTTAAATTCATTTCTTTCTTCACATCAATGTAAATGCTTTCTTTTCTAGAGATTACCCTGTACATAAAAGAACTGATATTGCTGCCACAAATTACTTAGCATCTGTCAGCTCAGAAATTCCTTTTACAATAAGCTGCCTTCTGGTTTATCTTGGTATGTCAACTCATACTTCTGCTCCCTTCTCCCTGACTTTAAAGAAACTGAATATATAAATACCATATTCAATATTTCCTTCCTCTTTGGAGACTACAGATAACTATATTAAATATTGATCCTTATGATGGAAAAGGAGTTTTTACTTTTCGCATTGATACAAACTAGTCATTCTATTCCCTGCTCTTTCTTTGTTTTCTCACCAAATATCTTTTATATTATTGTTTAATTATTGGATTAACTTAGGTGAAAATGCAGACTATTTAAAAATGTAAGTTGTACACATTTCTTCTATTTTACTGATTAGGTTTAAACATTCTAAAACAATAAGTAACTCTTTTATTTGGCTATTTGTTGAAGTTAGCTCTAATAGTATTTTTTTTAAATACTGTTAAAGGAAATTACATAGGCAGTAAGAGTTATCACCATTTTTCATTTTATCCCATCACTATAATATTTCAGATATTTTTAAAAATACCCAACTAAAACAAACAAACAAAAGAAACAAAACAACCAACAAAACCAAAACTTGGAAACTTTTCAATATTTGGATATAGTAGCTTGTTTTTCTTTTTTACTTATTATTGGGGAGTAAACAGAGGCTGGGCTGTGTGAAAAATAAGCAGTGCCTCTGTCATTGCTATTATGCTCAATTTCAATAAAATGACAACTTTTGTCTAAGCAACAGAAGGCTTTACCCTGCCTAGGAACAGTACATCCCATTTTTAATTATTTTCTTTCAAAAATTAACTGAAAATGAAAACTCCATATTTTCATCTAAATATTTGAGGAATTCATCAGTGATACCTCAGTGTTGTGCATTGATTTGTAGATGTTTGATCCCTGACATACACAAATATCTTCTCTAGAACTCATGTTACAGTGCCTTCAGCTGCTCAGCACTGCACCAGTCAGTGATACATGCTTTATTGTTATATTTACACGATAAAACACTAATGGAGAACGCAAATGTTACTGAAAGAGCAATACAAGAATTTTCAGGTAAAAATGACCCAAAAGTCAGCAATAAAAAAGCTTCTGCTCTGTTTTGTAATCTCTCAGGATATAAGAGGTACATTATTAAAAAAAAAAAAAGAAAAGAAAGATAAAGGAAAGGAAAAGAAAGAGGAGAGGTGAGGGGAAGGGAAGGGAGGGGAGGGGACTACACACAGAACTTCCCCTCTTTTTGAAAATGCTGCCTCTAGGAAAGGGATGACTGCAGAAAAAGATGGATTGGCTCTGTCTAGGCCGTATGATAACTTGTGTACACATAATGTCTTATATTGGTGTAAATAACTTCATATAGTGGTATAAATATTGTTAATCAACTGGAGCATGAAATTTGGAAAAGATATTGAAGTTAATGAAGGAAGGACAAATAGGACTTGGTTTATTCTGGGTACATTTTAAAATTAAATTTCTCTTCTTGATAAATATAGAAAAGGGACGGTCAAAATCAGTGGTTGCTGTTTTCAGGACACTATGTCATTTGGAGTGTAGCAAGGACTAGATCTGTTCTCATGAATGTCAAAAGGATTTTGCAATTAACTTCACAGCATGAGGAGGCCCAGGTCTTTAAAAATAGAGTTGTGATATAACTCACAAAGTTCTCAGAAGTTTTGATTTTTTAAATTATTTTTTCTATCACATTTTTTTATAAGAAAGACACAGGCTAACACTTCAGCTATATATATTTTTTTAAAGCTAGATACTTTAAAATATTTCATTCTATATTTTTTTCCTCCTCACCAATTATTCTGCAATATGTAGTGTGCTATTTTTCTTACTTTCATTTTCCTGACAGTTTCAGTTATAGTTCCAAAGAAACACAGCAAGACTGAGATTGAAAAATTTCTGTTATTTCATTGGGTAACTCTTTTATTCAAGCAGAAAAATACAAAAGGCAAAAGTGTGCCTTAAATGTCAGCTGGAAATAAAACGTGTTTGTTCTGCACGTATATTTGCCTTGAGAGAAGCAGAATAAAAGGAGTAAACTTCAGAAAAAATATCACTTTTGATTAAAGAGATTGTGTTAAATTGAATTCATGTAAATTAATAATGAAAATGCACACTATTAATACGATATGGTGGATTATACGTAGAAATAGTCTGCACTTTTGATATTACCTTAATGGTTTAATAGTTACTCTAATTAGTTTGTAATATGCAGCACATTAAGACATTTACCCTATATAACTTAAAAAATAATTTATCAATGATTGATTACAAGTAAATTAAGAATAGTTTTTAAAGAAATACAAATTCCTATTCAGTATTTGCTTAAAACATGTAACAAAGCCTTCAGTTGTAAAATGCAACCAGCCTGATTGAATGAATCATTGTGGTACTGAAACACAAAAAAATAACCCAGAAGAGCATGTATAATAGGTCTTTTTCTAACATTGATATTGTTTCTGAAACAATAGGGAAGTATACTGCCTCTAGACATCACTGCCCTGAATATAGTGACATTTCGGTCACTGTACATTTAAGCATATGGGTCATAATTTTGTAAAGACTAGTTAATCTGGTTGTAAAAATATCTATTGCACTGCAACTGACAACACAAGAGAATGAACTGATTTTTCTGAAAAACAGCTAAATAGTTGCTAAAGTTAAATGGAAACTGAAACTGGAAAAAATCCAAACCAAGATAAAAAAAAAAAACAACAAACCCACCCCCAAAAATCCCCAAATCCCTTTACAAATCTAACCAAACTCCTCCAAAAACCAGCATATATTACCCATCATTTATTAATTATCAAATATATCTGCCATTGAAAGGGTTGTTGAAGAGTAACGATAAATCAAATTACCTTTCAATCCATATCTTCTATTTCCAGCAGTCAATTAAATAATTTAATGTACAGAATGACAGTAGGGCAGAGCTGACTGAAATGTAGAACAAAAATTCTGAGTTCTTTTCTCTCTGAAGAACAAAATCAAGCTGGTTGCTTTTTGGGGGGGGCTAAACCCACAAAAAATACTGTTCAGAAAGTAAGAAGTACTGCTACTTTTCCTTTTTCTAAGTGTTTGTGTATGTGTGTGTGTATTGTTTGTGAGAGGTGTGTGTCTTTTTTTTTCTTTCAAGAAAGTGACTATAGATACTTATCTTCAAATAATACTCAGTGTACTCAGAGAGTACCCACCCTAGAAGGCTCTTTAGTTTACAAAGTTACCTAGTAATTTACAGATGAGTCCCTCATTAAGTAATAATTTCATTTAGTTTACTGTTGGAAAATTCCCTTAAATGTCAACATTCAAGCTTACCTTAGATACTGAAGCGGGTGCATGCATTGTACTCTCTGATTCTAAGAGCAACTCTATGAGCAGTAAGCTACCATGTAACATGAATGAGAATTTTGATACCTAACCTAGTGTTAACATCTAGAATACACATAAAATTTACCTTTTCTATTTGTATTAACCTATTTAACAGAATCCTTCATGTACTTCGGTGTCTTCTGCAACCCATGACACTATTACCAGGTCAAAACAAAACATTGCCTGAAAGTCTGATTGAAACCTGATTAAAGTCAATGGAAAGAACCCCTTTGAGTGAGTTAGGATCGGATTTAATACACTTTGCAAAACTGGTGGTCTCGCCCAGATTCTACAATGACTACTGAAGTCAGTAATGATTTCTGACCTTCTGTTCGGTCTAAACACATATTTTTGGTTTGAATCAGAGGTTCACTATCACATTAAAAAATAAGCAGATGAGGCATTCCATCTGTCCAATAAAACAGAATCTATGTAAGGACAAGAATGATATGTAGAAAAAATTTACAAACTCAAGCTTAAAAAGCCAGGAAACAAAGACTAGCTGGAATGTAATCTTTGTTATCATTAGTTGGAAATAGTTCTCTGATGAGTATTAAGATTAGTAAAATGTGAATTTTAATACCATTATCAGTAACAAAAGTAAAAACTATGCTCATGCACACTTTTAAATAAGCACTGTAGCCTCAAATTTTAATAAGAAATATTAAATTTAACTCGATTGAATCAGCTCATTAGCAGATAGCATTAAACTACACTAAAGGTTCTTCCTTTTAAGTATATTTTGTATTTCTTGAGTTATAAATAAGCCAGTCACCCTGTGAAGTGCACTGTTCATAACACATTTCAAGCCAGGTAAAAGTCTAGAAAAAGTGGTGCTCAGATATTTCACACTGATGTAACTGCCTTTTGCCAGCTCACTGTTTCTCTTTCTGAAGAGTTTAAATATAGGCGAAGTTGTTTCAATTTAACTTAGAAAAAGCAAATAAAATAATTTAATTTGTGAATAAATTTTAAAAAATACTGAATACCTTACAAGGTTAGAAGTACAATGCAAAGCCTTCTTAATGAGAGAAAGGTATTTCAGCCAATCTGCAGACTTAATGTGTATCTTTTGACATAAAATATTGGATTTATGTTACAAGGTTTAAGCCGCTTAAAAGTTAGACACTATCTGAATTTGTCAAATAGGTTTCTTTTATAGTTAATAGACAGACCTCTTCTGAAACTATGTCTTAAATGGGATATAAAGAACATAGCTGGCAAACTTAATTAGCTTTAACATACCTAAATCCACAGAAGCTAACAAATTAACCAAAGCCGACTCCTTTTTTAAAAAGCTTTAAAAAATAACATGTTTCTACTATTATTAATAACACTATTATTCTATCCAATACTCACAAGAAAGTGTCTATGTCTATACTGCTCTACACCAACACCATTAACTCCCACAGCCTTACAGGTAGGTTGCTGACCATTGCCATGGTACAGACTGGGACTGACCTTCTATCAGCTGCAAGCAGGTTTGAAAATCAGTGACTCACAGCACTTTTTAATGTTATCTACGTGTAGTACAGGGGCTATATAACTATGATATCAAGTACTCTACAACTTCATATTAAAAGCTGGCCCTCAGGCTTATGACTCACACTGTGCCTTAGACCTCTGCATGTTTTCTTCTAACATTCAGTGGTGAAGGCATAGTGAACTTTTAAAAAGTCCTCTCCACTTAATGGTCCAGCTCTGACTTTAGAACTACATGGTGCCTCAAGCAAGATGCCAAATGGGCAAGAGGAATGACACATTTAACTCTCACTTTATAAGAGTTTTGATTTTGATTTTAGCTCTTGCCTCTCCCATCAGCTTCTTACACACTGATAATTTCAGATGAAACTGTGGTGAGACACTGAAGCAGGTTACCCAGAGAAGTTGTAAAGTCCCATTCCTGGAAGTATCCAAAGAAAGTTTGGACAGGGGCTTTGAACAAAAGATGTCTCTGCCCATAACAGGAGGATTGGGACTAGATACCTTTGAAGGTCCCTTCCAACTCTAATTATTCTATGATACAATGATTTTGTTCCCATTGTGCTTAGAGAGTGAGATAGGTAAGGAGTCACAAGAAGTGACAAGACATTAGAGCCACCTCTGTAGAGGAAAATGAATATAGCTCCCTCTATGAATGGCAGGAAGACACAAGCAAGCATCACCATATGAAAGTGTGCATCTCCAGAAAAAAAAAATCACAAGTGATTGAGTAGGTCACCCCATTAAATAAGGAGAATCTGTTGTGTATGCAAAAGACAAAGGAAAGTGTAGAACCGAGAAAGCGTGTGGAAGAATCTCAGGAAGTTAACGGATCTGCTGACCATAAGTGTGATAAAGTCCAATCAGGTGCTTTCCCACTAATGATGGTCACAGCTTCCTCAGTGTCTCAAACCTGCTGAATGGCTGCTGTGTCTGACTTCAAGAAGAAAATGTCTACATGATAGACGGTCAGGGTACATGATAAGGGCTGTCCCATCAAAACCTTAAAAGAGCAGTTTATAAAGAATAAATTAGCTAGAACCTAGTATTAGACTTTGCCTACTGTGCAGTTTAGGTACAAGAATTGATCACTTCCATTAAAAGTACACTTAGGTATATTCTTAAGAAAGGTACTTCACTACTAGGGTACTAATGTTTAACTACCTGCTCTGCAACTCAAAGGAAACTTAGAGAAGTTGACTGCTTATTATCTTTAAACCTGACAGTCATTTTAATAAATTTTCAAATAAAATGAAAATGGCACTCTAAATTTCCTGCATGCTCTCCATTCATAAAATGAATGACATTAGTTTTTTCGCAACAGGCTAGCATGTGCCTTTTGTCACATAGAATTTACCACTCTGTGACTGAAACCTTATTAAAAGTATTCACATTCTATATTTCCAGAAACACAATTTTGATTCAGTATCAACCTAACATGAATATAACTCATGCTAGATGTTTAAGACACAGGAGATCAAATTCAATTTTTTTATAAAGTAACAAAAATATAGAAAAATAGCAAAGGTCCCTCATGGTATACATTGTATTTCTCTAAATTAGCACTAGAGGAATTATTACAGACACTAATTCTATATCCTATGAAGATGATGTGGTGACTTGATACTGTATAACATGCAGGAAATTGGTATGTATGCAATAACCTTATTACTTAAGTTTAAAGTTTTACTCCAAAGATAGGAATATAGAAGCTGGGACAGGGAAGTCTGGAGGAGATTGTTGAGTTACAAAGACACAATTGTTCCTAAATCCTTTTTTTGAAGTGTAGTCATTCAGTTTTCTCTCACCCTCTCCTTTCTAATTCTTACTCAAAACTCCATGCATAGTTTTATCCAAGACAAAACCAGACACAGCTGTCACTTCTAATTAAATTTCAATAACTCAAGTTGAGTATTTGTGAATTTGATTTAATTGTGTTAACACTGTTTTCAATAAACACAGAGGAAAGACTTCTACTTTAATGTAACAGCAAGAAATGTCTACCAAAAATATCTTGGGGGAAAAAAGAAAGGTTTTTTTTCTCTGGGATTATACTGTCAAAACGAAACATGGGGTTAGTATCTTCTATTTAGGTTGTGTGGCTACACTGCCAAGTAGATCTTTATTTCTTAGAATTCAGCCCTGTGCTCACTAACCCACTACATAATACTCAATAAAAGGAATAAAATCTACCTGCCCGTTTTCTAAAACAGAAACATATAGAATACGCACTTCTCCAAAACTGTGTTTAACTATTTTTTATATGTTCCTAAAGAGATAAGGTTTGGTTTACAGAGTATTACTTTGATCACTGAAGATCATACATAACACCATGTAATCTGTATCATATTGCTTTGAATCTGATTTCTAAGAAAAAAAGGTAAGATATAATGAAAATGAAACATTATTTTTTATTTTGTTTTATATATTTTTTTCTATTTGTTTATCTATTAATATATTTTAGATTTTCCTGGCAAGGTGATTTAACAGTCTTAATTATGCAAGCATGAAGTACTTAACTGCTCCAACCTGTAGGAGCCCAAACCCAGCTTTCAGCAAAAGGAAACTCGGTAAATCTGAATCACAAACCTTGGAAAACAATGCTGGCAAACATCTCGTGATTCAAGAAATCTACACCCTTGTCCTGAGACCTGTTGATGTGCAACCCGGAGATAAAACCTGGCTCCAAGAAGAATTAAGAAAGGACTTTTTGAGATGATTGTTAAAACCATGTCTAAACCCCTGTAATCCCTCTATCCCCCATGTAATCCTACTAGAAGAAAAATTAACTATTTAGAAACTGCAGTAAAAAACTTGTGTAACTCCCCAATTAACATAGGTTGTCCCCTTCATTAACATGTCCAGCCCCAGATGCCTTTAAATTGCGTTCTCGTGTTCAATAAAGCATTCCAGTTCCCCCATACTGGAATCGCGTCTAGCTTTTATTTTTCAGACTGCCTCTCCAACCCCATGCAATTCCTCAGCTGAGAAGTTTGAAAGGAAAATTTAAACAAACGTTATATACAATAGTCTGAAACTGTTGAAATCAGTGGGACAATAACAAAATTTTAGTGAATTGCAATATATTGAAAAAATTCTCTACTGACTGCAGTTTTGAAACCAAGTTCCAGTAGAGGGATATACTGAGCAACACCAAGTGCTAATACTAAAATTCCCACTGATTAGCTAACAGTATGACAGTGGTAGCCTGGTCTCATTGTCTCAACCTCAACAGCTTTCTTAAATATATAATTTTTTTTTCTTCTTCTTTGAGATGGGCTTCAAAGATTATATGGGATTGGGAAAGAGTTCCATTTGGTCTTACTTATGTTTTCCCCTAACTGGAAGGAGGACATCCCCTGGGACCCTAGAACACTTCTTTTATGGCTCGCTCTGTGCTGTAGACAATTTCAATCTGCTCAGGCAAATCTTGTCCATATGAGTGAAGAGCAGAAAATTGGCAACATTCAGAAAATAGTTAGAGAACTAAGAAAAGTCTTCAGCGAAGCTCTTTATCTGACTGAATAAATTAATGTAATTAAATTTCAGATAATAAAAATTGCTTTATTACAAATAGACTCCAAATACATGTCTGATCACATGCAGATGTGTATTGCTACATTGTACCTACTTATGTACCATAATATACCTGGCTATATTATGATCTTCCAAGACATGATTTATCTTATTAAGTGGTTATCTACTTTTAGACAGATTAATTTCAGTGCAAAAATTCCTGATTTTTCTCTGCTGTTTTTTAAAGAAGCAGAAGGTGACTAGTTATAAATAAAGACATTTTAGGTTTAGATATTCTTCTGCTTACCAGCTTTGGTTGGTAAGCTGAACAACTGGTTAACAAAGTGAAAATATGCATTCAGTCTATTAACTCAATTGGTATACCTTAGTTGGTATGCAGCATAAATTCCAAGTGTGGAAAAAAATTGTAATAGATTACTCTTAATGTAGATAACAGAATAGCAAAATTCAAGGTTTAGATTATTTCCCTTAACTTTAGCAATATACAATTAAATCCCCTAAATCTGAATTAGTCCCTCTCATATACCTATACAGTAAGTGGTAAAACCCATCTACGTTAAAGGGCAAATTTATCTAAATGGGAAAGAATTCTTGAATAATAAAATCATTTACTCTAGAGGTTTTTCTTTTTCTTGATCTACTTAATAAAACTACAAATAAGTTACTGAGTAAAATGACTCTCCTATAATTGAATATTTAGGATAAACCAGGTAGATCTGAATGCATTAAACTTAAACAGGATGTCAAACACACTGTGCAAGGAAGAAAACACTGATTTTTCTTTGGTTTTCTTTCTTTGTGATATTGATGAAGACTGTGATTTACAACTGGAACAATTTATCAAATTCATTGTGGGATTCTGCAGGACTGAACAATTAATTTTTATACAGACACTTTCAAAAATAATTATATCTTCTGATATTGATATATATCAGAAAAAATAATTTATTGATATATGCTCCTGTTATGTTATCCTCATAATTTATTACACCATCTAAACATGCACAAAGATGGATATTCTGAAAACCTGTTTACTGTGTCTGTACAAATAAACAGATAATTCTCTGTCCACCTACATGCAGGGGTTGTAATTATATTTTTATTTTTTATTATTTTGACCTTGAATTAATGTCAAAACTATTGAAGTATATCTGTGTTACACCCACTCCCCTAAAAACTTCCTAGTTTAATCACATTTACAGCTGTACTGGGTGTGTGGTCCAAATAAGGATCTTATAAGCCATTTGTAAAACCTTTCTGCTTCTTTTAACAGGAAAAAACTTGGATCATGGTACTTGGGTTTTCAGTGTTATTTCTGAAGTTTTTTCTTTCATTACTATCTGAAGGTCAACAGACACAAAACTGACTAATATCTTTTACTAGTCTTAATAGTACATTTTATCTGAGGAAAATTGATGCCTAAATTTAATTTCCTATACCCCTAAAAGAGTGCTTAATCTAAAGTATATTGAAATAGTTGGAAATATTTTAAAATTATTGAAAATCTTACCATTGGTAACAATAGCTTTTGGATCAGTGATTGAGAAGCCTGAGCATCTTCATTTTCAAAAGCTGTGTGTGTCTGCATGTTCTCCTTGATGTCAGGAGTTTAAATGGAAAATAAATTACCAATCTTGTCTAAACACAGTAAATAAAACAAATAATAAGGCAAACTACTTATTAGAGGGAGATCAATACTGACCTCTTTTTGAGAAACTTATTATTTTTTTGGTTTTCTGTCATTATTCTTTGAAGTAACTTGTATAGATTTGTTCTCCTTTTCCCTGAGCATTGCATAAGCTACTGAAAAGCAGTGATAGGGAAGCACGAGCTAGAGAAGAACTGATCTGCCAGCAACTGTCTAGGACTTCAAAGCTTTTTTCCTAAAAAAAGATAAGCTTCATAGAAAGAAGAAAAAAAACAAACCCCATATGTGTAAATATCATGGTAACAGCTGTAGACACCCTCAAGTGTAGGATACCTTTTATAACTTGTCGTACTGAATTGTATGTATTTCTACCTACTTACACAAGTAGTAGACTCAGCAGCTAAAACATATTTCTCTGCATATATATTAGTTCTATTGAAATACAGAGTCTTAGCTAGACTAATTTGAGCCACCTTTTTTTGTTCTATTATGCCTCTTAAAGTAAAACATTATATTAGTAAACTAAATGAAACCTCCACTAACTAAAGTAGACAAAAGAAGAGCAAATTGAAAGAAATTAATTCTGAACCAGAAACTGCACGTGCAGAGAAAAAGAAACACCAGAAAAAAAAGAGCTTCCATTTTTTGTGAGGTATTCCGGACTTAGCCAAAGCCATGACATCTTGACCCAGTGTGTCAGAGTCACTCACCTGCTAAAGAAGACCAAAATTAACAGATGTCTAAGATGATAAGGAAATGAATTATTAAAAGATGAAGGATCAGGCAGGACAGAGACTACAACCTGCTCTTGGGAAGCATCATTTAATGACTAATACAACCACAAAAACTGGGACCATACCAGATTATTTACTGTGGACAAAAAGGTGGGAGACTGTCACTTCAGATAATGAGGAAGAATGTGGAGGCTGACTGAGCACCCTGAAGTTTAGAGATGCACAAAGCAGATTAGTTTTTGAAGAAGGAGGAAGGAAAAGACCAGATAGAGCATGGGGGACATTTAGGTGTATAGTTTAAACTGTGTATGTATGATGATACTGTCATAATCTTGTGCTTTCACTTTATTTTTGAGACAGAGATCTAACCTCTGCCTGTGAACTCTCTACTTTTAAGGTCTGTTTATATACTGAAAATAACTATAATGTATTATCTGCCACTGTTTCTGCTAGGTCAGCTGTGATTCTAAGTAAATAACAGAGGAATGGTTTGGAGCAACTTGGCAGAGCGCTGGCTGAATTAGGAGGTGCCTGGATAATATTTTTTTACCTGGACTCTGGATACAAATTCTCATGTATCATGTACACTGTAAGATATGCACATAGGCTTTATTTAAGTGGACAATTTTCTTCTAACTGTAGAGGTCATTAGCAACAGGACATGTCAAGTATGTGATCTGCTGATTTACTGATTGACAAGCTTTAAGACCCTAGGCTCTTCTCACAAGCTCATCGAAGGGGATTTACATTAGAAATCTACAAGGCTCTAAAAAAATCTGCTTGATGGATTCATTAAAAGGGCCTTCAGTTCTTTTATATACTGAGACCCCACACAGGAAAAACACTATGATTCTTTTCAAGGGGTCAAAATAACACAGTTTTACTGGCAAACTAAGGAAAATAAGGGAACTTGGCAAAAGTTTAAAGCAAGCATTCAATCAACATAAGGCATTTCACAAAGCATTGATTAGCAAAATCCACGCCATCTAGGTTTAAGTTACCCAAGTATCAAGAAGAGGAAATTAGGACAAGAGGAACAAGTAAAGAGAGAGAAAGAGAGAGTCAATTATGTCTGCTGCCTTGGATCTAGTGTAGATCCAGCTACTGGAAGTCCAGGAAGGGTAGGGCTGTGAACACTTGGAGGCTGCATGGTGCTGACTTTATTGTTTTGGACTCCTGTGGCCACCCTCCCCAGATGGATCTTCTGGTGTGCCAGCCCTTCTGGGACTGGGTTAGGGGCTCCAGGGGGTGTGGTGTGGGGCAGTGTTCCCCGTGTGCAATTGACTGACAGCTGCACCAGTGGCTTTCAAGGAGGTGAGGTATGGGGGAGGACAGAGCATAATCCCACCTTGGCAGAACCCTATCTGTCCCCTCCCACACACTCAGAAGTGTTTCAAGCCAGTAATAACTTTAATAACTTTTCTTTTTTATTCACTCACACAAGTGCAGCTGTATTACTAGACGATGCTATGCATACGATGATGAATGGATTTTGTGAGAGGTGAAGGCAGGATGTTGATTGGCCTGAGGCTAGAATTCTCTTCCAAAATTTAAACATAAAAAGAAAAGAAAAGGAAAAAAATATCTAAATGTAGGTGTGTATACATGATCTACATATCTAAACTCCCATTATTGGCAATAATGATGTAGGGCTCAAGTCTAGTGAACACAGAAAGTTGTATAGATTAGGGTACCCTTTGCAGTCTACAGTCACTGAATCACCAGTCATTAAATAAAGTTCCTAATCATTTCAGAAAATGGAGCTGGATAACTAATCATCTCAATGAATGCAGATAACTTTTTGAGGACCAAATTAATCTTTCTAGTCAACGTTGCATGTTCTGACTTTATTAACTATAGTGCAAGCCCACACCTCTAACTGTCATTGAGAGACTGTGTAAGATTCAGTTGCCTGAACATTCTGAAATTTTGCGGTATTTGAGGCATTTACATAGTAGGTCTGGCAGATGTGACACAGAGCCTGCAGGAGGCCATGGCCTTCTGGAGAGGCAGATAGAGATCTGGCAGCATCTGATATGTTTTCCTAAGTGGAGATGCACTCTACAATCTGTGTGTGCAGCAAACTCTAAGCCAGAGTCAAAGGTAAGTAGCATGATCTGGAAGCTAGGAATGGTGATACTACTGTTTTGAGTCCTGTTACTGCAGAAACAGGAATGTGAGAGTCAGCTACTGGAGGGATTATAGGTCTAAGCCAAGCACTGCAGAGGTTGGGATCTGAGAATTAGCTACTGGGGGCACTGTAGATATGGACCAGCTGCTAAATATGCCATTTTATGAGTTTACAGGAAGTGAGAAGAAATATGAGTGCCATAAATTGAAGAGTATGTCCAGGTGCCAGTGGATGGGAAGGCTGGGTATCTAAGGCCAGCTACTGTCCAGTTACTGGTGCAATCCATATTTTGCTATACAAACTTACATATATTACATTAGCAGACCACTTCTGATCATCTAGAGACAAGGAACAGGACTGAGCCATCAGTGCTATTCACACATGTGAGTGCTGTTGGCAAATAAGTGGATGCTTGTAAGATAATGTCTTCTGCCTGTGTGTGGCCAGATGTGCCTGTCCATTGTGCCAATGAGTACGTACACATCTACTAGGAAAACATGCACAGCCTTGTTTCTGGTGGCACATGGAGAGTCAAAGCAACCTTGCATCTACTGGGTGAGAGGTTAGGCAATTCCTAATAGTTTCAAATTAAATATGTGAATCATTTTAGACTATAATAGAAACTACACCTTTTCCCAGAGCTAGTTTTAAGATAATCAACATTTTGCACATTCTATATTACGACACTTGGTGTATTGTAAAGTATTAGACTCTTAAATAATAAATGTTCAGGTTCTTAAAAACTTAGATTGGCACATCTAAACAGAACTAATAGAGCATAATTTTCCTATAAGGGACTTAAATTAAACACTCAGATATTAAAAGCATTTTTATGTATAAAATTGTATACAGATATCACTCTATTTTATTCCTAATTTCAGATTCCCAGTTTCTCCCACTTTCTAGAGAGCGGTAATAGTAATTATATAATGTTTTAAATCCACCGTATGGATGATTTTCTTGCCTACTTTAAAAAATATGACCATAGAAACCGAATATTGCTGATGGTGAGATGAAAGATGCTTTAATTAAATTTCAATTATAGTATCATGGCATATATCAGGTTGGAAGGGAACCATAAATATTGAGTTCAACCCCTGCCCCTCAAAAGACACCTAAAACTAAATTATATGATTAAGAGAAAGTCCAGATGCTCTATGAACTCTGATAGGTTTGGGATTATGTCTATGTTTTTAAATATTTGGTTTTCTCTACTGCCAAAATGTATAGTAAACACACCTATCAGTGGCTTCATCAATTATCTGTTGAGTATTTAGCAGTCTGCTGTAATGTTTCATGTTTCTTTATAAATTCACTCATTTCATGTATGAAACCACTTCAGCTCACTCACTAATGTGTCAGGGTAATAAAGTAATACCGTTCTTTTTTCTGGAAAGAAAATCTGAATAATATCATGAATATATAAAAAATATACTTCTATTCTTATTAGTTCTGTTTTATATTGTCTTTTTCACAAATGCCATTATACAATATAATTTTACGTTAACATCTTCATCTCCATACTTTTCATTACCTGTGAAATGTCTATGAATTGTGCCTTATGCTGACATTATCATAGAATCATAGAATATGCTGAGTCGGAAGGGATCTATCAGGATCATTGAGTCCTAATCCTGGCCCTACGCAGGACTCCCCACACATTGAGTGCTACCTTGAATCCTATGTTCAGTTTTGAGTCCCCTCACTACTGAGGTGCTGGAGCGTGTTCAGAGAAGAAGAAATTAGTGAAGTGTCTGGAGCACAAATCTTATGAGGAGAGGCTGAGGGAACTGGCTTTGATTAGCCTTGAGAAAAAGAGGCTTAGGAATTTTTTCTTCAACAGAAGGGTTGTCAGGATTGAAATAGACTGACTAGGAAAGCAGTCGAGTCGCCTTCCCTGGAGGCACTAAAAAGATGTGTAGATATATCATGCTTGGTTTGTACATGATTTAGCTGTGGACTTGGTAATGTTAGGTTTGTGGTTGGACTCAATGATCTTAAAGGCCTTTTACAACCTAAATGATTCCATGATTCATACTAACCTCCATAGAAGAGGAGAAGGGTTTCCTGGTAGAAAAATACAGATCTTTGTTCCTGTCTCTTCTATCACTGTCTTGTCAAGTAATTAATAATATATTAGGTCTTTCTCAGATCAGGACATCACTTATGGATGCTACATATTCTGATTGTCACACAAAGCTTTGCTAGGACATGAGACATAATCCAACCTGCTTTGAATGTAGCTACTCTATACTCTTATGTTTCTTTGTTGTGCAAATCTTTTTTGGCTTTAAGATCTTATTTTCCCCTGGGATTAAGGCCATTTTCTGAAACGTTATTAAGTAGACCTTGTAAAAAATTTTCATCAGAAACATTTTTTTAACAGAAAAGGATTTTTGAACTGTCCAAAAAGATTGTGTTTCTCTGATTTTTGGAAAATATATATATATATGAAAACCATAAAACTTATACATTTACCTAGGACACTACTGGATTAATTAATGTGTGACTCCCAAAATATGAAAGAAAAAATAGAAATTTGAAGATTCAGTAGTAACTAATTCCAACTCTTCTCTACATTTGCCACCAGAATCAATAGTCTTTATAATGAGAGAACCAAAGCAGAAGCAAGAATATTAGTTAAGTCAGTCATAAGAGAACTTTCTTTTTCACAATAAAACAGTCTGCCATAAAACTAATTCATTTTTATAAACTAACTGTAAATCTCATATTCAGTTACAGTGATTAGCAACTTTTACATGAATACTTGGACTTAAAGCAAATGAGTAAAATTATAAAGCATTTTGTGTAATTAAGAAAAAAGCAGTTTAATAGAACATTGCCATATAATCCATGTTTCCTGCTTGAGAACTGAATATATTACACAGCATTTGGAGAAGAACAGGAAACCATGAACAAGTGACAATATTTCATTCTGTTGACATTTTCTCATTCCTCTGGTGGAAATATGTTCATAATAAGTTGTTTTATTCTTTTGATGAGAATTGTAATATTTATTTTTTAGCTTATATCCCTGAGTCATGGGGGGGGGTGTTTCTTTGTTGGTTGGTTTTTGTTTTACGTTTCTGTGACAAAATGATTTATTTGTTTGCTTGCTTGTTTGTTTGTGTAATTAAACTGGAATTAATTATTTTTAGAAAACTAAAGAGCAACTGTAGCAAAAAGAGGATACCAAAGTAGGTGATAGTTTAAGGGGTTTAAGTGTCTTCAAAATGTATGGCAATTTCCCTTTCAGGCTGTGATCTCACAGCCTCACAGCTCTGCTAGAACTAGCAGTAAGTTAAATGCTAGGTTGGAAACTAACAAAAATATTGTTAATGGACAAGGCTTTTGGGGCATGTTCTTATTCTTTGTGTTTCTTTTACTTACAGTAATCTAAAACGAAAAATTTGAAGGTAGGAGCAAACTTTCTTATGAAATTAGCCTTTACTGCAGCTTAGATGGCTGCGTGGATATCTAACTTTTTCTGGGCTTTTTTGTCATTTTTTCTACTGTCTGGAGAGAAACAGGCACCTCACAGGGCCCCTCAATCTACCTAAATTAGACACCTGCCTTAAAATATGGTAAATGGTTCACTGGTGATGAATTGACTGCAGAAAAAATTGTGGTTGATTAGTTGTGTGTAGACAACTGAAGATTTAACTTAGCTCTATTTTAAAAATCTAACACTTGCAGAATTGTAGAGAGAATGTCAATGATGAGACTTCAGCACTGTACTTTCCAATAGCTGAAAACAGATGTGTTAAATTTCAGCATGTTCTTGATCCATTTTATTAAAGCTCAAATTCAAGCTTAAGGTTGGTGATTTAGTAAAGTATGTCAGATCTTTCTCTGAAAGGACTATTTTCCTTAATATTTTAAATATTCCTGATTCTGTTTGACTTTACAGTACATCAGATCTCCTCTGTCTTTTTATAGAGCTTTCACTTAGAAAATTCATAAATGAACTTGAGGGAATAGTTAAGGGATGTTAAGAGCAGCCTCTTTCTCCAGCTGCTCTATCCCAGTACCCCTTCTGCCCTGCTGTTTGAACCCAGCCTGGTGTGTGTTCACACACACAATTCCACATGTACACACATGCACGTGCAGAGACACACACACACACACACACACACACACGTACACAGGACTGTAGCCTCAGACAAGGTACTGCCCACAGCAGCACCCACATTTGGGACTCACAGCAGACACAGGCACAGATGGACATGTCCCCTCCTCCTGTTGGGCTGGCAGAGACAGAAGGTCACTAGTGCAGCACACACTTAAATCAGTGAACTCTCAAAATGACTATCTGACCTGCTCTCCCTCAGGTTGTTCAACATGTCTTAATTCTGACAATAATTCATCCACAAAACCTCAAGAATAGTCTAAAGATTCGAGTGTATATATAAAATACAAAAAAATTAATGACTTGGCCACTGAAACATATGTAAATATTTTCTTAAACAAAAATAAAAAAAGACATGAGAAAGAGTTTATGTTTTCTTATACTAACTCTGTATTATTTGTGTTCAGTTCAAATTAACAATCCTACTGAATTTTAGGACAATTTGACATAAACTCTTCTAAGGACAATCTTCTGAAATAAAATGTTTCTCATTTTCAAAAACAGATGTTAGAATAGGATTACAAAAAAAAAAGGCTTAAAATTGGGGTTTAATTTTAAAGAGTTGAATAATTTAGCAGGCTTCAGAAAAGAAAAACAAAACAAAAAGACACCAACCAAAAAAGCCTCCTGAAACCCCAGGATTCCTTACCCAAACAATGGAAAACAAACAATGCAAAAGACTTCAGGCAGACTGCTTTCCTATTACTATTACTGAAATATCTCAAATTAGGTAGTGTTTCAAATTAGGTACTGTCTTGAAGTGTGGGGTTTTGCAGACTAAGGGAAACTGTCAAGATTCCTACATGGTGATATATACCTTGTAATCACAGGCCTCTCTGGTAGCAGCAAAGTACATTCAGTATAATAAGAAATAGTCAGCTGTTTTAAGATTAAAGTAAAAATGAAAGATAAGAGTACATTTGAAAATTGTAATTCACTCTTACAGATATATAATATGGTTCTTTAAGATCTGAAGATTAAATAAAATGTATTGAATTTATATATACTGAAAACAGTTCTATGTATAGAAGTCTTTATATGTCATTTTGAAGGAAAGCTTAGGAGGGAAAAGCTGAAGAAATAGAGATGCAACACCGCATTTGGTTTTTTCAGTGATAGCTTGACTTTTCAGGTAAAAATGACCCAAAAGTCAGCAATAAAAAAGCTTCCGCTCTGTTTTGTCTTATTTCAGGATATAAGATGTACATTATTAAAAAAAAATAGAAAAGAAAGATGGGAAGGTAAGGTTAGGGAAGGGAAGGTTAGGGAAGGGAAGGGAAGGTTAGGGAAGGGAAGGGAAGGTTTGGCAAGGTTTGGGAAGGGAAGGTTTGGGAAGGGAAGGTTTGGGAAGGGAAGGGAAGGGAAGGGAAGGGAAGGGAAGGGAAGGGAAGGGAAGGGAAACCTTTAAATTACAGAAATGTGTAGGGATAAATAGACAGTAGTTTTGTTTGTCTCTTTTCTGTAAACAGAAAGAAAATAACAGTTGTATAGTCCATGATGACTTTCCAGGGCTTTTTGTGACCATATATAATTTCCTTTTGCTATAGGCTGTAAGATATCTTCCTGTACTTATTAAATCAAATGTTACTGTTTGAGCTAGTGGTACACTTATTTTCTAGACTTCTGTTGTTCTTTTTGATTTTTTTCTTGCTTGACAACTGACATATGCACTCTACTTTAAATTTAAGGTTACTGTTACATATTTTTGAAACTTTCAACAGTTAGGTCAGTCAAGGAGCAATAAAATTGAAAAATATCATTTCTCTAGAATAATTTCAGAAACACATTCCATGGAGATTTGCCTTCCCAAAAACTCATGCATTTTTATTTTTATGTTTTTTCCAATGCCCAGAAGCATTGCTGGATGTTATTTGGAAACAATAACACTAAAATAACCTGTATATATTTACTATCTCTAGGAGTTTTCCACTGGAACACAAAAGTAGAATATACAAGTAAAGATAAGGTGATTCCAGTGGTCATCTTGGTATACTTGATTGTGAAGATATTTTTGTCTATATTGTACCATTTTTTTGTCTCTCTTTTTGAAGTTTCCCTTCCCAAGGCTCTTATTATTTACTTATTACAATTCTTTTGCATATCTTAAACACAAGACAAACTGTAATAGGTTGAGAGTAATTTCACCTTCCTCTCCCTGTTCCTAGTGAGTAACAAGAATATCTATACTGGCTTAGTAACCTTAACCAAGATTTAAATTATTGCATTAGGCTTTACTGTGAAGGAGGATTTAACACACGCGTGGTCATTAATGGTAATTCACCTCTTTGATTCAGTATTCATCAGTGCATTGACTTCAGACTTGTTCTTTCCCAATAGCTGCACATGTAAAATGTTTCCAGTTTATTCTTCTGTTTCTACTGCATGTTTAGGTTATAGTCCTTTCTCCTTCCACAAGGAGAAGGAGATAGCAGAAAATGCTCAGCTAGAAAAGATCAATCAGAAAGGTAGAATCTTGTGATTTGGAAATATCTGTATGTTATTTCCTTCCTTGAATTTCCTATAACTTTCCCAAGCAGGGAAAATGATCAGAGAATCATAGAATGGTTTTGTTTGGAAGGGACCTTAAAGAGCATCTATTTCCAACCCCTTGCTATGGGCAGAGACAGCTTCCACTACATCAGGTTGCTCACAGCCCTATCCAACCTGGCCTTGAACTCTTCCAGGAGTGATGTATGATGAATGATGGAATTAACCTTGTTTGGTTTTAGAATCATAGAATCATTTATGTTGGAAAAGATCCTTGAGATGATAAAGTCTAACCGCAAACCTGGCACTATCCAAGTCCACCACTAATCCATGTCCTTAAGTGCCACATGTACAAGCTAATAAGCCTCTAAAGGTTGGGCTTAAAGGTCTTGGAGGTCTTTTCCAACCTTAATGATTCTATGATTTGAAAAATTATTTTAGAAGGATTGCTGAAAACATCAACCGCATATTTATTTCATAGTCCACCTTTAAAAACATACTATTTTTGCCATTTTCCCATCTACGTATAAGCCAATGTATAACTTTCTTCATCTTACCTGGGATATCATACTGGCCAGTAATCTGAATGATCAGAATCAAAAGCAATGACTGATTATTCCTGGTATCTCTACATTTACTATAAAATCTACACTGTATTCTTTACTCATTTTGAATACAATTTATTTCACCCATCTTCAAGCACATGGAGTTAGACGTCTAGTTCAATTCCATTTTCTAGTCTTTTTCTGTGCACAGAGGACAACTTGTTTCTATAAGGGAAGAGATTAAATCCTATGAGAAGTTTAAGATATGTGGAAAGAAGTTTTGCCACAACTCTCATGACAATGTAGGATAATAAAATTTGCTTCAGTTGCAGAAAAAGATTCATTATATTGCTCCAATTGTGTTATGAAATGTCTTACAATTCTATAAAGCCCCTCAGGTTTAATACCTAATTCTGAACAGGAGTTCTTTCACAAACTCAGAGGAAATAATTTACATGACTTTGGTGCCAATGATGTTGTTGGATTCCCTGTCCCACATATGCCTTTTGAATATAATTGAAAACTAGCAGTTTCTGTAACTGCATTACTTTAAAAGACCTACATAAAACAAACTGGGGATTGAGATCAGCTACATTCTTGGTAAGTCCTGTGGATCACAGAGGACTGCCTCTCCTCAAATCCCTTAGCAATGTTTATTTCCTATACCTTAATTAATATAGAGTAGGAAAAAAATATTTTGATAGAAAGAAATGTGATACTGAAGACAATTAAGTCATGCTGAGAGAAAAAAAAGCTGAATATATCAAAAGCAGTTAGAAACACATTCTATTTTTTTTATTACTTAGCCATACAATAGAGGGAGACCCTAAATGGCACAAAACCACGCAGACATTTACTTTAATATTGTCAAGAAGATCTAAAAAGCCTGAGCGTAGATTATTTTATGTAGTCCTTAGCCCTCCAAAACAGGGAAGAAGCAACTTTCGCTCAATGTGTCAAAAAAAACACCCCAACCTAATAGTGTTATCTACAATTTTATTTTAATTTCCTGACACTTTGAAGTATTTTAAGCCTATTACTGCAATAATGATGCTATGATCCGATTAGTGAGAGAATTAAGACAGAATTAAGGTGCAAACAAGACCATATGCAGAAGCCAATAATACAGATTTTATTTAACAGCAAATGTGAGGTAGAAAGAGATAGAAAGAAATAGGAAATGGGGAGGGGGGAGTCAGGGCAGGGAGACAGAGACAGAGAGATCAAGCAGAAGATAGTCATCACTCATGAATCCAGCAGCATCCCATTGGTCCTTCACCCTGGGCTTCTTTGTGCTGGAGGTCCCAGAGTGGTTCTTCCAGGGATACCACCTTTATACAGTCCAAGTTCTGGGTATCCACAGGTTGGTTGTAGATGCCATTCTTATGGGGTATGTGTATGAGCAGTTACTTCTTTCCTACAGTGGGAATTTTTGTCCAGATACCAGGATGTGCTAAACAGATCTCGCCTCTGCCAGGCCTGGAATTAGCGCCTGCCTGTTGCAAATTCCTCCCTTCTGTGCTTATCTCAAGTTCCCGCTGTGGTGGCTTATCTTATGGCAAGTTTCTTCTGTGGCCTTGACAGTGTTTGAGACAGTCAACTGTGCTCTTAAGCCCTCATAAATGATTAACCCAGTGGTGATGGCATCTGTTAGTTTCAGAAAACTAGAATGACTTTCATATGATGAGGATTTTCTGTAGTTACATATAATTCGATAAAATGCAGGTGGCAGTAGCCAGATATTATTAAAACAAACATCTTTCATTCCTTTGGGTAACAGCAGAACTTAGTCTACTTTTGGACAATGACAAGTCTTTGTTCTTTCTTTTGCTATGGATTTATGCAAATTTCATCAAGGATTTTTATTAAGTTCCCTCTGAATTAAACTTCACTGTAAAAAAAATCTGACTATCAAAAAAATCCTTGAACTTAACTAGCACTCTGAATTCTTTATTCACAAATTTCAAGTTAAATACTGCTTCCCTTTTAGTTTTCTACAAAATGTTAAAAATAGAATAATTTCTTTGAGGGAGAACTAAATTGAAAGTATCTCCAATCTAATGATAATTTATTGGGAAGAAACTTATTTTTTCTCAATACCATCATGCACAAAAACAGGTGTTACATACTGCTCTGCTATCCATGAACTGCCTAATTAAAACTGAACTTAAAAAAAAAGAAAAGAACTGAGGGGAAGCAACTTCTATAAGGAAAATAAGCAACTGGCAGGAATTTTAACTTGACTTAAGTAGAACCTAATTTCAAATTATTTGGGCTTGATCTATCAAAAAGATATTGAATCTTAAAAAGTCAAATGCTCACCCCCTTCAAAATATATTAACTTATTGTTAAGAAATTAATTTCCTACAAGCAATTTATTTTCTTGTCAGGCTAGGGAGGGAGCATGACACCTTTTCTCACTATTTTTTAGTGATGTAAAAGTAGTTCTGCCGAAGAAACTTTAAGTGGGGTGAAGTGTGTATCACAAATTGTTCCTACTTTTGAATGTGGTAATTTACGGCAATGAATAGGGTTTTGCTGGAAAGGCTTCCTAGGAGTTAACTTCTTGGAGATTATTACTTGAGCACAGCAGATCACATACAGATATTATTACCTTATTACACATATATACTGGATGAGCCTCATCACCACCTATAAAGCTAGAACACTTATATACAGATGGTGTAACTGACAGTAGCTGAGAGCTTTCACTTAGAAAACTAACATTAACCGTTCTTGGTAAATCCCATCTTACTGTTGTTTCTACATATATTGGTGAATCTCCAGAGGGTACTCAAAAAAGTTTTATGCAAGCTAAATTGAAGATTCTGTCACTCCTGTCATTGTTTTGACAAGCTAAATCAAACATTTTTTTGAATGTTGATGGCGAGCACTTCCAATTTTTAAAATGATCCCACAGGGAATATAACTAAATTGACTTTTTAGAGGACTTCTTTAGATATTGATAATATAAAGACGGAAAAAGTAAAAAGATGGGATTCGAACTCCTTCTTTTTTTAATGTACTCTTAGTCCTTGCATTCTAGTAGGGGGAACTGATGCATAATGTGTGTGTGGGGGGTTAATAAATTGAGAGGAACCTTTGAAAGAGAATGTAGAAGGAAAAACACTAAGTGCTCTAACATTTTGAGTAATTGGCAAGGAATGGAAATATCTAAATTAACTTGGCCTTTTCTTATGATTTTACAAATAAAAAGTCATTTTCTCTTTTACAATGGAGAAAATGGCACAAGGAATGGGAAATAGGTTTAAAATGTCCAGAAAACACATTACCTTCATTGAAATATCTGGGAAACTATCATGTAATGCAGTTGGTGTCACTCGAATCATTTAGCAATGCTATACTGGCACTAAACAGGGATTCAGGTCTCTCTGGCTATACTAGACTCTAGCAGGAAACTGGAGGTCTATAGAAGAAACATCCACATTTCAGTCAATAACTTTAGATGACCTTAATATTCAGGAAAAAGAAACAAAATTTTCAGTCATTATCCTTGCAAACCGTTTTAGATATGTAAGTTAGTCTAAAACATATAAGCTGATATCTATAGTATCTTAAGTTGGTATAAGAAGTATAATTCTCTCTATTGGCCATAAATAAAATCTATGTTGGCTAACTCAGATGTCATAGGTGTCTATACTTTAGATCCAATGTGGATTGTTTAGACGAATCCATGTGCCATAGTTTGCTGAGATTCACAACCTGTCTTCCCTCTGTCTTAGATCCTGTCCCTCAAAACTGATTCCAAGGTCAGCTTTTTAAGGAACTAGGTCCCTTCACAGCATCACAAACACTGTGAATTATCAGCTCTGAGCTTATGAGAAGATAAAAAAATTGCAACCAGGCTAGTAAGTGAGATGGATATGCCAGACTCATAAATACACATACTGTGATCTTCACAGCAAGACCTAAAAATCCAGGCTTTCTTTAATTACAAAATGAGAAAGTCTGGAGCTGTTATGCTGTGATTTTTAGGCACCAGATGTCCTGGAAAGGGAAAAAGAGTTTAGAAGCAAGAAAGTTTAAAATTAATTATCAACAGGAAGAAAGTATATACTCACACATGAACATATAAGTTCATCATTCTGAGTTTTCAAAATATAATCTTATTTTTGGACTTACAGTTAATCACACAATCAATGTTGCAGTGTCTTTTTGGTAGTGTAGATCTTTATTTAAAATATTTGAAGGTAAATGAAAAATTAGCTATTGATTTCCCCGGGTTTAAGAGTGCACTCTTTGAGTTGTATTTTTACATAAAATTTTCATATTCTTTATATATTATAGACACTGAGGAAAGAGCGAATAACAATAAGTAATCATATTGTTATATGATTTTTTTTTTCCTTGGAGCCCATGCGATACTTAATTTTCTCTTCAGCATTGTCGTTTGAACTCCTGCCCCAAAGTTTTTTTATTTATTTTGGGGTTAGAAAATATGATGCTGTTATTTCAAATGCAGTCATTGTATTGACCTGACAAAGAGGGCCCTCAGGACTTGTCTAGCCTGTTTGAGTCTGAGCTGCTAGTTTTAATTGTTATAGGAATTATACGGGAGAAGGTGACTATTGCCCAACTTGGTTTGTCTTAACTTTGGGATTTTCCTCTATGGTAAAGGTCTGACAATCCTATGTAGTCACTATGACAAAAAAACAAAAAACAAAACAAACCAAACAAACAAACACAAAAACCAAACCAAACAAAACAAAACCCAAACCCAAGCCCCTAAACATTAGACCTTTATAACTAACTGCTAAATAGTGCAAACAGCCAAATGTTTGCAAGGGAAACCAAGGGGAGAAAAAAAAGGTAAAAAGACTGTGATAAGAAAATCCATAAAAACAGCCCTAAATGGACCCAAAACAGGTAAACTTCCACCATGAGCATCATGTTCCTCCTGGCAAAGACCTAATGAAGCTGATCACTCCTCTTTCCCTATCCCCGTTCTTTGGGAGGAGTGAACTCAGAGGTGCCCGAGGAGTGAGCCTAATCTCAGGAAAAAGTGGTTGATGTTAGAAAGCCCATATCTTCACTGTATCAATGATTTATGAATATTAATGCAATTAATATTAGACCAATTATAGTTGTTTCTTGTGTTTAGACTGTTAAAACTTTGGTTAGACTAACAATAAAGGATACAACAAAATTTGCCCATTAAAAAGAAATTAAAAACAATTGTTTCAATAAATGACAATATCCTGTCTAAATTTCAAGAAAACCCCAATCTTCACTTAGGTAACTGTACTTCGTATTCATTTTCATGGTCCTTGACTCAGTTTACTTGAGAAAAGATATATTATTATTCCTTTTCTCTACAAAATTATAGTTGTCATTAAACATTTGGGGTTTTTTCCCTTTTAAAAAATTGTGCTTATTCTCCTTTGCTAGGGAATCTACCCTTTATTTAGGAATCTACTACTGCATGAGCTCTGTGGAAGAACACAAAAGTTACATTTAGGCTAATAAATTAAATATGTCTAGGACTGTTGTTTGCTGTTGAGGCCAGCTGGCATAGAACAGCTTGCATTCATACTATTAAATTCTCTTACTCTCCAAACAACATGGCCGCATCCTAATTCAGAATCCTTCTTCTTCTATGGTATCTCCCAGAACACTCTTGGAAACAATTCGGAAAAGTGTTACTTGGGGTATTGCATTTGTGTGGAAATATTTGGACAGTGGGTGGGGCTACAGGGGTGGCTACTGTGAGAAGTTGCTAGAAACTTCCAACATGCCCAGCAGAGCTAATACCAATCAGGTCCAAGGTGGACTCACTGCCGGTCAAGGCCAAGCCAATCAGCGATGGTGGTAGCACCTTTGGGATAACAGAGTTAAGAAGTGGGAAAAGTTACTGTGCAAAGAGCAAACAACAGCCAGAGAGAGGAGGGAGAATGTGTGAGAGAAGCTCTGCAGGCATCAAGGTCAGTAATGGAGGAGAAGAGGTGCTCCAGGTGCTGGAGCAGAGATTCCCCTGCAACTCATAGTGAAGACCGTGGTGAGGCAGCCTGTCCCCCTGCAGCCCATGGAGGTCCACAGTGGAGCAGATATCCACCTGCAGCCCATGGAGGACCCAACAATGAAGCAGGTAGATCCCCAAAGGAGGCTGTGATCCCATGGAAAGCCTGCAATGGAGCAGGTTCTTGGCAGGACCTGTGGCCCCATGGAGAGAGGAGGCCACACTGAAGCAGGTTTGCTGCCAGGACTTGAGACCCTGCAGGGGACTCACACTGGACCAGTCTGTTCCTGAAGGTCTACATCCCATGGAAGTTTGTGAAAAACTGTAGCCTGTGAGAAAGACTCACATTGGAGACATTTGTGGAGAACTGTCTCCTGTGGCAGGGATCCTACACCCCTGCAGCCCAAGATGAAGATTATGGCAAGGCAATAATTGGTGAATGATCTCTCCCTCCCCTTGTCTCAACCCACAAGTCTTCTGTTGCAATTTTTCTACCCTATTGAGTTGAGGAGGGGCATGCTTTGGTGTACATCTGATGTCCAGACAGGGTGAATCCATCACCCTCAGTTCAGGCAAAACTGTGCCAGGTACTGTTCTTGCAATTGAACACTATAAGGAATTGATTTCTAGTGACGTGGAAATGGTAATACAGATTTAGCTTAAACATTTCATCTACCTGTACACTTACAAATTTATTTCATTGCATAATTAAATATTGTCCCACAATAATAAATGAACACCTCTCAATCATCTATGTAAGTAGCTGCTTTGCACAGTAGAAAAGTATATTTCTACTTACTATATTTCAATGACAGATAACTAAGGAAGAGAGGATGGGGCAAAAATCTAGTTATATTGTTAGACTACATTTACTTACCTATTTGAACTTGATCCAACAAACAACTCTGATTTGTGTATAGTTTTAATTATATTAGATATGTTAAGTAATTTCTCATGTGTTTTAGTCTGAAGAGCTTTAAGTAGAAGTATTAAATCTCTTCTTTTTCTGAATTGATGTAAGTAAAACCACACAGAATAACTCAAATCTATGGAGACTGACACTCTCTCACATCAACTTGACTCCACCACTTCTGAAAATGCCAAGAATTTTACAAATTTTAGCCTTGTTACGTCTCAACAAATAGTCAAGATATGGGTAAACTTCTTCCAGATTAAAGTGCATTTACAAAAGAATAGAGGTGAGAAAAACAAAAAATCTTGTTCTTAGAGGATATTGTTTCATTAAAAAAAGAAAGACCTTGACAGAGATTATTTTCAGAGTAACCTCTGAAATGGACATACTGAGGAAATTAATTTCAGAATTTTTTCCTTCCAATTTTACATTTCCACACTGAAAGTGATATAATGCTTCATAAATTCCACACAAAAAATTGTGGATACAAGGCATGGCAGAAATGTAGTAAAAAAAAATTTGGAATCAGCTATACCTTTAAATGTCTATTTATCATAGAATTAATATATTAAAATTCAAGCCAAAATTAAGTATGCACCTATTAGGTTCCAGATTATAAGGGGTTGTATGCCTATACCTACATAAAGCGCAGTATGGCTTTTTGTAGTTGTACCATTTTTATTGCAAATTTGTTATTTCCAGTGGCATAGTAACCGCATACAGATTCATTGTTTGTACCATACACATATTCACATGAAGTTCGACTTATGTGAAGCACTCAAGCATGTAATTGACTTAAGTAAGGAATGTTGACAAGCATCAAGCTATTTTTTAAGTAGGACTAGGATTATATACATTCTTAAAACTGAGAACATACTCAAGTGTATTGAATGAAGTCTTAAAAGGGGACAGCACAATTTACTGACTCATCAGCAGCACTTTAACTAAAGTATTCAGAATTTTTTTTTAAATGCTTTACTCAAATGCTGATTAGGTTTGTCCCTGATCTGCTTGCAGATTGAGGTTTCATTACAGCATATTCAGACTAGTTCAGGTAAGAAAATTAAAAACTTTGACATCTTTAAATCTGAATAGTCTTTAAATTGATTTACGACAGTCCTTTTTGTGAATGAGTATGGTCTGTTCACATGGGCAACGTCTATCTTGCCTACATTTTTCCACTTAAACAGAGTAATTTTCCTTCTCTGAGAGTTGAAATTTTAAAAAATGTTTCCTATCCACCTGGCCTTGTAGAATTGATCTCAGAATCTCCTCATCAAATCTGTTTCCTCTCTTATGAAACTCTTATAGGAGAGATGCTCGCTATGAATGTATTGCTCAGAGCACTGAGTCATTTTAACTCTCCCAGTTTTATTCTCTGCTATTAAACATTAGTAAAAGAAAGCAGAACGATTTTCTAAAGAGACACACATTATGTTTTTTAAAGAAGCACAACTAATTCACGTTATCTTTTTTTTTTTCACAGGGACAAATTGGTCGGGAAATGTAAGGTCTAAATTGAAGTCTGGTGCAGTGACAATTCAATTTCTTATCCCTTAGTCTTTTTCCTAGTCACTAGCCTATTTATCCAGGCCTCCAGTTTTCATATTGATTGATTTTCTTCTGGAGAAAGTTGAAGCAAACCCAGTTTCTGAGTTTTTCCTTCATGTTTACAGTGTTGACAGATGCTTTTCATGTCTCCATCCCTTAGTGTGGGTGAATTCACAACTGAGCTGTGTCTGAATCCAGCTTTTTCCTGTTCCTCTTCAGATGCCCTCTGTACTTAGCAGGATGAGTGAGCACACAGCAGAGCAGACATCCTGCAGTGTAAGCATAGGTAGTCACTGCCTAAATATCAGAACTGGCATCAAACAGGGCAATTGTAAAATCTAACACAATGAATTAAGGATGAAGTTGCCTTAATAGGATATTTAATTGTTTGGGGTTTTTCAGTTTTGGGTTTTGGGTTTCTTTGGTGGGGGAGTTGGATTTTTTGGGGGGGAAGGGGAGGTTCGGATATGGTTGTTGTTCTTTCTTAGTGAAATACAGAAAAGTCACTTTAGAGTTTTGTCTCTGTATAAAGTGAATAAGGATGTTTATGATTTTTTTGAACTGTATGAAGAGCATCCAGTGATTCTATGAATAGTGAAAACCTTGAAGGTACATTCAGCACAGGCAGCTACTTATAGAAAAATAAAAAGAAATGTGGAAAAAAAAAATCTCAAAACAGTACTTCCTGCAGTTTGGTGATTTACACAAGGTTTCAAAGTAGCTACTCTACTTCCCAGAGTAGCTATGTCCAATTGTTTTTGAAAACAACGGACAAATTTTTTGTCTTCAGAAAGCACAGCCAGTAATTACACTGTTTCTCATTTTTCATATGCTAGCTTACCAGCTGAAAGAACTGTTTGAGATGGGGATTACATTAAATCAGATCTTGTTTGATTTTGAGTTGAGCTGATCAAATTTGCCTTTTCTAGGAGATTATTTTAATAACTAAATGATTTCTTGAGGTTTTTTTTTCTCCTTTTGGCACTGTATTATAGTGCAAAAGTAGTTCAAGAATCTTGTGGTTATGGGAGAGGGAGGGAAGAATGAAGGAGGTAGGGAGGAAGAAAGGAAGGCAGGCAGAAAGGAAAAGATTCTGATAAAAATATCAGGCTGATGACAAGGGCATTCACCTGAAAAGTTTTCTATGATAACTAGGCTCTTGTTTGTTTTAAAAGGGAGTGCAATCATTTAATCTTAATTTATCAGACAAATCAGAGGTTTACTCCAATACACCGAAGAGAAACTGCTGTCTGGTCTTGAATTTACTCTTTCAACTCATTATAGTCATATGCTACCTAGAGGTTTGTTGTATTATACTCCATAACACACTTTCTTGGTGCCCAACATAGTCTGTAGTAGCTTGATTAAGAGCAGACTAAATGACAAAACAGTGCAGGAATTTATGACAACAGCATTATCCCAAGCAGAACGGAGCAGTTGGCCTCCAGCCCTCAGGGATTATCTCTAAAAGATAAGAAAGAGCAGTTTGATATAGCCTTAAAAGGATCAAAGTGCACTAAGTTACTTGCTAATGAAATTGAAGAAATTTGCTCCAGCTGCATTAACAACACCTCTAAGAAAGGAAAAAAAAGTGGGTTTTAAGTAAAAATGATGGTTAAGTTAAAAAAAGATTTTAAACTGGAAATTCTTGTTAAGTTTTGCAAAACAGAAGCACATAGAATAGGGGAAAAAAGTAGTCTGCTCATAAGTAAGTAAATTTCTAGAGCAAAACATTTATTTTTATGTATGTGGATAAAAATGAATATGGTTTCACTAAAACCAATTTGCATTGCCTGAGTTGTCCCGTGATATATTAACACACAATTATATCTGTTACTATTTACCTGTATTTTAATATGATAATATTAAATAATAATTATAAGAACAGATATGTGTTATCGCTACTTTTTTCATGATCTGGTAAAAATTAGCAATATAATGTATTTTTCAACCAACTATTTACTATTGCATGTGGTAGGAAAGGAATGGTGTTCACTCACTGAAGTGTTGTTGGGAAGGAAAACTAAGGCAAGAATACATACCAGAGCTTTCAAATCATAAACAGATCTTGGAATTGTAGCTAAAGTAGTGGGGTGGGGTCTTCGGAAATGGAACAAAATGCAGAGAGAGGTCAAAAAATGGCAATCTTCTTGAGGTACTGGACCATTTATCCAAATGTGTAATCTTTCAAGGGCAAGAAATAAACATAAAAGCTTTTCAGCTACTGTCTTCCTTGCAGGCAAAAGTATTCTCATACCATTTGTCAGACAAACAATTTTAGAGGCCACTAATCCATGATGCTGTTCCACTGGGGGTTCTCTTCCCTGCAGGACTAACCCTCTCACTGTGTGAGATAACAGTTTGCCATTGACTACTGCTGGACACAGAGTTCCCAGTAAGTTTTGAAAACTTACAGGAAAAGGTTAGAAGACATCTATTAAAAGAGACATCAACACTTTAAGGTAAGTGTTTAGAAGGAATTGTATCGCTGGTCATCTAAATGCAGCTCAGCTTTTTCCCTTCTCCTTTCATCAACAAACTTAACAGCTGGGGCCTCATACAGGACACAAAATTGACAGATAAAGGACTCAGATGCCAAGGTCTAGAATAAATTTTTTAGCAGCAACATCTGTGTCTGCTGCAAAGCCCTTGGCTGATTTCTTGGCTGGCTGCTTGGCTGCCTCTGTTCTGTCTGTGACTCCAATGCTGGCTATGCTAATGGCCATGTAATGGCCCCTGTGCCCTCTTGGGGAATTAAACTGCTGATAAACTTGCTTGCTTGCCTCGTCTCTAGGATCTTTTTTAAGCTTTGAGTGACCTGCAGCTGGAAGGGTTTGTTCCTTATTTGAGAGGAAGGCCCTTGAACAAATGCTCACAAGTTCAGTGTGTGCAATGCCAACTGATGCTGCCAAAGGAATATTTTGGAGTCTACTGTAAAGTCACATTCTTTTTAGATATAACATCTCCTCAAGCCCTGGAAGTACTAAAAATTTCAGAAAGAAAAAAATCCAGAGAGCACAGTCTGTGGATTAATCATTCATTTTAGTGTGTTATGAATTTCAGCCAGAGCGTTCAGTATCCTACAGAACATCTGCCTAAGTTTGTCCCCTTGAGAACTGTTTCCTAAATGGGTGGCTGGCTCATCAGAAGTCAGGGCAGGTAATTCTTTATTGGCAGAAGTACATGCTTATACTTTTTTTATTAATACAAGGCCTCCTTAAATAGGTCCTTAGCACCAAAGGATGTTTCCATTTATTTAAACTTGCGTGTCCTGTGAACACTTTCATTCTCTCCCTGTAGTTACTCAGACTCTCTGGCTTCACCATGGGCTCATAATGAGTATTCAACTGAATTTTAGTCAAAATACTAATGTTTAGTTTCTGCAGACATTTTTCAAATGCATTCTAAAAGATGAATAATAAAGACAGGGTGATGCTCTTTGCTTAGGAGAAATCCTGCTGCCTTTATACACAGAAATATAGTAACCCCTCAGGGTATGATTGTTTAATTCCCTTGGGTTTCTTTATGCATTTGGGTGATATAAAATGCCTTCAAATATAGCAAACATTGCCAACAGGGAATATTAGGCCATACGGAGCAGTCAATGGAGTGGCTGAGAAAAGGGTGTGTGACTGAAAGCCTCAAGCTATTGGAAACAGAATGAAACAGCAGTGTTTGCAGAGCGCAAATTTTCTTCAAGATTGGGCAAGCAGGGTTTTGGCTTGCTTCAGAGTACAGTTTCTTCCTCAGAAAAGAAATAGTAAAAATTAAAAAAAAGCGGATTAAATTCCATAACCTCAACTGGATTCTTTAAACTGAGAGAAAAAAATTTAAAAAAAATTAAGAAGATACGTGTGAAAGAGAAAAACACAAAACAAAAAAGCAGATATGAGTAATTCTAATATCTAATACCTAATATTAGATAATATATCTAATGCCAGACAAAGGTGAGATTGACTCAAGACTGATGCATCTAACTCTTAGGTGTCCTCTCACCTAGGTTAGATACCCGAGATGTAGGCTAATGCTATTTACTAAATGTGAGACAAAATTGATGCCTCCAAGAATTAGGTTCATAGATATCAATGACAGGCAGCTAGGTAGCTGTTATATGGTTATCAATTATAATCATTGTTCAGTTGTGAAGTGTCTGTGTCAGACCCCTTCCAGACAGTTAGGTTTTCAAACAGGATTAGAGAGAAACAATGCTTTGTCCAAAATGACAGTAATATTCCAGATCTAATTGCTTAAACAAGTCAAATTTTTACAAATTTTAATAACAATCTTTAGCTCTTTTGCTATCTTTTGATATTTGATTGATATTTAGGAGAGATGGCAAACATAGAATCATAAAATATTAAGGTAGAAAATATGTTTAAGGTCATCAAGTCCAAGTGTGACATTGCCAAGTCAACTGCTAAAACCATGTCCTTAAGTGCCACATCTACACGTCTTTTAAATACCTCCAGGGATGATGACTCCAAACTTCCCTGAACAGCCTGCCCCAATATTTGATAATTCTTTCAGTAAAGAAATATTTCCTAATATCCAATCTAAACCTCCGCTGGCAGACCAATCAACAGTTAAGCGATTAGAATTTTTTATCACAATTAGAAGCTTAAGTCCTTCAAGAGCCCTTTCCCCAGAGAGTAGTGGTCAATGGCTCAGAGTCCCAAGGGACATCAGTGGCAAGTGGTGTCCCTCAGGGGTCCATATTGGGACCAGCGTCATTTAATATTTTCATTAATGACATAGATATAGGTATTGAGTGAAGCCTCAATAAATCTACAGATGACACCAAGCTGAGTGGTGTGGTTGACACACCTGAAGGATGGAATGCCATCCAGAGGGACCTGAACAAGCTTGAGAAGTGGACCCATGGGAATCTCATGCGGTTTAAACAGACCAAGTGCAAGGTGCTGCACCTGTGTCAGGGCACCCCCAAGTACCATTCCAAGCTGGGGGATGAAGAAATCAAGAGCAGCCCTGCCGAGAAGGACTTGGGGGTGCTGCTGGATGAGAGACCGGGCATGAGCTGGTAATGTACACTTGCAGCCCAGAAAGGCAAATGTATGCTGGACTGCATCAAAAGGAGCATGGCCAGCAGGTTGAGGGTCACACCTGCTCCTGATGAGACCCCATCTGGAGCACTGCATTTAGTTCTGTGACAGGAAGGACATTGACCTCTTGGAGCAAGTCCAGAGGAGGGACAAAAAGATGATCAGAGGGATGGAGCACCTCTCCTGCAAGGAAAGGCTGAGGCAATTGGGTTTGTTCAGCCTGGAAAAGAGATGCCTTAGGGATGACCTAATTTTGGCCTTCCAGTACCTGAAGAGAGCCTACAAGAAAGTCAGAGAATGTACTTTTACAAGAACATGTAATGACAAGACTAGGGGAAATGGATTCAAGATAAAAGACAGTAGAATTCTTAGGAAAGAATTTTTTACTGTGAAGGTGATGAGACACTGGGACATGTTCCCCAAAGAAGTTGTGGATGCCCTATCACTGGGGATATTCAAGGCTAGGCTGGATGGGGCTTTGAGCAACCTGGTCTAGTGGAAGGTGTCCCTACCCATGGCAGGTGGGTTAGAACTAGATCATCTTTAAAGTCCCTTCCAACCTAAACCATTCTATATTTCTATGATTCTATGATATGTATTATCACACAGCCTATGTAATACAAACATACTTTTCATTCCCTTATTGAGTATCCAAGTTCTATGATGGTCAGTTGCCAAGCCGTTTTTACAATATATTTTATATCTGTTCAAACTTTTTCACTTCTGCACACTAATCAAATGTTGAGTCAGAGATAGGATTATTTATCTTCTTGAGAGCTTTTCCTCTGGGAATGTGAGTGTAATATAAGTGTAATATAAGCATTAATTAATTTATTTTTACAGCATCCTTGAGAGGTAGAATGGTATTATTTTACAGGTGATGAACAGAGACATAGAGAATTCAAAATAAAAGTTTTACATTTTTTTAATCTCTCTGCATTAAATGTGTTTGAGCTCTGGGCTTATCCTTTCTGCAAATCATATTCCTTTCTCAAGTCAGACAATAAAAAACTATGGGAGATATATTTATTGGCCATATGTGACCTTCAATGAAGAACACCAATCATATACTGGATGGTATCATGAAGAGTAGCCAGGAGATCCAAGGAGTTCAGGGAGAGCCTTACCCTATATCCAGCACTTGTGAAGCCACACCTGAAGTTCTGGATCTCACCAGTACAAGACGTATTGATACATAAGAGTGTGCACAACAGCAGCGACTGCGACAGTCAGGACACTGGAGTACAAGATGTACAAGTAGAATCTCTGTGTGATCAGTCCTAGAAAATAAATCTAAACTGATATCCTTCAACTATCCATGGAAATGGTATAGAACAGATGGAGCCAGACCACTTCTTGTCAGAACACATCAGAGAAGTGTGAGAACTCAAGCTGAAAATGGAGAATTCTGGTAACATGATATAGTTGTCTCTTTTGCACTGACATTCCATGATAGTGTTTTAACTAAGGATTACTATCTTGTTGTTCATTATTCCCAGAAATAAATTTCTTCACAACCCCAGTGCAAATGGACTGTGGACTGTGTAGATGATAGGATTAATTTTCATGTCTAGGCCAAGCCCTTCTTGTATAGTGCAAAAGCCAGAGTTCCACTTAATATCACTAAATAGTGATTTTAATGACAAATGCTGTTGTAGTGTATACTTATAGGTAGTAAGTATACTCTTGCTTGAGTAGTATTAATGCAAGTCTTTCTTAATTCACTCATACTTGATTTTAAAAATTTGATATAGATATATAGATACAGCTTTTTGGTGTATTTCCTGACAATAGAGGAAAAACTGCTTTGATTGTAAGTAACAGATTGCACTAGTTTTCAGAGGTCTTTTCTAACCTAATTGATTCTTCAGTTCTGTAATCAAGACAAAAGAGAGATCACTGGATTAAAACATTCTGTTAAAACATTTTTGTACTGAATTTTACCAGTTCTTTGGAAACTGTCTTTTTTTTCCTTTTAGTATCCAGCTCTTGCTATCCAACTAGAACAGTTTAGCAAAAAGTCTCAGCCTATAGCTCTTCCAGCTGCACTTCTTTCAGAAAAAGCAATTGCTGCCCCCAGCCTTCATTCTGCCCAAGTTGCTCATTACTACTATGTCAGAGCTGCCGGTTAAGCTCCTTGTTTAAGCTCTTTGTGACCTCTTTCAGGAAAAACAAACCAAAGTTAATTTAAGCCAATTAAACAGCACATATTTGCCAACTGAATTGAAATTGTTTAGGAAGCTCTCACGCAGCTAACAGATCAGAAATGTGACACGTGTTCTTTGGGAGTGTAGCTAAGCTGCTGCTGAAGGAAAGGAGTAACAAGCTTGTTCCATTCACACTGCTGCTGCTGGACCAATTTTCCCTTCTTTGACATTCTGCCTCCTTGTTTTATCTAGAACTTCCAGTGGGGCTTTGCTGTGAATTGGGCTGTGTGGAAGATATTCAGTAAAGATCATAAAATTACACCAAAAATCAAGTCTAGAGAAATCTTACAGTGAGAGCTTTATGAAATAATCTCAAGACTCTAGAACTAAGAGCAAAACTCCCATTACCTCAGTGGCTATCAGTAGAACTCAAATTCTTGTAGGATAAAAGCAGATCTTTCATCAGGGAAATAATAGAATGTTTATATGTAATTAGATTGGCTTCATAAGAGTTGTTTGTGATTGCTGTCTCAGATCTTATTTATTATTAATATTGCAGGGTGAAATTCATGTCAATTTGTTAGAAAGAGAAAACAGAACTTATGGAGCATCGAGAAAAATGCCTGTCTTTTAACTTTCACATATCCTTCCTCTTAAGTGTCATTTAAAAAGAACAGTCTCAAGTATTATAAATGTGTATATTTTCTTTCATTTAAGATTGGTTCAAATAAATTGCTTATATCTTAACCCTCATATATTTTTATTATATAGATGGATAGTTAATATGGCTAATATGTTGTTTGAATAAAACAGCTTTTATAGGGTGTAGGAATCATTTGGATGGCATCACAGATTTTTGATGCCAAGGCCTGAAAAATATTATTCCAAAGGCAGCATCTGGCTTCTTGGCACATCTAGCCTGTAGTTTCTCAGTGCCTCTAGGTCTGTTGTATGGTTGGTCACATTTGAATACTAATTTTAGTTCTTAACTTCTTGGAATAAAGTGGACTTTTGACATTTTGTGGCATGTATTCATAAGCATATATATAGTGAACAACTTGTACAACTTCTGCAAAGTATTGTTAGTTCTCTCCATCAATAAGTCTGTTGATTACTTGCACTGAAACTTATCTGAATATCTGCACACATGGGAAAATGCATACCTAAATAATTATAAGGGGAACTTTTTTCCCCACATGTTCAAATCTTTATCATGTATGCTGATTTCATCAGGGGCTAACTTTATTTCTTCAACCTTACCAAAAAGAATATTTTTGGAAGTAGTCACAGTTGTTTCCCACATTCTTTAACATCTCTAGAAAAAAAAAACCCTTTAGTTTTTGGTAAAGCCCAAATTTTGCTCATATTCAGCTGGATCATTTCTCATGTTTCAATTTTTTTGCATCCCCTTCTTAAAGGGGCTTTTTAAGAAACCTTCTTGCTTCTTAACATTCATTTTGCTGATCTGCCTGCAAAAAATAAAGTTTACACTAGTGAATTTTGTCTTTTGCCATTATCTCATTGTGGCCAAACTGATCCCCTTCTCTACCACTGTTTTCTTCGCCACAAGTCTGTCCTCATTCCCAAGATCTTACACTTTTCCGTCCTGCATTAGATTTCTCACTGCTCTTTATTCACCCTGACCTAGCAATCACTTCTTCCACTTTACTCCAGTTATGGTTTGATCCAAAGCTTGACCAAAGGTTCTACAGTACCTAAGAAAAAGAAAATTCTAGGGAGAAGTGATATTCAGTCTACTCTACCAAATCATTAATATCTTCATTTTCTTTGGCATTCACTGTACCGCGTATCAGCATGGTGGTAACTAAGACATCTAGGACAACTAAGGCTGGTGGTTTGTCCACTAATTTGCAGAAACATGAAAGAGTAGGTTTACATGACTCTACGTAGAAATTGAAGATTTAATTATTTCAATTTATTTTCTTCATGATTTCTTTGAGATAATTGTCTTTGGGAATCTTGGTCTTCATCCTGCCATAAGAAAAACACTTCAGCTTGTGAGTCAACATATGTTGTTTTATTATTTGCGTTTAAAGAAGTCTAGAAAGGGTGGAATATTCTAATAATGGGACATGTCACATTCAGTCGCCACGTTTTAAAATTCCCATGGTGCATTTTAAATTCACTCCAAAATCCAGTCCTTGACATAGAAATCAAATCTTAATTCTGTCACTTTCCAGGGGATATGGATTTGAATGGGTTTTAATGTTATTACGGTAATGTCTTTCAGAGCACTGACTTTAGGGGAATTAACTTTGTCATTTCGTAATTGGCAGAACTGGGACAGTTAGCTAAAGCCCAAGCAGACACTGTTCATTTTATCAACATGGGCCCTGTCGCTGATATAATGTTTCATGGATTATATATGACAGTTTTACATCTGCTAAACATCTTTTCACAGCAGACTTTTTTCACTTTTGCGTTATAACTGGTGGAAAATTATTCTGAACTAAAATGATCTCCTTTATGATGCCATATACAAATACAAATTGGCACATATTAGTTGGAAAGAGATTTTTGGTACAATGCCCCAGTAAAAGAAGCAAAAAAAATCCAAAACAGAGTACTCAGACACACTTATAGTGTTGAAAGCAGTTTGATGCAGAATATTTTATTTTTCATACTTTTAAAAAAATTTTATCCTAGAGTTTTACTGATGAATTAAGGTAGTTTAGTCATTTTTGTTTAGTTAGCCAGTTATTAATTTTATCTGCTCCAGCAAACAATCTTAGAGTAAATGTTCTAGACCTCTGAATTCATTCAGGTTGAAGATCCTTTAAGTCACTCTGGTCAAGAGTGGTTTAAATGACATGTTTGCTATTACGGAATTCAGAACTCATGTCAAATCAGCTCTACTAAATGATGAACAACTTGCAGCCAGTCTGCAGGGATCTCTCTGAACACTAAAATATAATCATGATGAGACTTAATTTATTCATCATAAAAATTACTGTCAACTCCAACTAGGGCAGAAGTGTTTTGTCTGCAAAATTAAGCAAAAAACATTTCCTGGAAAAATACCAAGGAACTTTCTTATTCCTTCAGCTGTGTTCTGGATGGCTATAATTCCCTCTTTCCATGGTCACAGAACTGATAAAAAACATTGATGTGTTATTTAAAACATTATATGTCTTATTAAGTTTTTATATCTCCCTTTTTAACTGTCAGGAAAATCAAGACCAAGAGAAGTTAACTGAAATATTCACAGCTAGAGAGAGCTCTTGAGGTGTTACAAATACACAGGATATTTGTAAAGACTTAGTTGCCTCTTCTTAAGTATATGCACTGTTAAATAATACCATAACAAAATCTGGTCCCCTCTGATGCCATATAGTTCCTCAGTCTATATTATGCTTTAACATAGAAATGTAAATGCTGAAGGTACTGATTAAGAAGGTCATCAGTACACAAATATGTGACTCAAAGGTAGTGATTGCTGAAATGTTTGTTTTCCGATTATTTTTCTTATCATTAGGTACTTCTACTCAAGTCTCCCTTTAGGGAAAAAAACAAGCATCCTAACTCTTCTTTTTCTTTCCTTTCTATGCTGTGTTATAAGAAAATATATTTTACTCATTGCAAAAATTGAACTCTGACAGCATTTACTCATCTAATAGTCAGATGATTAGGACTCTCTCAGGTAAGGATTTATTGTGGCAATGGATTTACCATATGTAGGATGGGAAAAGTCCTGTCAAGGGTGGACTGGTGAAGAAAAAGAAGAAAACAGCTCAAATGTTAGAGAAACAGAAGTTTTTAATGTTGTTTAAACATGTCTTAAAATGGCTTTTTGCGTTTCTGCAAAGTCTGTGAAGATCTCTTATCTCTCATGCAGGAATGCCCTGGGAAGATGTCCCGAGGTCTTCTCATTGGCCTTTGTTAACCCCTTCCTATTGGCTGTTAACTCTTTACCTGATTGGTTTTTCTGTAAGACCCTGAGCCTCTAATTGGTCCCCTTTAACCCTCCTAAAAGCCTTATAAACCCCTATCCCCACAATAAACTTCCTCTTTTGTCCATCCCTCCCTGGTGGTCTGTATGAGCTCCTTACGGGGTCGCAGGGCCACGTGGCAGGGGGCAGGGGGGAAGAGCATTCACCTCCAGGTAATGCTGACACCCGGGGCCTGAAGGTTCCCCCTCCAACTAATCCGTCGGAATTTAAATCTTTGATCTCATCAGCATTTGAGTCTTCCTACTGTCTTTTGTTATTGTTCCATCTGCCAAGTTATTGATTGATCTTATTCAGAAAGTGATTGTCCTGGTTTCAGCTGGGATAGAGTTAATTTCTTCTCAGTTACAGTGCTGTGCTTTGGATTCCGAATGAGAATGTTGTTGATGCTTTGTTTTTTGCTAAGTCGGTTTATCCTAAGTCAAAGACTTTTTTTCTTGTCTCATGCCCTGCCAGTAAAGAGGTACACAAAAGAAACTGGGAGGGACCATAACTGTGACAGACGACCTGAACTGGCCAAAGGGATATTCCATACCATACAACATCACGTCAGTATATAAACTGGGGAGTTATCCAGAAGGAGGGGCTGATCAAGGTTTGGGAACAAGGTCTCGCATCGGTCAGCAGGTGATGACCAATTGTATTGTGCATCACTTTTTGTTTTTTCCTTTCTCTTTTTATTATCATTATCATTATTATTATTATTTACTATTATGATTGTATTTTTCCCTGTTTTCAATTATTGAACTGTTCTTCTCTCAAGTTATGAGTTTTACTTTTTATTCTTTTCCCCATTCCACTGGAGTGAGGGAGAGAGAGGCAGGGTGAGTGAGTGGCTGTATGGTTCTTAGTTGCCAGCTGTGCTTAAACCACGACAGTGATTGAATAGATCTCACTGTTATAGTTCAACCTGTCAGCTGCAGTCTTCAGTGAAGCCACTCACTTCTGTCCTGGGTTGTCTAGCTTTTCCATCTTCTATCTCCTTGTCAGGATAAGGCAGCTAATGTGTTTAAAATTAGTGCAGGCACCCCTGCAGAACAGACTAGAGTTTTGTAATACACTTTGATTGTAAAAACCTCAAAATAAATTAAAGAGTGCAGAATTTATTGCAGATTATTGTATATTAATCAATATATGTGAATCTTCAATTAGGGCTAAATAGAATTACACAGACAACATTTTCTCCACAGTATAGAAATAACCCCTAACCTTCGTTTTTTCATATTAAACCAGGGACCTAATATCAGGGAAAAGTTCATAATCTCAAACACAGATAGGTAAGACATTGACTGATTAATTTTGTGTGTCCAAAATCCTTCTGTTTTCATTTGCATCTCAGTTATACCTAGTTAACTTCTTGCTTAGTTGGTTTCTGGAGATTCAAAAGCCAAGGTAGTAACTGAGGTTTCTTTGGGGTAGTAGTACAGGTAACACAAGAACAATGCCTTATAGTATCTTCATATTTTCTGAAATCTGAACCAAGATATCATAATGAAAAATCCAGTTTCTATGCCAGGTGTTTCAAGAGGAGTGTTTATGTTTGTCATACTGGAATTTGACTTAAATGTGTGAAAAAAAGCAGGTACCAAGGTCTCTTCTACCTTCTGTCTTGCCAAATCATTATGGGAAAAAACCCAGTTTATTCAGAGAATAAAGTATTCTTTGGTATACTATAGAGTGCTTTTTTCAAAAAGACCACATGATTTTCATATGAAACTACAAATTTTTATCAATAAACTAATAGTGCATGAGGAAACAAATAGCAGAAAGTTGCCCAAGTCATATATTGTTAGGAGGTGCTTAAAGTAAAAAACTGACAGAAAAATTTTTTTATGAATAAATGGAAAAACACAAAGTTTTCTCTATCACATCTTATAGGCATTGCATAAATCATCATTTACTTCTTTTGGATAATTGTTCCTAGATTTTTGTAAACCTATGACAGATGTGTTTATGAAAAATTATGCCTGTCACAGAAAATTCGGAAAGAGTCCTAGGCTGCCCAATTATGCAAGAGTTATAGCTCATGTAAGGGACACCTACTGTTCTAAAGAGGAAAGTGGGAATTAAAATTTTTCACAAAGGAAGTTCTGTCTGGAAGATTTAGTAGAGCTGGGACTTGAACAAAAGATGTTTAGTCAGGGATTTTTGTTTTGTTTTGTTCTTTTCTGACACATATTTTTTCAACAACAATTAATATTAAGTGCTGCAGTGGTTTGGATCCAAGCATAGGCATTTTAATCACATTCACTGCTTAATGTATGCTATATAAAGAAGGAGCACAGTGAAAAAATAGGCATGTTGCCAACTGTTTGGTTTTTATTTTCTTCCTGAAGGGATTTTTTTTTTTATTATACTCTGGGTGCATGCTGTTAATATTCAAATTTGTGTATTCCTTTAATTATCTAGTAACTATAAGGTATAAAATACGAATGACTTCCGAATAACTGCATTCATTACTTGTCCAAGTGATTCATTCAGTCAAAGGCCAAAAGTTCTGAATATGTACGCTTAATTTGACCCCATCTATTGTAAAGAGTGGTGTAGGCCACTACCCGTATTTCTACTGCAGGCTTATATCTGGAGCTGTGTGTAAGATGGAAATTCCATTTTATAAGAATTCCTGAGACTTCAGGCATCTGTTCTGTCTCAGAAAAAAAAATGAAAAAAAAAACAGCACCAAAAACTACTTTGCCACAACAGAATATCTAGCTAGAAAAAAAGAAAAAAAGTAAAAGAGAGAGAAAAGAAGCAGAGGAAGAAAGAAATAAAGAAAAGCCTCACAATTAAGCACTGATTTACTGCTGCAGCTCTTATTCCCCAACAGATATCTGCTTCAAGGACAGTAAGCAGGGCTGCTTTTGACATAATGGCCTGTAGGAAGAGATTCATTCAGAAAGTGAAATATGTGTGTTCTGCAGTACAGTCATTCAGGAATTGAACTATGTGTATTCTACAATGGTAAAATCACACAGGGTTTCCTACTAATTCCCTGAAGATACTCTGTTGGCCAAGATATTCTTAAGACTGAGAAAAAACAAATAATGGCAGTTCATTGTGCATAAACTTTTCTTTTTTTAAGAAGTCCAACTATAAGTATATAAAGAGGTCTTTGGTTGTCTGAAACATTAAGTGAATGATTACAGTGTCTTTGGTTGTAAAATTAAGGAAAACACAAAGGAAAATTTCTAAAGTCCAAGGTGTTGCAGAGATATAGGATGAGAAAGTGGATTGTTTCGTCCCAAATGCATTCATGGAATTACTAGACATGTTGATACCATGCCATAAAATTACATCAAGTGACAAGGCTACCAAGAAGCTAGTAACACTATTTAGCATCAAAATGTTGTATCATCACATATGCAAACTTAGTAGGTTGGGGTTTTTTTCACTACTATAACATTTGAAAGGTAATTAACTGATTAATTTAGAAGTGTTGGGGATTATTTTTACAAAGAACTTTGAAAGAAACAAACCCACTCCGTGTGATTGATTACATGTATGCATGCATATTCTATTTGACTAATTATTTAGGAAAATGGACTGTTAAGGTATAAAAGCTTAAGAAAAAAAAAAAGACGGGGGAAAAAAAGGCTTGAATGTTATTGTGTGCTATGTCCCAATCCAACTTTCTTTAAAAAAAAGTCAATCTTTGCTATATTTTCAAAGGATGCTGCAACCTGGCCAAAATGAGCTACATGTGGGAACAAGTTGAGTTACTCTGCACCTGCATTTAGTTAATCAGAATCAAAAGGGAGGATTAACCCTGGCTAAGTGCTTTGAGAGAGAGAATGTTATGTCTCAAAGTGGAAAACCACTTTAAACAGCCTGCATGATAAGTGTTGTTTTTCTCTGGTGGCTGAGCACAGCCACCACATGATGTGAGTGTGAATGTGTGGGATCAGGGCACGGGTTTGAGACGATCCTGGGAATTCCAGTTGACTAAAACAAAAACACTCTGTGCCATTTGCAAGAGAATATGAATAAAAGGCAAATGCTGAAAAGTGTCAGTGGACAAGTCCCAAAATCCAACTCTGTGTGTACAGCCTCATTTTCTCCTTCAGTGCCCAGAGCTACAGATCCTAATTCTCAAGGACAATATGAGAAAACTTTCTGAGATATTCTCTTCTTCAAGTTACAGTTGGCCACTTGCTAATTCTGTGTATATTCTAAAAATTTCATCAATTGCAAGTGCACTACTATTATATAGCAAATATGTAATTATTTAACTAGTGATTTATTGTAACTTTTTAAAAATTTTACTATATTACATCTTCCTATATGCTTGTTTGCCGACAATACGAATGGGTCTCTCGACACATGCATTTCTTTCACAAGGATCTGTGCTCCATATATGCATTTACTGGAGCATAGGTAGTACCACAAACTCAGGATTCTATATATAGAATAGTCAATAGACTAAATGCACTGTAATTACAGAAGTATCACAAAGATTATAGAAAATTTGTTTTGCCTGAAAATGTCAGTGTTTGAAGTTCTTAACTACAACTGCCACTTACTTGATCCATGGTGTTCCATGTAATTTAATAATTTTTGTTATAGTTAAGCTACATAAAGATTTTCATTTTCTGAATTAATATAATACTAATTATACTTGGCTTTTCTGTATTTCTTTAGATGCACCACAAGTATTTGCAATTAAACAATGGAATGACATTTAAAAAAAATCTAATTTACATTATAGACTATCAGAAGAAAAAGGTAATTTATCTGCCTGAAAAGTAAGAGAAAGATCTGACATTTTATCAGCACCTTTTATGAATATTTAAGATGTAGGAGGAAATACATTTTGAGAAGTAGAGAGAAGAGATAGCAGGGAAATAAAGGGAGAAAGAGAGAAGAAGAGACAAAGTCATAGAGGTTATGAGATACAGTATGCAGTTGGTGGTATACTCACAGTAGTATTGCAATTTGATAATTACTTCAAAAGGTAGAATTAAGTTTTATATACATACCCATTTAAGCATCTACATATAAAATTTAGTAATTTCTAGTATTCATAAAACTCCAAGCTATTTCACTGATGTATATAGCAGTTTAACATCTCTGGGCAACTGTGTCTAACACTGAAAATGTAGAAAAATATCTAAATAGTGAGTAAGTTAAGTTACCATCCAAACTGCAAGCCATTAGATGTGTCAGGTACCCTTTGAATAACCTCAGCCAAGAGACCATAAAAATACAGTGATGGCATCTTTCTAATGCTTCGTAAAGGCTTGCAACTGTGCAATTCAGCAAATGTATGGGACCCAGACTTAACTGTATTACCCAATTCTGAGCACATTTGAACCTGGATTTTGGAAAAGCAGAAAAATATTCTACCTCTTCAACCATGGAATATATTAATGTAGGCTTCTTTCAGTTTCTCCTTTTGAAGTTGTTTTCAATGGAAAAAATTACATACTGGAATACATGATTCTGCATTTTAATTTTTAGAATGCACACCTAAAAGGAGAACAATTGGAAAACAATTTTGGTATTAATTAAAGACTGCTCTTTTTTTGTTGTTGTTGTTGGGTTTTTTTGTTTGTTTTGTTGGTTTGGCTTTTTTATTTTTTTGGTTTTTTTCCTTGTTGTTGTTGCTCTCTGTATTTTTTTAGTTTGTTTTCTGTGGGTTTTTTAGTTTGTTGGGTTTTTTTAATAGGGAAGGTATAATCTAAAAAGCTGAAAGCACATTTGAAATGTTTACACTTTAGTTTCTGCTCCAATAATCATTAAAACTAGAATAGTTTCTGCAAGAAAAGATGGGGAGACCTTCACTCAGAATACCCCATAGCTCAGTATTTGCATATTGAGTGATAGAAAAGGAAATAAAATCAACCAGATCAAAAACCTTATCTTGTCTCAGAAAAATAATTCTTTTTATGGAATTTGAAAGAGATTGTGCAATGCCTTCAGTAACAGAGAAACATCTAATCTATTTTAGGTGCTTTAGGATAAGATTAATTTTGGAATTCTAAATATAAAATATGTTTTAGGCAAACCTCTCTGAATGTCCTCCTTGGCTTTTATAATGTCATGACTTCACTGTTACTTTCTTCGTTGTGCTGGTTTCTGTAAACTCTAGTGACAAACCATCCTAAGAGTTAGGCATTGCAATGAAACCTTCATCTGTGTGAAAATACCGATAATGAGGCCATTTATGGTTTATTTATTATGCCTCACTGTATGTGTTCAACTTAATACGTACATAGCTGATTCTATTTCATGGAAACACAGAATATCTCAAGTTGGAAGGGACCCATAAGAATCATCAAGTCCAACTCCCTGCTCCTTACAGGACTACCTAAAAATAACCATATGACTAAGAGCATCATCCAGATGCTCCTTGAATTCTGACAGGCTTGGTGCCATGACCACTTCCCTGGGGAGCCAGTTCCAGTGACTGACCACTCTCTCAGTGAAGACTGCTAATGTCTAATTTGAACTTCCCCTGACATTCCATTTCATTGTGTCCTATATTTAAATTAGGATATGATATGTTACTGGTATGGACTGTTAATCTGGTTACTGTTTAAAAATCATTTACTTTTGAAAAAGTAAGAGAGAGATTTATTTCTATTTCAATTTTATTACACTAACAGAAGTCAGTGACGATTTGGTTAGCCATAAAAAAACACTTTGTGGACAAGTTAGCTACTCTTGGCATTCATAGCACTGATGTGATATTTTAGTCTGGGTCAGGTCCTCTCAAGGTTGCTTTCAGTTGTTCTTGTCTGCAAGCCTGATTTCAGGGAAATCATCAAACTGGAGATGAGAACGTGAAAGTAATGAGCATGTTATTTATCTGGCTCTGCCCCTCTTTTTTTTTTCTTTTTTTTCCTCTTCTCCTTCCTATTCTTTTAAAAGTAATTTTCAAAATATCCACTGATTTCAATACCAACAAGTGTGTATACACTAAGAACAACCAGAAAGCAGTCTTTCTATGCCTGCCTTGCAGGCTGTCCTTTTCCCTATCTATAACAAGTGTACATTACTTTTTTTAAGTAAAGACAAAGAAAGAACAAAACAGAAATCACTTTGTTTTCAAAATTTAAATGACCTAGAAAATTTTAAGACACTCTTAAAGAATACTTATGGGTACTTATTAAATTTCCAAAAGCTATATCATAGAATGATAGTTAAATTTTTTGCAATGCATGGAAATGTGCTTAAGGCCATGTTATTTTTGGAGACTCCAGAAAAACATATGAATAGAAAATGTTCTTTTAGCATAAGTATGCAAGCTGTTTATAGTGAAAGAAATACTATAATAAACATATATCTGAAATAAAGTTAAAAACATTAGATGGACAATTTTGAATTTTTAATTCTTCATCATCAAAATTACAATCATCCTTTAGCAAATCCTGTTGGTATTTGATGTGTTTTCTTCTGTCTGTATTGTAGTATTATAGATATGTTTTTATAGGAACAGTTTATTCATAAGTGTCCTCTCTTGTACTTTATGTCTAGCAAGGACACTATATTCATAGTCTCCGTGTACGATGCAGTCTTGGAATTTATCTCTGCAATTCATGCTCAGTAATTTGTAATTCACTCTGGGGTCCTATTTAGGAAGATGACCAGTTGAAAATACTCCCACACATGGAGAATGCATAATATTACTCAATACATTAAATGTAGTCAAATGTTCAGTCACATTCACTGTAAAAGTGTAGACTATATTATGCTAATATGTTTTGAGAAAGGAAGCTCCTTGTCAATATCTTCACAGTGTCGTGGTTGGCAAATTCTTGTCCTTAAGAACATTCATAAGCAAGACCACCAATAGAAGATTTATTAAATCAGTATCTTTCAAGGCTATGTCATTTATTCCTCTTATATATCAGATTGCTTTGAAAACTTTGTTATAAATAATAGTATTTCTACTGACATAAGGGAATCAGTGACATTTAGTATCAAGAAAAAACAGAGATGAACTACCTGTTTTATATTTTGAGCAGCTATTTTGAAATTGCTGAGTTTTGTCCCACAGCTGTTCAGTCTCCTTGAATTACTTGAGGAGTAATTCATTAATTTTCATTCTTTTAGTCATCTATTCCACATTCCATTCTATCACATTGCTAAATTACTCTTATTTCTAGATATAGACTTTGTTTCTCTTCCACCTTCCCTTATTCTAATTTGTCAGTCTAAGGTTAGGTAAGTTTTATAATTTGCACTGCTCCTGTGGACATTCAAACTACTTTTAAGTCAGATATGAAGCTGGCAATGATGGCTGTTAAAGAAATTGAAGGCAATAGATCTTTTCTTAGCTATTCTGCTTTGGTAAAAGCAACATATTTATCACAGAATTCTTTCAAATGAGAAAGCAGTTCTGAATTTTCCAACCTTTAACAATACTTCTTAGAACCGTAGAATCATAGAATAGTTAGGGTTGAAAGGCACCTTAAAGTTCCAACCCCCCTGCCGTGGACAGGAGTGTCACTCACTAGATCAGGTTGCTCAGGGCCTCCATTCAACTTGACCTTGAACACTTCAAAGGATGGGGCATCTGCAACTTCTTTGGGAAACAAATACCTCTAATCTGAACATGCTCTCTTTCAGTTTAAAACCATTGCACCTTGTCCTTTCACTATCTGCCCATATTAAAAAAATCCCTCTCCTTCTAACATCATCTATTCCAGCTCTCTTTCAATGATCTGGATCGTCTTCAAGAAGATCAGGTTGCTCAGAGCCCTGTTCTTGGAACATACCAGATTAATAGAAATAGCAATAGTAATAGCAGCAATAATAGTAATAGTATTGGTAATGGTAATAATAACAACAAGATAAAAAAGTGAATGCAAATGTTGGGTCAATGTATAATAGAGCAATTATATTATGGTTGGATTTTAGTACAAATCAACTGGAATAACAATTACATTGATGTTAAATGAGCCTTTCTAATGAATGGTAATGCTGTTCAGGTAATGTGTTTATGTTCATCCTAAATTAGTCTAGCTAGAGCACATACATAAGAATATTTATGTAAGTACAGGTATACGTGTGGTAGCAAGAAATAGCTGTTAATCAGAAAGAGTCTTCAAGACTGTTCCTTCATGGCATTTCCCTCATTATCAGCACTTTTGTGTGTGTGTGTATGAAAATAATAATAATAATAATAATAATAATAATAATAATAATAATAATAATAAT